>NC_080787.1:105806795-106134045 GCF_028018385.1 Neofelis nebulosa | reverse complement strand
GCCACCGAGAGGCTAGTCTGGGAAGCAGGGACTGGCCCTAGTGAGGCAGGTACGGTGAAGTATATACATCGCTGGCCATGCCACCGAAGTGAGTACGTGCGAATCATTCACACCAGGAAAATCCAGGACGCTTTTAAGAAGAAGCAGGTGATCCCTTTTACAACAAAACAATACAGTCCCAAAAATGTAAACAGAGCTTCTAAGAGAGTACAATGGGGGGAGTAGTTATTTATCTTTGCTTCACTAAAAAAATTTCAACACAGATTTTCTTTGAATCTGGAACTGTCACAATGCTCTTGAGCATATGTTCAGAGATGACCAGCCACATGATTGAGAACCAGATGGAAAGAGCCCATGATACCGTGTTAGGATTCACTGTTAAAGATCATCAGCCAACGGGCGCCTGGGTGGCTCAGTCAGTTGGGCGTCAGACTTTGGGTCAGGTCATGATCTCACCGACTGGTCCGTGAGTTCGAGCCCTGCATCAGGCTCTGTGCTGATAGCTCGGAGCCTGGAGCCGGCTTCAGATTCTGTGTCTTCCTCTCTCTCTGCCCCTCCCCCGCTCCCTCCCTCCCTCTCTCTCTCTCTCAAAAATAAATAAACATAAATTAAAAGATTATCAGCCAAGAAGATAAAGGATTTCTGGGAAGACACTTTAGCCAGTGGGGTCAAAGCAATGCAACGTGCAAAAATAAAACTTCTATCAGGTTTCAGTCATTTGAAAACAAGTTATTTTCAAATTGGGCACCTGCAGATATGAGGATATGTTTATGTCAAGCTAGAAGAAGTTTGAAAACAAAATTGTAATGCATATAGTCAAAGTTTTCTCTACTTTCAAATATACAACCCTTCTATAGAATTCGTCTATATGTATTTAATAACCTCTCGCATATTGCAACGATATTTTTGACTATTGGAATTTAAATCCGTTTCTCTGATTTGAAGCTACTCTCTCTTGTTTTCTGTCCTGTGTTATTCCTTCATTTTTGAAGAAATACAGTGTGTCAGATCTCAAAACTCTGCCAACGAATTGGGACGGTCCAAATGGTCAAGTAGAAAAAGACTCAAAAATGAAAGTAAGAAAAACTCTGGTCTCCTCTCAACTTTATCACTACTTAGCTCTTTGAAAAATGACTTATGCTTCTTTTTAATTAAAATAGAGCATATGATTTTATAATTTCTAATGATCTGAAACAGTTTCAAGATCCTACTGTGTTAACTGACTGTTTCAGATGCTGTTTTTAGGTGACAGTGGGTGGGTCAATATTTATATCCGAGCATAGAGTTCTCTCCTTCCCAAAAGGTTCCGGAGGAAATCCAAATTGCAATGGACAAATAGTACCGGAGGTGGAGTTTTAGTTTCCTTTTCTTTTCTTTCTTGGCATTTCTGCTTGATTTCCTAACTTCATTCTGATTTCTTCCAAGCTATGTTTACTGTTCTTGCTGCCACGGGGAACACTTATCAGGAACCCCTTCACTATTCCACTGAAAAAAAGTTTATTGCACACCTGGATGCCTTCTACAACTATTCTGATGAGACTCTGGCGCACGTTATTCCCACATTTTCCAAGGCTCTCCAAGGCTGCAAGCCCTGGTATGTGCTGTTCCCTTTCCTGGTTGTTCTCTACAACCCTTTCCACCCTTTAAAACCGCTCTCGAATATCACTTCCTCTGCAAAGCCTGCCAGAGAACTTCCATTTTTGCATTCATCACATTGCACTGTAATTGTTTGTTTACACATCTGTTTCCTCAACTAGACTCAGAGCTCCCTGAGGTCGGAAATCTTCTCTTGTTCAACTTTGCAGCTTCCTGTTGGCTGCAGGGAAGTCCAGGGCCAGAAAGGTGACCCACCCTAAGCAAGTATGTGACCCTTCAGCAAAGAAGCTTTCCTGCCTTCACGTTGGCCCCCTCTTCTCCATCCCTTGGTCTCACTTATCTTATCTGCTTCTAATTCCTGTTATCTGACAGCATTATTTACTTTGTAATTCATCTGAAAAACATTTTTTCAAACAAGGTAGACAGTTTTATAAGAAAAGAACTTATGGATTCCTAGGGCTTGCCTTAGCACTGTCCTTGCAAGACAGAAGATACTAAATACATGTATATTAAAGAAGGGATGTATTCCTAGCAATATTTGATTGTGACTATGGACCAGGCGCTGTCCTAGCAGGTTACATGTCTTTACTCATTTAATTTTCCCACTCCAGGGCTAGATACTGTTACTATTCCCAGAGTATATATAAAAAAATGGAGGCTCAGAAAGTTTAAGCAACTAGCACAGATTACACAGTTTGCAAGAAGCAAAGTCAGCATTCAGACAATGGTGATATGACAGGAAAAAGCTAGTTTATTTCTCAACTTGAATTATCCTCAGGATTTCATAAATAAAAGTTATGCATGGTAATTTAATACCTAAGGGCCACGGATCAGGTACAGTTTTGGTTTTGTACACAGGTTGATGTGCGGTGTTTTTTTCCTCTATTTTGCAAATCTACATTTTATGGGAGTTTGTTTGGGAAAAAGTCCTCCAGGGCTGCTATGCTTTACGCATCTCTGGAAATATGGACAACAGGAGGCACCGAACTGAGTAGCCAGGGGTCTGTCTCCTATGAAACGTGTGCCGAAAGCAGCATCTCAAACCTCCAGATGATGCAGAAGAGTGTGGAATTAGCAGTAGATTTCCTAATCCTCACTTTAACATGGGCTCCATGATTTCTTCACTGACTGAAGCGTTTCAAGGATCCTGAGTTCTGGCTCTTTGGGTAGAGCAGGGCCTATTGTGGAGAAAAGGCGAGAAGAAAGTTTCCTTCCCCTTTCTTGCCCCCTGGGTCAGCTCCCTTAAGGAGTTGTTGCTTTTCGCAGTCTCATTCGTCTTTCTTCCACTTCTAAATCTCCACTCCTGTTCCAAGTCATTATCACTAGAGTGGCTCTGTGCCTCAGTTTCCTCCTCTGTAAAATGAGGATAACTGTGGTAACCACCTCACAAGGGAAGAATAGGAGGCGCAAGGTACAACGGGAGCTGTGCAGGGGCTGGAAGAGAACCTAAGGAAGACAGGATGAGTTGGAGACAGTAGGTGCAAAAGCTCAAAAGCTTTTTGAGTAAAGGAGGTGATGGGTGGGAGAGGGCTGGGTTCTTTCAAGTAGGGTTCCTGACCTAAACAAGAACAAGGCTGGGCTGCTCCCAAAGCCCTATACTTACTGAAGCCGAAAATAAAGAATGTGGATCCTGCTCTGATGCAACTGAAGGATGCCCAAGGGGCTGCTGGGGTAGGCTAGGGGAAAGAAATGTTGTCCATAATCCCCGTTCTTGGGTAACTACCATTGTCATCCCTACTGCACAGACATTCTGAAGGTGCCCTAGTACAATGACATTATTATACTCTGCACCTTTGAATCATTCATTGGATATTTCATTCATTGGATGTTTTCCTATGATGATCATAGACTTTCACCTGTGCATTTGTATATCTACTAGTGTATTCAGGAGAGGGATGGTTGGCCACACACCCCCAGATTCAAAAGCAGAATGACCCTGAGTCACCCTTAGGAGAGGCAATGTTGGCTAATTTGTCGCTATCTTGACGAGAGTTTCTCTGCAGTAAAATTGCAGCCTAGACCTAGGAGGGACCTCGAGGGTCATATAATTCCTCTTTGGGCTTCTCAACCATTACAGACAGATAAGGAAATTAAAGCCCGGGTAGTGATTTGAGGACTTGAGTAATGGAGAAGTTTCCATCTCCAGCTTTGTTTGCCATTAGTTGACCAGTTGACTGTAGATGCATCTTTTTTAAAATACTAACTAGAATGGCTTTTTCTAAGTGCAATGAATTTTAAAAACTGTTAATCTCCTATCCCTGCTTTGTAAACACTGAAGGGCATGGATACATGCTTTGCAGATGGCTTTGTTGTTTCTTCAGTGAAAGGAATTTTCTAAATGACCTTCTTCAGGCCAAGCAGGCTGAGTTTAAAGACAAAGCCAACTAATATCATTCATCTAATTGGCATCCACTCATCTACTCAGAAGGGAGGACTGTCACTGCAAGTCAAAGATAGATGGTGACGGCCTCAGGCATGACACGGTAGACTGTGGTTGCTTTTGAGATGGATGGAAAAGCCCACGGGACCAGAATTACCTTGGATATGTACAACCCCCAGAGATTCACCCTTCTTAGTTAATGAGCTAAACGTTTGTTTGTTTGTTTGTTTGTTTGTTTAAGTTTATTTATTCATTTTGAGAGAGCGAGAGAGTGCGTGCAAGCAGGGAAGGGGCAGAGAGAAAGAGGGAGAGACAGAGAATCCGAAGCAGCCTGCACCACCACCAGCACAGAGCCCAATGAGGGGCTCGAACCCACAAACCGTGAGATCGTGACTTGAGCTGAAGTCAGACGCTTACCGGACACAG
Source organism: Neofelis nebulosa (assembly GCF_028018385.1). Classification (NCBI taxonomy): domain Eukaryota; kingdom Metazoa; phylum Chordata; class Mammalia; order Carnivora; family Felidae; genus Neofelis; species Neofelis nebulosa. The sequence goes on along the minus strand of NC_080787.1, from coordinate 106,129,643 downwards.
CCGCCCAGGCGCCCCGTGAGCTAAACTTTTTCTAATAGAACCATCTCTAGGAATGTTGACCCGCTGTAGCTCTATCAACCCCTCACACTTCAGTGTGACTTTGTTGAAAGTAGACGATGAGAACCAACCTGACTGAGGAAATGGCAGCAGGAATGGGGAGATGATGCCACTGCTTTGTCCTCCCCAGAGGCATCCAAGGGAAGGATCTTATTATTTCATGGAAGGGAAAGCACGATTACGGGGAAACAGGATATTGGAGAACAATAACAGCAAAATTGGGTTATTTTGCTATTTCCTCAAGAAATAGGATTACTGAGCTAGACAGAAAGAAACACCATGTAAATATATATTTATTTTTAGTGTCTCCTTTTCCTCTTTCTTATTCTTCTTCTTGGGATACCCAAATCAGTATTTTCTAAGGAAAACCCCTGGATCCCAAGTGACCAAAAGCTCTGCTTGGGCTGAAAACACAAAGAAAATTAGTAATGATCTGTATCTACTAAGAACCAAGATATTTGTTGGGGCTCCTTTCCCACAAAAAAGGTTGGGAAAATTTCCCTACTGTGAATAAAGATGTTTAAAAACAGCTTTATGGAGATATAATTCCATACGATACTCCCATTTAAAGTGTATTTGAGTTTTGGTATGCTCTATCATTAATTTTTAAAAATTATGGTAAGTTATATATGACATACTGTTTGCCATTTTAACCATTTTTAAATGTCCATTGAGCAGAGAGTTTTAATATTTTTTTTTACAGAGAAATTCTGTGACTTCACACTTGCTCAAAATATGAATCTGGAAATAAAATTAATCTCTGGAATATAAAAAAGTCAGTTGAAAAGACTCAATGACATGGACCCTTCTGTAAGTGAGCAGCAAAGCATTAACTGGTCTTAAGAGACTTCCATCAGCAGCCAGGTGCCTTGCGGTTCCCAGGAGTTCTAGATCCCAGACTCCCTCAGCACCATCTTCCCGGAAACACTGCTTCAGGGTCATTACCACAAAGAGAGAAGTGTTCAAAAGGTGAGAGTTTCTCATAGTTTCACAATAACTCTGTCTTATTAGAGTGTTGAGGAAAGTCTCTGGATGATTCTGAGTGGCTCCGGCTAAGAGCTGCTCTATCACGTGGTTCTATTACTCAAATTGTTGATTGCCATTGACAACCATTATCCGAGGCTTCCTTGTTTCAAGAATTCACAGTAGCATAGTTTTTACGCTTTGCCCAAGTTTTTGGTTGAAAATAATAATAGGTAACAATTCCTGAGCACTTCCCAGATGCTGTCTTTTTTTTTTTTTTTTTAATTTTTTTTTTTTTTTCAACGTTTTTTATTTATTTTTGGGACAGAGAGAGACAGAGCATGAACGGGGGAGGGGCAGAGAGAGAGGGAGACACAGAATCGGAAACAGGCTCCAGGCTCTGAGCCATCAGCCCAGAGCCCGACGCGGGGCTCGAACTCACGGACCGCGAGATCGTGACCTGGCTGAAGTCGGACGCTTAACCGACTGCGCCACCCAGGCGCCCCCCAGATGCTGTCTTAAGTGCTTAACATGCATCATCTCCTCTAATTCCTACAACAAGTCCGAGAGGAAAATGCCTTCATTATCTCCTTTACACAGCACAGGAAATTGAAGTTTGGAAATATCCAGTAACTTGCTGGCCCAGTGTTATGTCATATGGTTGGTAAGTGGCACAGCCAGGACTTTGACCCAGGCCCCAGTCTTCCTGGTAGGTCAAGGCACTGAGCTGGAAAGACGGATTCCGAGCGAGATCTTTGCATCGCTGCTCCCAAGTACTAGCTGTGGAAAAATCTGTAACTTTTGTTACAGACAGGTGTATTGGGCAAAGTCTGAGCCAAGCTGGCCCTGAGGTGTTATTGTTCCTGCCCTCCAGTGGCTTTCAATCCGGGAAGAAAGAGTGGTTCTTTAACACAAGGGAGGCTCCAACAAGTTCTAGACTACAGCTACCAATCAGGTCAGTTGGGAGAAAGTTTTACAGTTTAAATTTCTTACCAACTGGATGAATTTTTGTCCCAGATATAATGATATGCAATTAAAAACAGACCAAGGTAAAAAGACACATGCTATGTCTTTTTTTTTTTTTTTTTTTTAAGTTTAGTTTGTAATTTCTGATATTTCACACTGTAGTAGCTGCTGAGGTAGGACGCCTTCAGGGCTCCTTAGTAGCTTTGAGGAAACCACGCTTGCTCCACACCCCAGTGCAAACCCACCTCCTTCCTCCCTCTCCCCCCACTGTTGTAATGAGTCTGTTTACTCGGGACACTTGAAGCCCAGTTTACAGGGCTGCTAACTGAAGCCCAGTTCACTTAAGGGCTGTGCGCCTCTCTAGGAGAGATGTCAATTATTGCTTTGCAAGTTGTGTCAACTTCTTGGCCAAATGGCAGTCAGCTGTCCATGTGGACACAAGATGAATCCTGCAACTCAAGAAAGGTAGAGGTATTTGCAAGAGCAAACTTTCAAGGAACGGAACAAACCTGCGACTGTGCCTTTGTTGCCTTCATCTTTCACAGCAGCAAACGACCTGATACTCAAGAAAGGTATAAATCCTCTTTCGTTCCCCAAACCTATAGACTATTTTCTAAATTGCTCCCTCACCCTTTTAGGCATTGTTTGCCTCTATCTTTAAAAAGCGCTGAAGTGTAAATGTTATTCTATTTTTCCTTAAAAAATTTTTTTTCGTAAATGTTATTCTATTTTTCCTTAAAAAAATTTTTTTTAAATGTTTTATTTATTTTTAAGACAGAGAGAGACAGCGTGAGTGGGGATGGGGCAGAGAAAGAGGGAGACACAGAATCTGAAGCAGGCTCCAGGCTCTGAGCTGCGAGCACAGAGCCCGACACGGGGCTCGAACTCACGAACTGTGAGATCATGACCTGAGCCAAAGCTGGACGCTCAACCAACTGAGCCACCCAGGCGTCCCTCATAAATGCTATTCTAAACTGTGTTACTTGTAAAAGTACTTTTAAAATTATTTTTGCTGCTGGGGAGCCTGGGTGGCTCAGTCGGTGAAGCATCCGGCTTAGGCTCAGGTCATGACCTCGCCATCTGTGAGTTGGAGCTCCGAATTGGGCTGTGCTGACAGCTCAGAGCCTGGAGCCTGCTTCAGATTCTGTCTCCCTCTCTCTCTGCCCCTCCCCTGCTCACGCTCTGTCTCTCTTTCTCTCTCTCCTTCAAAAATAAATAAACATTAAAAATAAATAAAAAAATTATTTTTGCTGCCAAAAGTAAAGTAAAAAGTGAGTTTGGTGGGGGTGAGGGGGATACATTATTTAATCATGTATTTCGAAACCAGGGATGGAAAAGAAATAATCACTACAGGATAGATATTAAGTATTCACCTAAGATGTTTAGGCTAGCAGAACAACAACATTCTTGTTTTTCAAAGTGTGGGCCTTTGACCACCTGCTTCAAAATCTCTTTAGAAAATAAGCAAACTGCACCTAAGACCACCTGAAGTCAAATCCCTGGGAATAGATTGCAGTTATCTGAATTTTAAAAATCCGGTTTCCATCATTCTTTAGTAGATTGTAGATCTTTCTGTTCTTTATTGATTGTAAATAACGTGCTGGAACATTCGCAGTCATAGGCAGCCGGGCAGCTGAGATTTTCCCCAGTGACTGTCTTTGCTGGCCCAGTGGGGTTTCCTAACCCTTTGTGTTCTATGCACCCCACTGGGAGTCTGGTAAAGCTATGGATCCTCTTTTAGAATAATGTTTTGAACTGAATAAATAAAACACATAGGATTACTGAGAAAAATTATATTGAAATGCAGTCACAAGGAAAAAATGTAATACATGCCTTTCAAAATGAATATACAAAATAATAATGCTTAGTAGTATCTGTAATAACTAACAAAGTTTCAAAGCAGTGATGAGCATAAATGAAATTCTGATGTCTTTAACAACGGATGTATCTATGCTTCTATTAATGATATCTCTTTCTGTTACTGGTATTGCTAACGATTGGTTTATTTCCATGTAAAATAGAAGAAAATGACCTGAGCCGAAGTCGGACGCTTACCTGACTGAACCACCCAGGTGCCCCTGTATACCTCCTGAATTCAAACCCCAGCTAAGGACTTCTTTTCTTTTTTAATTTTTATTTATTTCTGAGAGAGACAGAGGCAGAATGTGAGCAGGGGAGGGGCAGAGAGAGAGAGGCAGTCACAGAATCCGAAGCAGGCTCCAGACTCTGAGCTGTCAGCACAGAGCCCGACATGGGGCTCGAACCCATGAACCGTGAGATCAGGACCTGAGCCGAAGTTGGATGCTCAACCGACTGAGCCACCCAGGGGCCCCTAAAGATTTCTTTTCTAGAAAGAGATAGATGGTAAGCACACGAAAACTTTTCTTGCTTCCCAGACACACAAAGGTGCTGTTCTTATTTGCCTTGGAATTGTGTTGGGTGCTTGACTTCTTAGAGACCTCTTACCTGCCCACCTTACAGACAGGTGTCGGATGGGAAATCTGGACACCCAGTGGGCAGTTTTCCTTTTGGGCCATTCATTCCCAAGATCCCCGGAATAAGCTAATTCCTCTATAGCTTCCCACGCTGAGTTGCTAAGGGTGGAAGAAGATTGCTTACATTACAGGGGTAGAAGCTTAGTCCTCGGCCCTACAGTTGGGGCTTCTGAAACAGGCGTGTGAAAATAAACCATACACGCATTTATTTTTAAAGCCTCCCCCATAGCCGCAGCATATCGGGATTCGTACCAAAGGGCCTTAACTACTGGTGCGTCACTCCATGATGGTGAATGAAGGGCTCAGAGCCCAGAGGGTCCATCTTGTAGATGAGACCTGTGGCTACCACACTTGGCCCCCATCAGGGTGCAGAGTTGCTGAGGGAATGTGGGTCCTTCAGTACGACCTCCGCTATTCCATTGGAAGTGACCATCAGCGCCTCCTGCTGGTGGGGTTGTTCACCCGGGCAGGTGAAGGCACAATGAATTGGGCACCAGGAAACAGGTTCCAGGCAGTGATGCTGACAGATTGTGTGACAGCTCTTTTTTCTATCCTGCCTCCAGTTCTTCAGCTAGAATCCAGAGGGTTCTATTAGGCCCTCTTTTATGCAGTGGTCGTATTAGCTGGCTAAGGCTGCTGCAATAACGTGCCACAGACTGAGCACCGGAAGCAATGGAGATTTATTTTCTCACAGTTTTGGGAGCCGGAAGTCTGAAATCAAGGTGACAGCAGGGCTGGCTCCCTCTGAGGGCTGTGAGGGAAGGGTGCATTCCAGGCCTCTGCCTTCTCCCTGTGTGTCTTCATGTCCTCTGCCCTCTACGCACGTCTCTGTGCTCAAACTTTCCCTCTTTATAAGGACAGAAGTCACACTGCATTAGGCCTCACCCCAGGGACCTCACTTAGCTCCATTGCCTCTGTAAAGGCCTTATCTCCATATAAGGTCACATTCCAAAGTTCTGGGGATTAGGACTTCAACATAGGAATTTTGGGGTGGAGTGAGGGCACATCATTCAGCCCCGTAACTGCCATCTTTCAGATCTCCTTTCTATTAGACGATCTTAGATATTAGATAAGTGTTCAGCTCCCCTGTAGGTGTAAGGATCAATTCTGAGACTCTGAGGCACCCTGGGGACAGCTGCTCTCTCTGTCCTTGGCAGCTGTCTGCAGTGGCCAGAGGACGCTTGTCGGGAAATTTACTCCTCACTTCATAGGGAAGAGGCTAGGAAAAGGTGACTTTCTCCTTCATTGCCAAAGGCAAACCGAGAAAATCTTCCCTGTGACAAATCCAAGAACAGCTCGATTTAGACTTTGTGCTGGGGGAGAGGCAGACGACTGATGAGTAAGTTTCCCAGCCCAGGGGAGGGTCAGAATCCCACCTGACCCACACCCCTGCAGCCCCACCTTAAATACACAGAGCTAAGCAACTCTTTTTTTTTTTTTTTTTTTCAGGAGAGCACCATCATGGAGCCCACGCCAGCTTTCCACATGCTTACCCTGGATTTTAGCAGTAAATTGTTGGGTGTTCACATAGTGTGTTATTTGCTGTATGGCACTTTATCTGTGTTTATAAACCATAGACTTGGTTTTCCTGCCAACTTCAGTGTGGGATAATTGAAATTAAAAAGAAAGAAACCGAGTGCCAAAGTCTGCAAGTCTCATCTGTAAAACAAAAAGGGGAAAAGCAGCTGAAGTTCTAAGTAAAATATGTTGTATCTAATGTAAAACAATTCTAAAATCGTTTTTGAAAAGAATCCTAATGAGGAAGTGTCTTTTCCTTACCAAGAAATTGTGCACAATTCGTAGCATATAACCATAAAATTTTATGGTGACTTTGATTTCATTAACGTTTCCTTGTTTATTTACCACATTAGATATATACCACAATCTATGAAATCTGAACAATTGAAAGTTATCTAAAATTATATTATGCTACAATGAGATATATTATGCTACAAATTATGCTACAATGAGATATGTAGCAATGAGATATGCTACAAAAGATATGCTTTTATCTCTTTTTGAGCTATGAGTTTTCAACTTCTAAACTGTTGCATTGAAGGCTATCTAAAACCCTGCGTCAAGCATACATTTCCCCCCCGCCCCACAGATAAAATCCTGTGACTTCTCCATGATAGGCTTCTGTAACTCACTTCTTTTTCGAAATTAAGTCAGTGATTTTGTTCTCAGTCAGCCTCTGCACAGTCTGAAATTCAGCTTGAGCTGTTTCATTTCTTACTTTTTACACTTGTGTTGACTTTGGGGAATGTTTTTCATATACTCTTTATGCTTTGCTTTTATATCACTCACAGAAAAGGTAGCTGTAATTTACATGTTCAGTGATCTCTTTTTCACAGCGTTCCAGTATTAATCTCTTAGACATTCTGCAAATCTGCTATGCTTTAAATTAGCCACTCTAGTTCTTGTCTGACCTAGATACCTAGATTGTAAACTCTTCGGGGTAAGGATCTTGTCTCTTGGTGGTTTGTAATGTGTTCTAGACACTTCTTACCAGATGCTGAGTAATCATAATATGCAAACTGGTGTCATTAGATCATGAGTCTGTGAATGACAGTGTAACTTGTAGATAACATTCTACAGCTAGGTTAGGGTGTGGTCTAGTAGCACAGATAGCCAGAGGTGGGTAAAATGATTAAGCAAAGGGAAAGTTGGAAATAAAGTCATTAAAAGGGTAAGGGAAACCAAACCTCTTGTAGTATGGTTATTAATGCCAAAGAGAAGTCGAGGTGGACTGTCAAACCTTGGAGGAGACTTGTACTTTAAGAGGCGTGCCAAATAGGCTGAATAAGAAAATATGAAAGCTCACTTTCTGCTCACTTTGAGCCTGTTGGAAACCGGAAACAAACAAACAAACAAACTATTCCTCAGGTACAAAAAGCCAATGAATATTTGAAAAATGTGGTGGTAATATCCCGCCTCACTTGGAAACCGATCTGATTAGTCTGTGACCCAAATGCGACTTTTTTCCTGTTTCTATATTGTTATGGCTCTAACCTCCACATCTCCTAAGAGTTTGGAAAGTGACAGGTTAGAAACAGAAATTTGGAGACACTCCTTCTCTAGCGTCAGGTCGCTTCTGGTCACTTCCTCATGGGCATTATTAAATTGACTGAACAGCTATCTTTAAAATCCCCATTAGGTATCTGGGGACCAATATTTATAAATATTGGAAGCCACCTTCTCCACTGTTTTTCAAAAACAAAGGAAGATAAATCAATAGAAAATTCTCAAAAATTGGGAAGAATACAAGTTAAGAAATTTTTTAGAAATTGTGTTTATGTGAAAAAAAAAAAAAAAAGCCCTTCCCATGGAGCCCTGGTTGTTACCACCTCTGGTCTATTGAGGCAGTCACCCCCTGGGCATGTAGTGTGATGCAGAGGTCTTCAGTGTATACCTATGGCCCTGAGGGAGGCAGTATAAAGGATGCCATGGCAAAGAAAGCTAAGTGGCTCATCATCTAGCTGCATAAGTGTCCTGAATCCCAGCCTCTCCTGAGGCTCTCATGCTCATAAGGAATTAAAGGGGTGTCAGCACTGGATCCGGTGAGGTCATCACCTCTGTTGACTCAAGCAGCAGAATTGTTAGCGACCCCTCACCGTACAACATGACCTCTGGGAGAGGCAGGCTGGAGAGGCCAATGCCAAGGTCTCGACAGCGTCTCTCTCTGGAGGAACAAACAGGCACAAGAGGACATAAAGGTGACAAAATGAAGAGGGCTAACTTTTCAGCTTTCTCGGCAAGCTTTCTGAGGTGACAAGGTTAGATGAGGTTCTAGAAGCAGGACTGGCAGATCTAGGTGATGCTGGGCCCTTAAGGGTTTTAGGCCACTTTTTAAAGTCATTTAAATAAAGTAAAAATAATGTAGGGTGTTATGAACTGAATGTTTGTATTCCCCCATATTAATACGTGGAAATTCTAGTCTCCAAAATGAAAGTGTTAGGAGGTAGGAACCTTTGGAAGGTGATTGGGTCGTGAGAAAGGAGCCCCCGTGAATGGAATTAGTGCCCTGTGTAAGAGATCTTACTTCCTCTCTCTGTTCTCTGTGCTGAGAGGATACATACATGAAGACAGTCACCTACAAGTTGAAGCGACTTCTGAGCCGACGTCGGACGCTCAACTGACTGAGCCACTCAGGCACCCCTAAAATTAGAGCTATTTTAAAATATATTACCAACAGCAGTTTTCAAAGATGCCACACTTTCTAAAGCTTAATTTCTGAACAAAATGTTTGAAATATTTGAATTTTTTTTTAAGGTTTTATTTATTTTTGAGATAGAGAGAGACAGAGCATGAATGGGGGAGGGGCAGAGAGAGAGGGAGACACAGAATCGGAAGCAGGCTCCAGGCTCCGAGCCATCAACCCAGAGCCCGACGCGGGGCTCGAACTCACGGACCGCGAGATGGTGACCTGAGCCGAAGTCGGACGCTTAACCAACTGAGCCACCCAGGCGCCCCTGAAATATTTGAATATTATTGTATCCTTCACAATTTAAAGCCTTAGTAGATAAGCTTGTTACCCTTATTTGTAAGCCTATTTGACATTTTTATGGTTAAAAGGTAAGCTTTTTGTGTTTTGTTATAAAGCAGTCCCTTCACAGATATTTATAAAAGAACCAAAAGCAATATTATTTGTCACACAACCTTCTTCTTTGTGTGTGCCTGGTAGTTTGGGCAGAGCTTAGAAAACTCAAAGCTTTGGAAATCCAAATAACACAGGAGGTTTGAAGTGTTAAAGTGATACTTATTTGCAGGAATGTCATGTGTGAACTAAGGGAATAAGCAGATGTGTATATACGTAGATGTATACACACATACGCATGCAATTAAATACATTTTCCTTTCTCTATAATCAGCATTTTATTTTATTTTATTTTTGATTCTCACCACACAGATTGTGAACTGGAATCACACATTTCTTCCCTGGGATTCCATGAAGTATAAAGCATATAAGAGTTGAGGAGGAAGATTTTTGGGGCCAATATTTTGCGATAGCTTCTTGGGATCAGTTCGCCATGTCTGACATATTTGGAGTTCCTTAGTTGTATGGAACCAGCAACCTTCCAACATTACCTTTAAGATTAATGTCAACACCTTATTGAGGGGTCAAGATGCCATAAATCTATGCTTCCCAGGAAAGTCCAGCAGGCAGCCTTCCCTGACTGGGCTCACCCCGTGGAAATCATTCATTCTTTTTCATCCCCTCAGCACTTACAGTTTCCACTTGGATTTAGTGCTTTTCTGCGTAGTCCTTTCCCAACTATCACATATGGTTTTATCCCTGTTACCTTCCCCAAATTATTATTTCCAAGGTTATAAACCACCAAACTTCCTGTCACCAAATCCAACGAGCACTGCCAATCAGTATCTTGTCTGTTCGTAAGTTTTCAATGCTGTTGATCACGCACTCAGTCTCCAGGCTCCTGTGTTGACATTCGGTGTTTGTTTACCTCTTCACCTCGTGGGTATTCATCTTTCATCAATCCTTCCATATTGGGTTGCCTCTCAAACCTGCTCTTCATCCTGAATTTGCTGTCTTAGTGACAGGACCCATCCACCCATGGTGGTGTCGGTGGTACCATATTGTCTGATAGGTAAGGCAATTAGACATACTTAGCTCCAAACTTAGGTTTGCTGCTTTGTGTGCTCTTGTGAAAATTACATCTCTGGCTCTGTATTTTTCATCTGAAGTTGAGACGGTAATACCTGTGTCCCGGTGTTATCATGAAGCTTAAATAAGGTCATGAATATGTACAACTTGCACAATGCCTGGTACGTAGAAAACATTTAACAAGCATTAGGCATTCCTTTATTTTTTCCTGCTTGCCTTACCCAGAAGCTTAGAGTCATCTTAGATCCTTTTCTCTCTATAATTCAACTCCATGATACAACTCTTCACAAAGTGCTATTGATTCAACTCCCTAAAATGTTCTCAAAGGCATTTCTTCCATCTGTGCTCATGACTTCATCATATGTCTCCTGGGTCACAATTTCTCTGATCCGCTCATAGCCAAATAAAGTTTTCAAAATGCAGATCTAATCTTGGCTGGGCCAAACTTAAATCCTTCAGTGGATCCCTGCCAAGTTCACAGTCAGGTCTGCCTCCATAGGGTGGTAGGTGGAGTGCTTCCTGGTCAGGCTCTCCACTATCTCTTCACAGTTAACTCCTACTACTCCCCACTGCAAATCACACTTGGGTTTTCTTGAAAGTTTCTTACTTTCTATACCTTCCCACATCTGGTTCTCACTCCCTAGCCTCTTCTCATTCTCTGATTCATCTGATTAGCCCCTAGACTTCCTTCAAAGTCAGCTCAGGCTTTACCTCCTCTGGGAAGGCATCCTGATGAGCCAAACTGGGTTAAATGACCTTTTTTCCCTCTCTGTGCTTCCCATCGACATACAGATTGCATGGAATTTTTGCAACAAAATTTTTATTTTTTAATTTACATCCAAGTTCGTTAGCATATTGTGCAATAATGATTTCAGGAGTAATTCCAGTGATTCATTCCCTATGTATAACACCCAGCGCTCATCCCAACAAGTGTCTTCCTTAATGCTCCTTACCCATTTAGCCCATTCCCCCTCCCACAGCCCCTCCAGCAACCCTCAATTTGTTCTCTGTATTTAAGAGTCTCTTATGTTTTGCCCCCTCTCTGTTTTTATGTTATGTTTGCTTCCCTTCCCTTATGTTCATCTGTTTTATATCTTAAATTCCACGTATGAATGGAGTCATACGATATTTGTCTTTCTCTGACTAATTTCTCGTAGTATAATACACTCTAGCCCCATCCACGTTGTTGCAAGTTTCATTCTTTTTGATCACTGAGTAATACTCCATTGTGTCTTCTTTATCCATTCATCTGTCAATGGACATTTGAGCTCTTTCTGTATTTTGGGTATTGTTGATAGCGCTGGTATAAACATTGGGGTACATGTGCCCCTTCAAAACAGCACACCTGTATCCATTGGATAAATATCTAGTAGTGCAATTGCTGGGTTGTGGGGTAATTCTATTTTTAACTTAAATTTTTTTTTAATGTTTATTTATTTTTGAGAGAGAGAGAGAGAGAGAGAGAGAGAGAGAATGAGTGGGGGAGGAGCAGAGAGAGAGAGAGAGAGAGAGAGAGAGAGAGACAGACAGAATCCGAAACAGGCTCCAGGCTCTAAGCTGTCAGCACAGAGCTTGACACGGGGCTCAAACTCACAAACTGTGAGATCATGACCTGAACCGAAGTCGGACACTTAACCCACTGAGCCACCCAGGCGCCCCTATTTTTAACTTTTTGAGGGAACTTCATACTGTTTTCCAGAGTGCTGCACCAGTTTGCATTCCCACCGGCAGTGCAAAAGAGATCCTCTTTCTCCGCATCTTTGCCAACATCTGTTGTTGCCTGAGTTGTTAATTTTAGCCATTCTGACAGGTGTAAGGTGGTATCTCATTGTGGTTTTGATTTATATTTCCTTGATGATGAGTGATGTTGAGTATTTTTTCATGTGTCTGTTAGCCATCGGATGTCTTCTTTGGAGAAGTGTCTATTGATGTCTTTTGCCCATTTCTTCACTGGATTATTTGTTTTTTGGGTGTTGAGTTTGTAAGTTTTTTATAGATTTTGGATACTAATGCTTTATCTGATATGTCACTTGCAAATATCTTCCTCCATTCTATTGGTTGCCTTTTAATTTTGCTGGTTGTTTCCTTCACTGTGCTTTTTATCTTGATGAGGTCCCAATAGTTCATTTTTGCTTTTATTTCCCTTGCCTCCAGAAACGTGTTGAGTAAGAAGTTGCTGCCACCTAGGTCAAAGAGCAACTTTGCTTTCTCCTCGAGGATTTTGATGGCTTCCTGTCTTACATTGAGGTCTTTCACCCATCTTCAGTTTATTTTTGTGTATGGTGTAAGCAAGTGGTCCAAGTTCATTCTTCTGCATGTCACTGTCCAGTTTTCCCAGCACCACTTGCTGAAGAGACTGTCTTCATTCCATTGGATATTCTTTCCTCCTTTGTCAAAGATTAGTTGGCATATGTTTGTGGGTCCATTTCTGGGTTGTCTATTCTGTTCCATTGATCTAAGTGTTTTTGTGCCAGTATCATACTGTCTTGATGATTACAGCTTTGTAATACATCTTGAAGTCTGGGATTGTGATGCCTCCAGGTTTGGTTTTCTTTTTCAGGATTGCTTTGGCTATTTGGGGTCTCTTCTGGTTCCATATAAATTTTAGGATTGTTTGTTCTAGTTCTGTGAAGAATGCTCATGTTATTTGATGGGGATTGCGTTGAATATGTAGATTGCTTTGGGTAGTATCGACATTTTACAATATTTGTTCTTCCAATCCATGAGCATGGAATCTTTTTCCATTCTTTTGTGTCTTCTTCAATTTATTTATAAGCTTTCTATAGTTTTCAGTGTATAGATTTTTCACCTTTTTGGTTAGGTTTATTCCTAGGTATTTTGTCGTTTTTGGTGCAATTGTAAATGGGATAGATTCCTTGATTTCTCTTTGTGTTGCTTCATTATTGGTGTATAGAAATGCAACCGATTTCTGTGCATTGATTTTATATCCTGTGACTTTGTTGAATTCATGGATCAGTCCTAGCAGTTTTTTGGTAGAATCATTGGGGTTTTCCATATAAAGTATCATTCGTCTGCAGAGTGAAAGTTTGACTTTCTCCTTACCAATTTGTATGTCTTTATTCCTTTGTGTTGTCTGATTATTGAGGCCAGGAGTTCCAGTACTGTGTTGAATAATAGTGACAAGAGTGGTCATCCCTGTCTTGTTCCTGACCTTAGGGGGAAAGCTCTCAGTTTTTCCCCATTGAGGGGGATACGATATTAGGAGGTGGGGGGGCCTTTCATATATAGCTTTTATGATCTTGAGGTATGATCCTTCTATCCTTACTTTCTTTAGGGTTTTTATCAAGAAAGGATGCTGTATGTTGTCAAATGCTTTCTCTGAATCTGTTGAGAGGATCGTGTGGTTCTTGTCCTTTTTTTTATTGATGTGATGTATTACATTGATGTTTTGCAGATATTGAACCAGCCCTGCATCCCAGGCATAAACCCCACTTGGCTGTGGTGAATAATTCTTTTAATATATTGTTGGATCCAGTTGGCTAGTATCTTGTTGAGGATTTTTGCATCCATGTTCATCAGGGAGGATTACATGGATTTTTAATTGCCCAGCTTCCCTACTAGACCACAAGTCTCTTGGGAACATGTTATGTCTTCTGGATATAAAAATTCCTTCTATATACTATGTCTTAATATGTATATGTTGAATAAACTGGATGTTGAGTAATTCATTATCATGTAATGAATGTTGAGTAAATGGATGAATGAATGGATGGATGGATGGATGGATGGATCAATGAATGACCTGAAGTTTTCAGAATTGGCCAGACTGGCAGGCACTCAGGTCTTTTCACAGTTGTTTTCATATCTATATCTACCTTTCTCTATCTATCTAACTTTGGCCTCTCTCTCCTAAAGTAAGTTTCCAGAATTTGCATCCCTTTAGCACTCCATATATGTATTTATATTAACAATTTCTAGCATGCTCCTGACAAAGGATTTAAAGAAATTAATGTCAATGTCACTTCTCATCAGAGTTTAGAGTCTAGACTCATCAGTGAGTTCTGGGGCCATGGCCTTGTATGATTTACCTGTGCATTGAATATGTTATTAAGCCTATTTACAGAAGATGAAATCTACTTACAGAGGTGAAGTGACTTGCTTGAGCTTATAGACTACACAGTGGCAGAACTAAGATTTAATTTCCAAATGCCATGCTACTCTATACCCCTCTTGAGAGTAGAAAATAAAGTAGAAAAATAAAAACATTATATTCATTTAAATTTTTATTCATGTAACCACTGGATCTAAATTAATTATACTCTAATTTCCTGGTACTTAACTGATATATGTAGTTCTCATTAGATATTTTAGGCTGAAGTTATTATTTCCTTTAACAATGGCAAACCAATATGAACCACTTCCTTCTTGTGTATGATCAGTGAGGAGAAAGAAAAGAAGTAGATTACAAAGGTTTTGTTGGCTTATGGTCTATTTCATATTTTTATCCACAATAATAAATGAAGTATATATTATTATTTCTGAGACAGTTGTGTTCAAGAGTTGTGGTTGACAGCAGAAAAAAAAATACACATATATTGGGATAAAATTAATTGTTTTACCTGAGTTGATGTTGGGTCCTAGATGACAAATAATTTCCTTTTTTGTTTCTTTTTTTCTTTCTTTTATTAAACCTTTGTTTCAACCCCCTTTTTCTGCAATACTGTAGGGAGGCTTCTAGACAAGGGCCTTGTTTGGGTAGTTAATGGCCTCACCCGGACAAGTTCCCACCTTATCTTTCATGTCCTTTGTGTATTCTAGACAAATAAAACAGATGGGGACTGGCGTTTTGAGCCAAAGAACACAGTGCAGTTGGAAATACTTGCCTCATGTAGCCACAGCCATGTTTATTGTTGTTCTAGATAATAGATGCTAAAACACTACAGAGTGGAAGATAGGGGTCCCTAAACATACCACACTCTCTCTCACATCCACAGCTTTGGTCATGCTGCTGAGATCTCTGCGGGGTTACCCTTTTCTCTGGCCTTGTGAACTCCTTTCCATCTTTAAAACCTTAGCTCCTCTAGGAAACGTTTTCCAATGTGCCTCTTTAGAGACGGTTGCTCTTTTTGGTCAGTCCACTTTGGGTATAACTCAGAGGTACCCACCACCTTGAATCATAGCTATGTCCTTGCACATCTGTGTTCTTCACTCGGTTATGAGCTCTTTGGGAGCAATAGACAGTGACTCACAACCAAAACCTCAGAGCCAATTCAAGGTGGACCTGGCACCCAGTAGTCACTCAAATGTTTATTGAGTAAATATTGAATAAATGTGAAGATCTGTCCTTAGTTTGAGATGATGTAATATGTGTAACCATTGACTCAGATGATAATAGCTTTTGCTGATCAATTAGGTTATGTTAAGAAAAATGACAAAGGTTCTTTGCATTTTTCCAGAGTATATTGAATGCAATTATTATAAAGCCCAGATGAACATTTGATTGAAATGTGTTAGTTCCACAGAGCAGGTTGGAGGTATAGAATTGCATAATGGCTAACATAAGCAAACTTTTCATTTCCGGAGTTTCCAGTCATCTCTTCTAATCCAGGCTTGATGTAAAGGTAGAGAATAGAAAATCAGATGAAGCATTGTTGATGTTTAAGAGAAGTGAGCCAATGAGTTTAGAGTTTTTATTTGTTACAGACTACCACCAGGAGGATTGGTTCTGATTGGGTGCTGCTGACATCAGTCTCAGACTTGCTTCTTGGCTCTCATTTGGCGTAGAAGAATGGCAAATAGGGAGATCTAGGGGAAACACTATCCCAGGGTATAAATTTTTGCTTCTTAGAGAGACAGTACCCTCTTTCCTGATGGGATGAGGGACCCTACTTTGTCTAAACTATTTTGGAAAGAACAATCAGTTCGGTATACTCTGATTTCCTCTCTGTTCAGGAATGACCATGATCCTTAAGTCATGAGTATTTTTTTTTTTTAATTTTTTTTTTTTTCAACGTTTTTTATTTATTTTTGGGACAGAGAGAGACAGAGCATGAACGGGGGAGGGGCAGAGAGAGAGGGAGACACAGAATTGGAAACAGGCTCCAGGCTCCGAGCTGTCAGCACAGAGCCCGACGCGGGGCTCGAACTCACGGACCGCGAGATCGTGACCTGGCTGAAGTCGGCCGCTTAACCGACTGCGCCACCCAGGCGCCCCGAGTCATGAGTATTTAGTCAAAGTGCATTGAGCATTCTTTGTTTGAAAATATAGTGAGTACTTTGAACAAATGGCAATAATTACAGAGACTAGCATTATATACATGATAATGTGAAATTCACTGCTACTGATTTTACTTAATAGTATTTAACTCCTTTCTTGGGAATAAATTTAGTTTGCTTCAATCTAATTGAGATGCTTGTCTTAACTTACTTAGTGCTCAGCAAGGTGCCTATTGAAAAAAGCAAAAGAAAACTGATAGTAAACCATAAGTTCACTGGACGTGTGCGTGCCTAAAGCAGCATTAGAAAAATGTCTTAATGCTTTTTCATTAGTCGTTCATTTTTTTAAAACTGTTGTAAATATCAGCGGCTGAATATAGAAAGAGGAAACGGATATTGATAAGTAAGAAATGTTCTTGATTCTTGAGAAACAAATGCTTGCTTGTTTCACCTTTGTATTTCCTAGAGCCACCTGCCAGGCTACTTATTGAGGTCTTTATAGGAAGGGTCTCATGTGAGAGAAACAATAAAATGAGAATATTTTATAATCAAAATTCACCACAGTTCTTTTAATTTACTGTTTGCCATTGAGTCCTGCAGAAGGCATGGTAGTGAATTAAGGGGAAATTATTTTAAAAATGTGTTCATTTTACTCACCTTTTAACTAAACAAACACTTTGGCTCTGACTCACTTCCCCAATTTTATGTTACCTGAACCCTGAATGTCTCTCTGATTTTTGTTGTCTTTCTAGCATAAGATAACGCTTCTAAATAATCAAAAATCTGTTTTCATCTTTAAGGATTTATTTACATAAAATGTCATTAAGGTATAATTATTAGAATAAACCTCCTCAACACAATTATGGAGAGAATTATGGAGAGACTCTGGGTCTAAAGATCTGTTTAGTTTAAGTCTTGACATGGCCATTATTTTATGATCACTTTTGTGATCTTGGGAAAGCGATTTATCTTCTCTGAATCTCAGGTTTCTCGACCATGAAATGGGATGATGATACTTCACAGTGATTATAAGGGCTGGATGAGATAATGTCACAAAAGCAGAACTGCTTATAAATTCCAACTGTAAGGCTTTCAGAGTTTTTTCTGCTATGACATAGGGAAAATGTCTAGATCATTTTTTTATCCTTAGCACTTAGCAATGAGCAAGTATACAGTGGGCCCACAGAAATGTATGTGGAAGGAGTGATCAATGTCACAGGTGCTTGCTTCATGTCAAGGCTTCCTTACTCATCTGAAAACTCTTCTGGGACCAACACTGAACTTATCGGGGGTGTTCCTCACAAATCCTGACCCTGTGTCTGGCATACGGCAGTTGTCTCCAAGGGAAGGAAGGAAGTTGTCCTGAAGGAAGGAGAGGCAGCCATGTTGGCAGCACACTCCACTTCTGAAGGAAGCAAAATAATCTACGGTAGCACATATATTTGGCCATTTTTTGTAAATCCATCAGTCAACAGAGAGGTCTTTCAACTTCTCTAGGGATACGGAAATCTACACAAGCATTTGTATGAAAGACGCATGGCTAATGCTGGAAATAATAAATAATCCCAGAGAGATTGTGAGTGTTCTATCCTAAGAACTTCAATAAAATTTATAAAATGGTTTCCAGAATAAAAGGTATCCTCTAAGGGCAGTAATAAGAATCCATAATAAAACCAACAAAGAATTGGAAGAGAGCACTTATTGTGGATAAACAAATTAGCTACGTTTGCCCAGCTGCATTTTTCTCCGGCTTTGTAAAAGACATATGAGCCAGGGTCATGGCATACGAGAATACCGCTGTATTCTTAAACCAGACCCTGTGCAGCTCATCTAATCACTTTTGTTTCTATATTGGCATAAAATCCAGAATAATGTACTAGAGATGTGGATTCTAATTCTTATTCTGCCACTAACTTATAAAATGAAGAAAAGCAAGTCAATTGATTCCTGTGTGCCTTAATTCCCTAAACTCTACCACGGGTATTACAAGTATGTTTGTTCTAAATACCTCCAGGGTGTCTGTGATGATTAAATGAGGGAATGTAAAAAGGTATTGGAAAATAAACATTAACATCTCTTTATCCAGACTTTTTGCAATCCCTAGGGAAATAGCAATTGCCAATTACAAGCCTATATGATTTCTTTCATCATCTTCAATGAAGATACTCCAACTGCCATGCCTTCAACTTCAGCTGCTATGTTTCCTCTCCTAATAACTATGTTGTCTCAGTGTCTGATATTTATAAGTCTATCCTGAAAATCACCTCCTCGGCTGATGGTTCACCCTTGTGAAAGTTGGAGCATTGGCTGTTGAAAACCATAGTACTAACATTTGTTTCTTGTTTTTTTTTTTTTTTCAGTAACCCTTATTTAAAGTTTTTATCTCCTTGCAAAGGGAGTGTCTGTCTTGTTCATTACTTTATTTTCTAGCATAAAGTTGAGCGCACAGTCTGTGTCTAGTCAATATTTATTAAATACATGAACAAACTCTATATTATTGGCTGATTTTTCTGAAGAAAAATTTTAAGCACCTTACTAGGTTCCTTGAAAAATTAATGATTAACTTAGGAGGAAGAAATATTTGAATGGATGTGATCGGTCATCAAATGAATACTCAAATCATTAGATTGAGAATCATATGCATGAACTGCTAATTTGTTGGCTGTTGTCTGAGCTCAGGCTCCATGGTGGACAAGCCAAGAAGAGGTCAAATGGTACAAAACCCAGTGAGGTCAAATGGTACAAAAGTCCATAGGTGGAATTTTGGGGGACATATGAACTCAGAAAAGTTACTATTTCTTTCTCTGTGTGTCTCTCTTTTTTTTTTTTTTTTTCTTACTAGTGAATCATATTTTCACAAAGATTTAAGAAATGTAGTTGTACATTAGATGGAGATTTTTGATGTATGGGTCTTCATTTATTGAACAAATATTCAAGTTCCTTTTATTTATCAGAAGTCAGACTACATGTTCGAAGTCGAAGATGACTAAGAAAGACCTTGTAGGTCTTACTGTAAAACTACTGATGCAGATTAATAAACAGGCAAGTGCAACCTTTGTGATAAGAACCATTGGAGCACATAATCGAGTTACCTTATAATGATTGGACTGGGGGACCCTGGGTGACTCAGTCAGCTAAGCATCTGACTCTTGGTTTCGGCTCAGGTCATGATCTCACAGTTCATAAAATCAAGCCCATGTCAGGGCTTGGGATTCTCTCTCTCTCTGTCTCTCTCTCTCTGCCCCTTCCCAACTTGCACTCTATCTCAAAATAAATAAATAAAATTAAGAAAAAAAAAGATTATGCTGGAAGAAAGAGTCAAAATAGGCTTTCAAAAAAAAAAAAAAAAAAGCCTTGTAGAGGAAATACTATCTAAGTACAAAATGGAGGGAAAGATTGCCAGGTGGGACAAAAGGTGAATGAACAGTGGGGCTGGTACATGGAAGTGGGAGAGGTGAGTGGGGCAAGAAATATTCCTGTAGAAGTCATGTGAGGTAGGTCACGTGGACCTTGAAAGCAATGTTAGAGAGTTTGGACTTCATCATAAGAGGATGATGAGCTCTTTGAGGAATTTAAGCAGGGGAGCGATGAGATCAAATTAGCTCTTTAAGGATTCTTCTGGCAGGCAGTATAGGTAATGGATAAGATGGGGAGACAAAAGAGAAGTTGTTGTAGTATCCAGAAAGAGAGCATGGTGGTTGGAATTGGAATAGCAGTGTTGAGGGAGAGAAGCAGAAGAATCCGAAATTTCAGAGAATAGAACCTAAGGGTTACCCTAAATCCAGGCCAGGGATCACGACTGCGGATCTATGCATGGTGCATGAGGGACCCCGGGACTAGGATTTATGAGACTATGCAAACTGGTGACAAGCAAGCTGTGTGGTCTTTGAGGAGAGAACCTATGGAGGGCCAGCCTCATGGGCATACTGTCTGTGCAGTCACACAGAGCCCTGTACTTGGAAGGTCACTGTGCTTGGTTTAATGCTCTAGTGTTGTCATTTTGATATTCTTTTTTTTTTTTTTTTAATGTTTATTTTTGAGAGGGGGTGGGCAGAGATAGAGGGAAACACAGAATCTGAAGCAGGCTCCTGGCTCCAAGCTATCAGCACAGAGCCCGATGCGGGGCTCGAACTCACAAACGGTGAGATCATGAGCTGAGCCGAAGTCAGATGTTTACCCGACTGAGCCACCCAGGCGCCCCTATCATTTTGATATTCGTAATGATTATTGAACAAAAGGTCCTCTTCTCCCCTCGACACTTTCATTTTGCATTGGGCCCCACAATTTCTATAGCAGGTCTGGATACTACCACCAGTAAAAACACAGTAGATGCTCGTAAAAGTCAGCCGGATGAGGGAATTCTTTCTGTAGTAAACATCCCCAGTCAGCTTTGGAGTCACTAGGCAAGCGGGAAGTAGCAGACTCTGCAAGACCGGGAGCTCCAAGTAGCAGCAAGGTCTCCCTTTTCCCCTGTATGAGGGTGGAGAAGGTGTCTGCTTCCCCCTAAAGCGGCGCTAGAGTGCCCAGGGGTTTGTTTTTGGTGGGGTCTGCCTGTCCAGCCGGCTGATTCAACTTTTTAGGTTGTCTTTTCAGTTACTTCTAGACGCCAGTCTTTATTTAACACTTACATAGACTCTCTACTAGTGGTATTTTTTCCCTATTATATTGACTTCTAGTTCCTCAGACTGTCTCTGAATCGTTGATTTTCTTTTGTCTTCTTTTCCATGCCAAGCGTTATTTTGCTGCAGTCAATTGCCATGCTGTATAATTGTTTTTAGATCAAGTATACTTACTGCTTCGGTTTCTGAGAGCAACTCACATACCGTGCCGTTCTGTAAGTCTGTTGTTAGATTTAGGTGTTACAGAATTATTGCAAAGCAAAACTTAATAGCTCTTTCTTCATGGTGACTCTTAGGATTTTCTCTTCTATATGCCTTCTTGCAACCACCTCAGTCATAATCTTCACTGACATATGTCCTTCCGCAGAATCTTACTCCTTCCAGGCACCCTCCGCTTCAAGCTTTGCTGAAAGATCGGTCGTTGGTTAAACAGGGCATCTTAGTCTGTTTCAGCTGCTGTTACAGAAATACCACAGACTGGGTAGGTTATAAACAACAGAAGTTTATTTCTCACAGTTCTGGAGGCTGGGAAGTCTAAGATCGAGGTGCTGGCTGAGTCCATGACTGGTCAGGACTCACTTCCTGGTTCCAGTTCTCACTGTGTCCTCACATGCTGGAAGGGGACAAGGAAACTCTCTGAAGCCTCTTTTATAAAGGCCCCAGTCCCATTCATGAGGCTGTTCCCTCATCACCAATCACCTCCTAAAGGCCCCTTCTTCTAATACCATCAAGTTAGGAGTGAGGCTTTCGACATACGAATTTGGAGGGGACACAGACGTTCATCCATTGCACATGACAACCTAAAATGCCAAATAATGCCTTTGCTACCTTTTTAGAACCTGTGGGGCAGGGGCACAAGGTGGAACAAGAAAGGACTTGGGAGTCACTGAAAACTTGGTTTGAATTCTAGTCCCGCCAGAGAAAGCTGTGTGATTTCGAGCAAGTTATTTAACTTCTTTGACTCCCGGTCTCTTTATCTGCAGAAGAGGAGTAATAATGGCTATCTGGCCTGGCAATTGAGAAGACTAATGAGGCTAATGAATAGAAAATTCCCAGAATACCATAGATAGGAACTCAAAAATGGCAGCTACTGTGTAAAATATAGTCTGCATTTTCTTCTTAAAATTTTTGTAATTCAAGAAAGTTGTAAAATATTCTCATTGTATAAAGTGTAAGAGAATTTTATTTACTTTTATCTATCTATCCTTTGCATATAATTGAATTTCCAGAATTGACTTGCCATGTCTCCTCTCCTTCACAAGGTAGAAGGACTACACTTCAACTTGCTGAGGATTTTGAAATCCACGTTAAAGTTGAGATCATAGTATAATAAACATCGGTGTACTCTTTGCCTAGGTTCACCAATTGTTAATATTCATCAATTGCTAATAATTATTAATAATATCCATTGCATACGTATAGTTTTCAATGTTTATTTATTTATTTTGACACAGAGAGAGAGCACGAGCATAAGTGGGGGAGGGGCAGAGAGAGAGAGAGAGGGAGGGAGGGAGAGAAGCTGAAACAGGCTCCAGACTCTGAGCTGTCAGCACAGAGCCCGATGTGGGGCTCAAACCCACGAACCATGAGATCATGACCTGAGCCGAAGTTGGACGCTCAGCTGTACTTAGCCACCCAGGCACCCCTACACATACACTTTTTTGTTGAACCATCTGAAAGTAAACGGAAGACATCATAACCCGTCACCCCGAAATACCTCAGCATGCATCTTGAAGGCACATTTTCCTACACAACCACGCTACCACACATCTAAGAAAGTTGGTAATAAAAAACCTTTCTCTTAGGACAAATCTTCCGTTATGCTTGTCCACTTCCATCCCTTCAGCAAAGGCAAGTAATAAGAATTTTTGTTGGTCTCGGGGTCCGTTTCAACTCCAAGACAGAGGTTCTCTGAGAGAGAGGGCACCTTGGTTCTTGGAAGTGTGATTTCACAGTCAGTTGCATCAGAATGAACTAGCAGAGTAGAAAGACAATTCTTTATATATTCAAGCTTATCTCCCTAAGCTTGTACTGATTGATTGATTGATTGAGCATAAGTACAAGGCTTAGGCTCTTCTACACGAAGCCTGCACTGTATCCGGGCTGATTTACTCCTTCGGTATTTCTTTACTTACCCAGCACACTCATTTGTACCTTCCCTTCCATTTTTGACTCTAAAGCCTTTCTTATTCCACCTGTGGGAATTCTGCCACGTCCTCAGGCTTCACCTTCTCTGCGGACTTCCCTGAAGACATCAGGTCACCCCTATGTCAGCCTTCTCTGAATTGTCGCTCTTCCCCCTGTATGCGTCCATTTCCCGAGCATTATCTTACATTGTTGTTCAGATTGTTTTGGATGATTTTTATGAAACAAGACATAGGCTCTGTATGGGCAAGGTCTTTGGGAGCTTCAGAGGTGCCTGACAAATATTTCTTCATCGATGTGTTTATTTATAGTTGTGGCTCTTTGACTGGCGATGACATTGTGCTGACTCAGTGCCTTCCACTCCGTGACATCCACCACTTGTCAACAACGAAAAGATAACGTTTTTACAACTAACACACTTGCTGTCAAATGCACTTAGGTGTTTCGTATTATTGGTCTGCCTCTGTCAAAGGGCCAGCATTGAAATCAATCAGTAGAAGCATCTTCATCCAGGCACAGGTTTCAAAGCCAGATGGATGCCAGGTGCCCTGACATCATTCAGACTGCTATGTGACCAGAATGACTCAGACGGTAAAGTAATTGAAATCACTGGATTGTCTCACGGTTTCCTTTGTTATT
The DNA here is from genome assembly GCF_028018385.1 of Neofelis nebulosa. Classification (NCBI taxonomy): domain Eukaryota; kingdom Metazoa; phylum Chordata; class Mammalia; order Carnivora; family Felidae; genus Neofelis; species Neofelis nebulosa. Next base: position 106,105,956 of record NC_080787.1, on the reverse strand, counting down.
TCAACTGTACTATTGTGTGACTTACAGAAACAGTGCACTCCTCAACCGCTTGCCTTCTGGAATCCATACTGTTCAAAAAATTTTTTTTCTTACATTTATTCACTTTTGAGAGCTAGAGAAAGACAGAACACAAGCAGGGGAGGGGAAGAGAGAGGGAGACACAGAATCCGAAGCGGGCTCCAGGCTCCGAGCTGTCAGCACAGAGCCCGACGGGGGCTCGAACTCACGGACCGCGAGATCATGACCTGAGCCGAAGTCAGAGGCACAACTGACTGAGCCACCCAGGTTCCCCTGGAATCCATATTGTTTAAAATATGAATTGATATTGTAATAGGTTCAAATGGGCTCCACTGGGTCTGTTAAGGGACGTGGAAAATTTCCTAAAATTGTAAATCCTCCACTCAGAGATGGTTGCTTAACTACTGTGAGTTTGTTAAATTTTTTAATAAGGCCCGTTTCCCTTTTATGATCATTTTCAATCATTGGAGTTTTTTCTGAAGTGCCAAGTAAACTTTCAGTCTTCCCAAAGGCATGCTATGTTTAGTCATAAAGCAACTCCATTTTGGCGACATGATTTTAGTTAAAATAACAGCAGGAGATTCGCTTGAACTCATTTTCAAGTGTGCTCTTGAAGGGACTTTGCTGTTATTCTCCAAGTTTGGATACTCGTTTGATTGTTGTGTGTCCGGAATTCACAAATAAATTATTCCCTGGCGTTGAATGTGCTTTTCTTAGCAGTTTTCAGGGAATCACATCCCACTCTTCACATGTGGCAGGTGGATGTTTGAGTCATCAGGTGACCACTTGAGGCAGGCACCTCCTAATCATAGACCTTACCCTACTCTTGCCTTCTGTATTGAGGAAGTCTGCTATGTTTTGAATACCTGAACTTGATGTTGAAACATACAAATTACGGTTCAACTTTTCCACACACCTACCTAAATTTAAATTTCACTGAATTTGGTAGAAACGAAGCAAAACAAATGCTATGGTTTTAAAGCAGTCAGATTAGTTGATTTGACCCATGTGACAGTCACAGTAATTAGTCTGACTGAAACTTTTATGGTCCAACCAGCTTCGAGAACACATTTTTATAGAACTTCGTTATAGTAAGTTCATAAAGATAAACTAATGTGACTCAATCTATTATAATACAATGTTTTGTCATCATTTGCCATTGTTTACATTAAAATTTTTTTTAATATTTTTATTTATTTTTGAGAACAGAGAGAGACAGAGTGTGAGTGGGGGAGGGGCAGAGAGACAGGGAGACACAGAATCCAAAGAAGTCGCCGGGCTCTGAGCTGTCAGCACAGAGCCCCATGTGGGACTTGAACTCATGAACCGTGAGATGGTGACCTGAGCCGAAGTGGGAGGCTTAACTGACTGAGCGGCCAGGTGCCCTGCCATTGTTTACATTTATCTATTTTAAACTTTTTTTAGATGCTATCTCAACATTTGTTTTATATTTGATAATGTATAGGAGAATGTTTTAGAACTGACTTGATTGTTAGGTAAATGTCAAGTCTGTTCTTGAATCCCTGTCCTGTGCAACTTCGTTCCCATGTTGATGGTAATGCCCGGGAGTGATAAGGATCTACTTACATACCTCTTTAGGGACTTCAGCTTTCAGGAAATAGGAAAGCTGTTCCTGTAACACCTTAAATACATAAATTGTGGTGAGCAGTTTAAATTATGTGAGTGGTTTAGCTTTTAAAAATTCCTCGAAAAGCTTTGGTATTGAACTTAGATTCAAATAAGACGTATTGGTGGAGAGAAAAGGGGAGTAAATGAGGTTGAAAATCATCAAGATCTGCGGGTCAAATACACTTTAATACAAGTTATATTATCGGAAGAAAGGCAAGATTTTATTTTCTTTGAAGATTAGTTAAAAGTTGTCTGTTTCTTTTTTCCCCTGCCCTCCTTTACCTTCTCTGATCTTTTCCAAGTCACTTTCATTTGAAAAGTCATTTCTTTCTTGGAATAATCTACTGTGTATAAGTTTTCAGCTATGGATTGAAACATGGGCATTTTTATGATACCAAAATTATTTCTCTTCTTCTCTCTTTTTTGCCTGCCTATCACAAATGCTTGGGAAGATTGTCTCTTCCTTGACTAGATCCCAAAGAAAGTTTTTTGTTTTGAAACCATAAACATTTCCCATAGCATAATCTTTGAATTTGTCTTAACTTTTTCTTTTCTTTTTTCTTTCTTTTTCTTTTCTTTCTTTTTCTTTTTCTTTTCTTTTTTCTTTTTTTTTTTTTTTGCTGTAGTTTCAGAGGGAAAAACAAAGGGACTAAGATCTTTCACTGTTTCTTATCAAGTGAAAGCATCTTAAATTCTAATTTCAGTTTTCACAATACTTTCCCGTTTTCTGAGTAGGCTGCGGATTGCTCTCCTTTCCATACGTTTTCACTCCTATAATTTTAGGTTTTTCTTTCCCATTTGACAATAGTCTATCCTTATTGTTTGTTTCATCTCCTCCTCCTCATTATCTTAACCACTTCTTATCAAGGCCTCCTTCTAGACAGGGTTTTAGGCCCTATCAGTGTGGCTTGTACTAGACTTACAACGACCTACAAGTTTTACAGATAGGAAACTGAAGCTAAGGTAGAGGGTTAGGCCAGATAATGGCTCCCAAAGATGTCCACACTAATCTCCAGAACCTGGAAATATGTTTTACCTTATATGGCCAAAGGGACTTTGCAGCCGTAAGTACGACTTAGACCTTGAGAGGGGGAGGTTGTTGGGGGTTATCTGGGTGGGTCCAATCTAATCGCATGACTCCTTAGATGCAAAACCTTTCCTGGCTGGGTTACAGAGAAATTTGACAAAGAGGAAAGTCACCGGCTTCAGAGTCAAAGAAGAGACTACAAGGAAAACATGCAGGTGATCCCAGGAGCTGGGAAAGAGAAGGAAACAGAGTCTTCTCTAGAGCTTCCAGTATGAACACAGCCTTGTCACCAATTTCATTTTAGCCTGGGTCTCGCCAGAGACCAGAGCTGCAAGGTAATAGATCTGATCTGTACTGTTTCAGTTCCTAAGTCTGTGTTAACTTGTTATATAGCAGCGATGGAAAACTAGTACAGAGAGGTTAAGTGACTTGTTTATGGTCACACAACTTTTTTTTTTTTTTTAATTTTTTTTTCAACGTTTTTTATTTATTTTTGGGACAGAGAGAGACAGAGCATGAACGGGGGAGGGTCAGAGAGAGAGGGAGACACAGAATCGGAAACAGGCTCCAGGCTCCGAGCCGTCAGCCCAGAGCCCGACGCAGGGCTCGAACTCACGGACCGCGAGATCGTGACCTGGCTGAAGTCGGCCGCTTAACCGACTGCGCCACCCAGGCGCCCCTGGTCACACAACTTTTTAAGAGCTGGAGCCAAAATGTCATTGCTGATTCATCTACCCAGCCTTCCTCCATGACTTGCTATTTTCTTAGTAGCAGGAAGAAAGAGCTGATATTTCTCACAGCGCGTGGAACTAAGTCAATTGTAGTCCTTTTTTTTTTTTTTCTTTCCAGCCTTCATCTTTTGTCTTAAATATCTTGCACGGTGTACACTTCTTGAGAGAATCCAGTTTATAAATGACAGTAGAAAAATACACATAGTTGACGTGACCCTGCTGTAGTACTCCATCAACAATGAGTTTGAAAAGCAAGAGATGAAAATTGAAAAACATAAGTAGAACCTCTACCTGTCATGTGGAATTTGCTAACAGTTCAAAAGTCCTCGGGTTCGACATCGTTACAAGGAAAGATACGCTACATTCTATAAGGCGCTGGAGGTTAAATGACCAGTTAAGTTAGTATCTAGTTTGTGCGACAAAGGCTGTTGCTAAATCTCCTACCCCACACCCAGTTCACTAATCGCATTATTTCGTCGTCTCTTTATTGTTCTGTTTACCTAGGCCAAACAAAGATTTGTAAATATTGACGAAACAAAGGACACTTTAGGAAGGATTCCAAGAACTCCCTGTACTTTCAATACCTTCACTTTGGAGTTACCTTCAAAGAGGCTAAGATTGTAGCTGAAAACGGTCCAGCTTCTCCCACACCTTGAGAGACTGCGTTGCTGTAAGGTAACCTTCAGGACGGAAAACAGCAGCGGGGGTGTGGGATGGGGAAAGTGGCTGGATGGCTGAAAGTATTGTAACACAGTACTGAACTTCTTGTTTTGCACAAATGTTTATGGAATAAAGTGTCTTCTTTTCCACCGTGAGAATTTCTGAATATTATGTCTGAAGGCTGAATAAGTAAAGGATTAACAAATAGGTAAACATCAAATAGGTTGCTAAATACTGCCAGAGAACACTAAAGGTAATCACAAATTACCTTTTCATTGAAGGGTACTTTTATTTTTTTTATTTTTTATTTTTATTTTTATTTTTTAATTTTTTTTTTAACATTTATTTATTTTTGAGACAGAGAGAGAGCATGAACGGGGGAGGGTCAGAGAGAGGGAGACACAGAATCTGAAACAGGCTCCAGGCTCTGAGCTGGCAGCACAGAGCCCGACGCGGGGCTCGAACTCACGGACCCCGAGATCATGACCTGAGCCGAAGTCGGCCGCTTAACCGACTGAGCCACCCAGGCGCCCCTGAAGGGTACTTTTAAAACGGTATATGTTCTCTGAACATCTGTGATTATTCAAAGAAGGCCAATTCTGAATTTGGGGGGAGTGGCCTATTGACTCCTCAAGGTTGAATTTTTGTGGAATTATTCCATGATCACTTTTGGTGGGTGCCATCTTCCTCGGCCCTGACCACAAGAACGAAGGTGCTTTCCTTCAGATACAGGGCATCCTCCTAACAAAAATACCAAAACCAACCAACCAACCAACCAACAAAAAGAGCTATTCTCCCAGCAACAGAAAGCTAAAAAATAAGAAAGTATTAAAAAAAAAAAAGTCAACTCTCTTATTTAAAAAAAAAAAAATTGTAGTCCCAATCAATTTTCATTATATGAAGACTATCATCTAGGCCCTTGGATGCTAGCTGCTCACTTTTCTAATTTACAGTATTGATGCAGGAAACATGATGCCACATAGGAGATTTGCCATGGTGTTCTACATGGTGCTCCAAGTGAGAATGGAGGCTCCAGTCTCCTCTTGGTTTTGACAACCTCTGTAAACTCAGTGGTAGAAGTTTCTATCTGAGATTGACTGAAGGTCTCCTTAAGATGGGAAGTCTTGAGCCATTTGGAATTTAGCATTTTACAGCTAAAGAGAAAGTCAAGCAACATAAAAGTAAATGTCGCATCTGGTTGAAAGCCAACTTTACCAGCTAGATCTGAATAAATGCATTTACCTTGAATAAAAGCCTTGAATAAAATACCCTTAGGTATTTTAACTTGACAACAGTTATTTATTTATTTTAACGTCAATTTCTACATGTCGTCTTTTCGATATAAGATTGACATTTGTGTGTCTTTGCTTTCTTCCAATCTATAATAAGCTTTAATAAATACAGAGCAGTGTATACCCAGAGTTAGATGTATTCTATTTTTGGGCATTTGAATGGCACCAACTTCCTCTTTCAAAACAAAGAAGTTGACTTTTTTTCCAAACACCCATCATGCCAGTGCTACTGACCTCACATTGGCCTGACTTTTTGCCTCTTAGGCTGAGTAAGCCCATCCAATGAAGCATCTACGCAAACTGGGGCTGATCAACAAGGCATACTTCTTCTTCTTCTTCTTTTTTTTTCTTTTGACCAAAAAGATACCAGAACCAAGATAGGTTCATTTTGTAGACCGCCCCACCTTCTTGGAGTGCATGATGTGGCTCCTTGCAACACTCACAGCTCACCGTTATCAACTGATTGGCAATGTCTCTTGTGGGCACAAGAAAAATATGATAGTGCAGACACCGCACCAGAGTCTGTTTTTTGAAATGAACAACAAAGTCATTTGATTCCTGACTCACTGTGGAGTCAACACTGTCTGATCTTAGGGGCCATAGCAGACCCTCTGCTTCTACTCTGCACTCTCTGACTTCGGAAATTTTCCATCAGAGCTTCAGTCTTTGTCTTCACATCTCAATGGTTGTTGATAATGTATGCATAAAGCATTTATAAGAAACTTACCATGAAGGTATCCTTTAGGGCAAAGGTCTGGAAAAAAAATGGAATGAAAGGTCGGCCCTTATTTTTCATTTCGTCAATTCTATAGGTTGGACTTTCAACATAAACTTAAACCTGAAGTCTAATAGGTTAAACTGTCTAACTTCATGCATTAGTTATTTTTTAAAGGCAAGTAGATCATCTGTGTTTTTATTTATATATCTTTGTATTAAAAAGCCTACAAAATGTCATAGTACCTGCATGTGCCTATTTATTTGTGCAACAAGCATTTAGGGCTCACTTTGTGCTGGGCTTTGTGCCAGGTCATAGGCACAGCCATGGCACCAGCAGACCTCCTCTTTCTTTCTTTTTTTTTTCTCTCTCTCTTTTTTAAATGTTTATTTTATTTTATTTTTTTTCCAACATATGAAATTTATTGTCAAATTGGTTTCCATACAACACCCAGTGCTCATCCCAAAAGATGCCCTCCTCAATACCCATCACCCACCCTCCCCTCCCTCCCACCCCCCATCAACCCTCAGTTTGTTCTCAGTTTTTAAGAGTCTCTTATGCTTTCTTTCTCTCCCACTCTAACCTCTTCAGACCTCCTCCTTCTTCACAAAACTTCCATGAGCTTCTCTAAGAAACTTGCCCAGATTTTCTCACTTTATTTTTGTCGCCATACTGGGAGGATTGTTTTATTTTATAGGTGCGAAGGGTATAAAGGTAGGTGTGCTAATTCTTTTCCTTCGGGTCTCACAGTATTAACTGGAAGAGGCGGACTTGGAGCAGAGGCGGTCTGACTCCTGAGTCTGAAGACGTCAGGACATGTAAATGACCTCCAATGGCCGGGAGGGAATGCCCCAATTGATAGCTGTTAATGTGTCGATGCCTTTGGGAAAAACATAACTTAAAATTATTGTTCCGATCCCTTGAATTTGGCCAGAGGATGTGAGAACGAATTTTTCTGGAGCACAGGAAGTCAAGAGCAAGAAGCTAGAAAGAAGGTAGCAGTGGGCGGAGGGAGAAAAAGACGAGGCAGGTCACCTCTCTGAAGGGAATGGTGACGTAACTAACATTGGCCTAGCACGTTTTGGGGGTCTGGTCCTTGGCGGTTGGCACTTGGCACGTTATACCATGTGAACTTTACCACAGCTCCGTCTGGCTCCAGAGCTCACGTTCTTGCAGTTCACTTCCAGCCCCCGCACAGTTTTGTCTGGGCTCATGTCTGGGGAGGACCAACCTAACAGGCCCAAAGTGAGGATACGAAGGTTCTGAGAGACGGCATCCAGGGAGTAACACGACAGAGCTGGCCCTCTCTGGGGAGAGCATCAGATGAGAAGAATATTTGCCTTTGAAACCTTAGTATTATTTGGCAATGACATGTCGGGGGGTAAAGTTGTGGTGAGCCCTGGGACTGGATTCAGTCTTTTCTCAAGGACTGGAACAAGCAAGGAATCTAGTCTCCTGCCAGGGAAAGTAGTTTCTAGCCAGAGATTTTGATGGTGAACAGGAGAGGACTCCCATGCACCAGGGTTTCCGGGACATGCCCGGCTCCTAGAAACCGAGAGCAGTTTTTTGTTGATTTGTTTGTGGATTCCTGATTTCATGGAGGGGTGAATGTGTATTTATTTGGGACTGAAGGTGTGTGACACAGAATGTGTGTATGTGTGTTTGTGTGTGTGTAGGTGTGTGTGTATGTGACACCAGTGTGGAGTTTTAGAAAAGTTATTCCCCAGGGAGGTATTAGATTTTTTTTTCCCCCCCCCTGAGTTGAGAGCTCTGTTACTAAGCTATCTTTTAGACAGCAGCATGGGGAGGCCGACGACCTTTATTTAAACAGTTGTTTTTCCTGACCCCAAGGTAGCTGTAGAAAAGTGTTTCTCCCACAATTATTTTAGAGTTACCAAGAGAAAATTCCAGGCATATCTGAGCCATCCTTAAAAAACCCAACCCTCCTTGATGGTGATTACATTCAGATAGGAGACTAAATGTGATTTCACTTAACTATTCAGTCTACCAGAAAGAAGTCTAGACCCCTCCACTACTATTTCCTGTGGAAATTAGGCTTTTATGTATTCTAGAAGGCAACATACAATCTTTAGTCTGAAGCACAAATGATAACCCTGTATTAGTGATCTCTTACTATGTAACTAATTACTCTCAAAAGTTTAAGAGGCTTAAAACAATAAACATTTATCATCTCACAATTTCTGCCCAGGAGTGGCTTAGCTGGGGATCCTGGCTTAGTGGTTCTGAGATGCTGCAGTTAAAAGGTCGGCCAGGGCTTCAGTCCTGTCACACCTCTACTTTCCAGCTCACTTACCTGGGTCTGTCTACAGAGCTGCCTTGCGAAGGGCAGACGTTTCATGACCTGATCTCTGGAATGACACCCGGCACTTCTGTCATATTCTGTTCATCAGAAGTGAGTTACTAAGTCTTATCAAAATGGCTAAACTCAACAACACAAGAGATAACAAGTGTTGGCAAGGGTGTGGAGAAATAGACACCTTCTTGCAGTGCTGGTGGGAATGCAAACTGGTGTGGCCACTGAAAAACAGTATGGAGTTTGCTCGCTCAGAAAGTTAAAGATAGAACTACCCTATGATCCAGTGGTCTCACTACTGGCTATTTACCTCAAAATTACAAAAACCCTCGTTCAAAGGGATACATTCACTCCTATGTTTATAGCAACTTTTATAATAGTCAAGCTATGGAAGCAGCCAAAGTATCCATTGATTGAAGAATGGATACAGAAGATGTGGTACGTATAGACAATGGAATATTAGCCATAAGAAAGAATGAAATCTTGCCCTTTGTAGCAACATGGAGTAGCTAGAGAGAATTACGCTAAGCAAAATAAGCTGGTCAGAGGAAGACAGTTGCCATATGATTTCACTCATGTATGAAATTTAAGAAACAAAACAAATGAGCAAGGGAAAGAGAGAGAGAGACAGAGAGACAGAGAAAGGAGACTAACCAAGATACAGACTCTTAACTATGGAGAACAAACTGATGGCTACCAGAAGGGAGGTGGGTTGGGGGATGGGTCAAAGAGGTGAATTTGTTGTGATGAGCACTGGGTAATGTATGGAATTGCTGAATCACTCTATTGTACACCTGAAACTAATATAATACCATATGCTAACTATGCTGGAATTGAAAAAAAAAAAAAAAAAAAAAAGAAGTGAGTCACTAGGTCCAGTCTACATTCAAGGGGAAGGGATTGCACAAGGATTGGATACAGGGGGACTCATTGGGAACTGGCCTATCACCAGCCCATCACAGACAGCTTCCTGTCTGTGGACATTCTGGACCACTAAGTACAAACAGACATGTAGGTACACTCGGTTAAATAGTTGGTGAGATCAAAAGAATGCCTTTGGTAATTCTAAAGCAGAGCTACCTTGTACGCATCCCAAGCAGAACAAGATAAACAACGGGAGGTACATGTGAGAAGCACAATTTCTGAGAAATTTGGTTCTGGGAACACCAAAGACAATTGAGCCGGTTCAAGTAAGTCAACGTGTATCAAGACCCATATGTAGGTGAGGCTCTGCTCTGTTTGGAGCTGTCTTCTGATCTCCGCTCACATGAAAAGTGCATTGTCTATGTAGGAAGGCAAGATAGATAGAAAGTGGGAATAATAGTATAAGAGTTTACATTAATACGAAACATGTAAGTTGGTATAAAGAGATCACATGAGAACAGGGTCAGTGAACTCTCTGTGAAAGTAAAAGCCACATAGGATATGTGAGCCACATATGGTCTCTGTTTCTCCTTCTTCTCTTCTCCTTTTCCTTCTCTCCCTCCTCCCCTCTGCTCCTCCTCCTCCTCCTCCTCCTTCTTCTTCCTCTTCTTTTTGTACAACCTTTTTAAAATAGAAAAAGCATTCTTAGCTTGCTTGCCAAACAAACACAGGGCAGAGCCCAGCTTTGGCTTATTCACTGTAGGGTGCCGACCCTGCTGCAGACCTCTGCTTTAACCAGTTGTGAATGGTTTTTGCCTCCCGATCCATGTCCAACAAGTATTTTTAGAAAGGCCAATAAAAATCAATTACTTGGAAAAAACCCACAAAAACAAAGGCATTGTGATGGTTAATTTTAGATAGCAACTTGGAGAGTGTTTTTGGATGAGATTAACATTCAATTTGGTGAACTTTCAGTAAAGCAAATTGCTCTCCATAATGTGGGTGGGCCTCATGCAATAAGTTGAAGGCCTGGCAAGAGCAAAGATTGGCCTCTCTGAGCAAGAGGGAATTCTCCAGCAGGCTACTCTGGACTAGAACCACACCGTTAGCAGCCTGGAAGCTCACGTACAGGTTGGAACTTGCCAGCCTCCATAATTGCCTGGCTGCCATTCCAATCCAGGCCATCATCATTTCATTATGTCTGGATTAAGGCAACCAGGGGTCTATTCATGTGGCTCAGCTCGAGATTGGCTTAATAAATGACTCGATGGCTCTGCATGGTGACAGACCCGGAAAAGAGTTGAGGATCTGATCTCAGGTCAGATTGCATATGAACAACAAGGCACACGTTATGCATGAACTATATACATAATAGTGTTTGGGGCTGATAATCTTTTCTTCAAGTATTAGAAAAGTCTCCTTGGATAATCCTCTTCTGGGGCTTAGATCTATTATGCAAATTCCATTTGATAACTAGACTGTGTCTCTTTGATTAACAGATTGTCTCCTAAATTCGTTCGAACTTATAGGCCTTAAGATATGAGCAAGGGGATGCAATTCAGATATAATCTAGAAATTTGAATTTATGTGCGAATGTTTGAAATACAAGATTATGATTGACTCACAATAATGTAATTTAGAAAATTTGTTCCATTAATTGTGCTTGGGAAACCAGCCCCTTAATTTTCATAAAAACCATTGAAAGGAATTTTCTCTTTTCCAGATGGCTGGGAGCACCCAGACATATACTCAGGACTGTGTGGTACATATAACTCTAGAGCCCATGGGCAGAATTGCTCAGACATGGCCAACCTGATTCGTCCATTAGGTACTCCATCTTACTTGCACTGGTGGGAGATGTCATTTTGTAGTCTCTCCTAGAACTGGAATAGCCCATCCTCTTTCTCCTCTTCTGAGTCTAAGGATGGCTGGACTGACGAATGAGAGCTTGCTTTATGTGCATTTGGTGAGTTTACCTCCTGAGCAGAGCAGACAATTTGTTTAGAACAGTCATTCTTAAAACAAGGTCTCCAGATCAGCGTCATCAACATCACTTAGGAACTTGTTAGAAATGCACATTCCTGGGGCCCCTGGGCAGTTCTGTTGGTTAAGCGCCTGACTTCAGCTCCAGCTCACGTCATGATCTCTCATCCTTTGATTCGGTTCATGAGTTTGAGCCCTGTGTCGGGATCTGTGCTGACAGCTCAGAGCCTGGAGCTTTCTTCTGATTCTGTGTCTCCCTCTCTCTCTGCCCCTCCTCCACTCATGCTCTGTCTCTCTCTGTCTTTCAAAAAATGAATAAATGTTAAAAAAAAAATTAAAAAAAAAAAAAAAGAAATGCACATTCCTGGACCCCAGACCTGACCAACTGTATCAGAAACTCTAAGGGTGGGACCCAGAAATGTGTTTTCACAAGCTTTCCCCATGATTTTAATGCATGTTAAAATTTGTGCATCAGTGGGTTAGAAGCAAAACCTCATTCTGAGTTTAATTTTTAACCTAGGGATTTGGTCTTCAACCAGATCAATGGATCTCTGAATTTGTTTTGGCAAGAAATATGACAATACAACCATCATCAAGGACTCAATTACAATGTCAGAGAGAGACTCTAAATGGATAATTGGATACAATAATGAGGGAATCAACTCCCTTAGAATTCCTGCTCCAAGCTGGGGATATTTCCAACACAGAATTTTGCACGCCATATGAGAATACTCTGCACATTGAAGAAGGATTCGAGTTTGATAAGCAATAATGCGTTTACTTATCAACAAACACAATCTGTGGCTCCCAAAGCTCCCAGCAATCAGCTGTAGCTGGTCAGCTGTGACCGGCTAAGGAAACCGTGAAGTGTCGCCTGTTGGGGGGGGGGGGGGGGGGAGGAAGCACACAGGAAGCCCCAAGTACCTTGGGGGCTCAAGTTTGTTTCAGTTTGCTGGGGACACTCCTCCTTCTTCCGGTGTCATAGTTCCTTCGGGGGCAAGCTATTAAAAATGAGACACTGGCCCAATTCAAAAGCAGGGATTAAAAAAGTATCTTTTTCTCCTGAAAATGTTACTGAGACAGATTTTCCCAAGATCTCAGCTATTCTTTGGCCGCAAATGCACCTTGGGAAGGGTTTCCCCCGCACAGGAAATAAAGCAGCTGGGTGTACTTCACACAACAGACAGATTTTGACCAAGTTGAAAAATCATACTTTTGTAAATCAGATAACATTTTAAATTTAGCAGAGGAATTGCCATTTAAGAGGAATTTCCTGGCAGATCTTTTGCCAAGAATATCATTATGTCATTATTTATTTCCATACTGCAGTGAAAGCTCAGAGTTTTCAAGGAATCCGAAGATTCTTGCTATCAGTTCTTTTTTTGATTGACAAGACCTTAATTAAAAGAAAAACTCCTGTTTCCATTTTTTTTGTTGAAAATCTAAAGTGCTTAAAAGCGACTTGTTAGGGGCGCCCGGGTGGCTCGGTCACGGTGAGGCGTCCGACTTCAGCTTAGGTCATGATCTCACGGCTTGTGTGTGAGCCCTACATCTGGCTGGCTGCTGTAAACACAGAGCCTGCTTTAGATCCTGTCTCCCCTTCTCTCTGCCCCTCGCCCACTGGTTCTCTCTCCCATTCTCCAAATAAATAAATAAACTTAAAAAAAAAAAAAAAGGTGACTTTTTAAAATTAGTGGGCAGTGGCTGCAAATCAAAATTTCCTTGGCGATTCAGAATTTTGCAGCCTATCTCTCTCAGCTGGACAGCGATCGATAGAAGTTGCTTTTGTGCTGACCATGAAAAGAGGCCCTGACAGTTACTTATTGGAATAGTGGAGTAAAACTTCTCGGTTTATTTCTTTTCGGTCGGTGTTTTACTGAAAGATTCAGCAGGAAGAATGTTGGTTTACTCAGAAACCCTTGCTGGTGGGGTTCTAGTTGAAGTTTAACTCTACCAGATATGCCTAACCAGAGTATGTCTATGTTGGGAAAAACTAATACCTAGGAAATGAACGGACTTCAAATATCTTTGGGTTTAACGTGCAATCACATTCTCACTGGGGGAAAAAATATTTGCTCAAGCCGGTGGTCTTTGTTTTAACATTTTGTTGTTGTTTTTAAGATTAAATGAGAAATGGCTCGCCCATAGGCCCTGTTTCAACCTATGAGTTGGGGCAGCCTTCTATAGGCTAACAGGACAGGAGGGAAAGCCAGGATTGCAGCTTTGCTCACTAACCCACACTGGGATAAATTTAAATTCAGCCAAGTTTCGGGGCACCTGGGTGGCTTGGTCGGTTAAGCATCCGACTTCAGTTCAGGTTGTGATCTCACCGCTCATGAGTTTGAGCCCCGCATCGGACTCTGTGCTGACGGCTCGGAGCCTGGAGCCTGCTTCGGATTCTGTGTCTCCCTCTCTCTCTGTGCCTCCCCTGCTCATGCTCTGTCTCTCTCTCAAAAATAAATAAACTTAAAAAAAATTAAAAGGATATTTCAGCCAAGTTTATACATTTACTATGATTATTACCACTGGAGATACAAAGATAAACAAGAGATGGTCCCAGCCCTCAGAGAGCTCACAGTCTAGGGTGGAAATGCTATTGTATTTGGCTGGGGTGTGGTTGGGGTGGGTCCAATCAAGAGAAGAATAGTTCTGGAATTTTTAAACCTGTTGAGGTGGTGGAGAATGTGGATGCCGTTGAGGGACACCATGGAATGCCGATCCATTTTATTTCACCACAAAACCTAGAGTTGATCTCAAGCAGAAAACGTGACTACTTAAGGGTATATATGAGCTGTAAAATTACAACTGTGAACTCCCAGGCCCACAAAAATAACACCAAGGTTTTGAGCTGAGCAGGATGGATGGTTCCCCCTTTTTTCTGTTAATATGAATATACTACTCGTTAATTCATTTTGTCATCTGCTGGTGCTTGTCACCAGACAAGCAGTCACAGGTGCCACAAGTGGAAGGAAAATGAAGACTTGAGAAAATTCTTTCCATTCACTTATCTTAAAACTGTGATTTGGGAAATGATGATCTCTCAATTTCTGTAGCAGCCCCAGGGTTCTGTTGAAAGGACGTGGGAGCATCTGAGGTAGAGAAGGAATGGACCTTATGTCCAGAAGGTTTATTGTTGTTCTAATCCCAGCCAGGAAGTCCCTCCAGAAAGCACCCCCCGGGTTCTTGGGGAGCGAAAGAATAGACGTTCCTACATGGTAAGGACATGCCTTGCCCAGCTTTGTACATTCCCTTAGCACTAATATTGGTTCAGAACGTAGCTGCTTAGTAAATAAACTTGAATGGCACCTCAAGCTGGAATTTGGAACCTATATTCCGATAAGAACAATGTTATAGTGTTAAGTTAATAATAAAAAGATAAAATTGGGTTAAAACAATCTTATAGGCCAATCTTGGAAGTTATCCTATTTATTACATTATTTTTACAGAGTGATACTTTCTTACATTTTTAGATTCCATTAGCAAATATTTATCTCAAGATGATCATGTACCAAGCACTTGCTGGACATGCTTCCTCTTGAGTTAAATGGAGACAAGAATAATTCTTAACCTCATAGGTTTGTTATGGAGATTAAATGTATTATAATTTTTTTTAACGTTTATTTATTTTTGAGAGGGAGACAGAATGTGAGCAGGGAAGGGGCAGAGAGAGATAGGGAGACGCAGAATCTGAAGCAGGCTCCAGCCTCTGAGCTGTCAGCACAGATCCTGATGTGGGGCTTGAACCCACGAACCTCGAGATCATGACCTGAACAGAAGTCGGACACTTAACCGACTGAGGCACCCAGGTACCCCTAAATGCATTGTAATTTGTAAGAGTGCTTTGAAGAGTGCCTGACATATAGACAATGCTTAAGAAATATTAGCTAGATATTTTTGGGATTACAGGTTTCCCCCACTATCCGAAAGTGGAATGTTCCTCTGAAAACTTCTGTAAGCGAAATGTTGGAAAGCAAAGAAGCAATTACTATTAATTTACATGAAAAATTATTGAGTGTTCCCAGACTCCAAAAATACCTTCCCCTAAGGCTTTTCTGAAACCTTAGGACATGGTTCGCTAATGGGTGCACGGAAAAAACTGAGACAAAGCCCGGACGCTCACAGACACAGTTCAAAACTATAGCAGCTGATGCTGAGATGCTGTGATACTTGGGAAGGAGCTTGGCAGGGCCAGTCTTCCTCTTGGGGTGGGCTCACTGCAAAACACTGAATGCGGTTTTTGCCTTGCATTTCTTCCCCCCCGAAAGCTAAAATCCTCTTTGGATTTCTTTTGCTTAGTGAAAACAGGTACTAGAGTAGGTCTTTCATAAAAGCAAAGTGGCATAGCACAAACTTTTGAAAAGCAAGAGATAACTTGGATTGCACAGCAATATGACGTCGTCCCTTCCCCATGTGGGCATTTAAACAAATTTCTTTAACAGAACGTCTCAGTGGCTGGGGCCTGTCTGTATTATTAGTTTCTCGGTGTTCTGGTCTTCAAGGGACCAGCTGTTCCCTGCAGTTGGGGCTGGACTGGCCTGTGAGCAGTTGGTATTTGTCTGTGTGGTTTGACTGCTAAGCAGAACCCTTTACATTTTTCCCCTGGGGCTGAAGGATGGCAGAACAGAGAAGTGGCAGAGACCTGCCGCCTGTTTCTGGAAACTCTAACCAGTGGCTTCGCCTCATGGGAATTTGCAACTCTACGCTCTGCATGTTTGCTTGACGGCCAGGAAGGGCTGAGGCCCACAGATGTGAGGGCTACAGACCCGCATGCCTATTGTCAGAAACTCTTAGCTTTGTAAACGTGTGGGTCTCCCAAAGCCTGCATAAATCCCGCAAAGGCAACATTTGTTAGTTTTGATATAAAGACTCTCTGGCCTGATCTGGAAGAAATAGGCGAAAGGAAATGTTTGTCCTCTTCACTTTTCAAAATATGTCAAAGTCTTAAAGTTAGCTTCTTCACTTATGAGGTTCCAGAATTGTTTTTGGATATCCTAAAGCAAACATACCAGTTTCTGAAGCTGTCAGAGATTTGGGATGGAATTTTTACATGCTTCCTGCTACTAAGCCTTGCAGAGCTCAAATTAGCCCCAAGTGGATTGAAGGGTGAAGGAACTACACTTTCATGCTGTTGAAAATCTTGATAAAATGCAGCTTATTAATGCCCGAGTAACACCAAGGTATATGCTTCTGACACGCTGCAGGCAGACTGTGACCAGCGTAAAAGCTGTCTGTTGCAGAACAGAGAAGAGGGCTGTCCTCCAGAACTCATGTTCATTTCACCATTGGGATGCTACTCTTGTCTTTTCTGACTTGTTTTCATGATGAACCCCTCTGGTTTCAGGGGATCTCTGTTAATTTTGGTTAGGGTCTGCCTAAGCCCATATTCTTCTTCTTGTTTTAAAAAAGAAAATTTTTTTTTAACGTTTATTTATTTTTGAGACAAAGAGAGACAGAGCATGGACAGAGCATGAACGGGGGAGGGGCAGAGAGAGAGGGAAACACAGAATCAGAAGGAGACTCCAGGTTCCGAGCCATCAGCCCAGAGCCCGTTGCGGGGCTCGAACTCACGGACCGCGAGATCTTGACCTGAGCTGAAGTCGGACGCTCAACCGACTGAGCCACCCAGGCGCCCCCATATTCTTCTTTTTTTTAATGTTTATTTATTTTTGAGAGAGAGAGAAAGAGACAGAGAGCTAGCAGGGGAGGGACAGAGAGAGGGAGACACACAGAATCTGAAGCAGGCTCCAGGCTCCGAGCCGTCAGCACAGAGCCTGATGCGGGGCTCGAACTCACGAACTGTGAGATCATTACCTGAGCCAAAGTCGGACACTTAACCGACCGAGCCACCCAGGCGCCCGTCCCTAAGAGCATATTCTCTACCTTCACTCGTGGTAGAATAATTTCCCTAAATTCATCAACTTCTATATATTTTCATTCTTAACATAATTTTAACATGTTCCCCGTGAAGTCTTGGCCTTTATAAAGGAGAAATAAAACAGGTATAAAACCATTTAGCCGAGAGTATATAGACTTCAGTTTTCAATCTCGGTAGGATTTGCAGGATTTCACGTTGTTAACTTTTCAGCTTAAAAGTTGGACAGAGATTTACTAAGAGGGAGCATATTTGTTTTGTCCTCTGTTCCCAAAGTTTCTTAAAAAGCACTGTCAAGGGGAAAGCTTATGAAAGTATCTCTATATTAATACTCACGATGGGGAATAAGGGACATCTTGAAGAACTACTGTTTTACCTTGTTGCCATCTTTAGATACCAAGCTGAGGTTTAACTGACCCTGCAATGAAACATGGGACATGAAACTGATTTTCATCAGTGCAGAGAAGTTGTCTCACACCAACCCCAAAACTGGATACTGCCTGTATCTTTTGAGTGATGGTAGGTGCACAAAACACAAAACATGCAGGTGGACTTCAGATAAGTTATTTTTATTGTTAGATCTTTACAGACCGATAGTCAATACAATGATCCTTCAGATTTAATATAGGACTGGTGCTTGGATTTGCAAACGGGATAGGTAGAAAAGGGAGACTAACTGCCGAGATCATGTTTTCTGCATCAGTTCTGGTATGAATACTTTTCATATCTCCAAATACTCTTACTCTACGGGAGAATCTTGAGGCTGCCGTGGCTGCAGAGAGTAATCTTAGGTTCCGGAGCAAGGGTCTCAGTAGAAAGAGAAGTAGAAGCATGGGGTACACTCCAGTGGATTCTCACTTATGGGGCCAGACCCACTGCTTGACAGGGATAGACCAGCTATGATGGTAAAAAGTGACTGTGGGGCATATTTGGGAAGTGTTTGCACTCAGGGACTCACTCACTCAAGCTGATTGAGGAAGAAGTACAAACTACTTGTAATCAAGATTGATGACCTTCACTGAATAAAGAAAACCTTACCTGCCTTGGGATGAGAAGATTGAGAAAGAGAATGAGAGGCTGCATTATATCATGGGTTCATGGTTCGCTTGGGATCTGTGCCATTCTAGTTCTGGCTGTGTGACACTCGTCAAGTTGCTTAACCTCTCTGGCCTTATTTTTCTCCCAGTAGAGTGAGGATCCATACAGGAGGTAACTGTAAAATGAAATGATGAAAAGGCTCAGCCCAGGGCCTGGCACATAATAAACACCCAATAACTGTTAGTGGTATCCTTGAGAGTTGGGTTGGTATTTCAAGATTAACAACAAACATGAAAAAGCAATTTTAAGGGCAGAGAAGAAAAAAATATGCACATCTACTCTATTCGAGGTAAAATTGAAACGACTAATGTCATACATGGAATTCACTCATGATTTTGATTAGCACCTTAAAGGAAATGCCTCTGTTAGTTTTACTTTCTTAAAAGATACTTTTTTATACACCAAAGTCATTTTATTTTCAAGATCCTAAGGAAATGAGGGAAGTGGAAAGGAAATAGCATATGAATGTGACTGTATTATAAAACCAGTAGCGATCACGAATATGAGAATCCACTTACCTTTTTAACTCCTCTGGGCAGATAAAGATTTTATGAGTGCTGGGTGGAGAACTCAAATATCCTTACTACTTAATTCTTTGGCATAAAGAAAGATATTATTATAATTAAGGTGCACTTTTCACTGATTTTTTTTTTAAAAATCAAGCTAAATGACTAATTACCATACATTTGATTTTAACTCTAGCATTTGCAAAATGCCTTAAAAATATTTTGAAGCACTTTTATGTTCTTTTAATACAACAACATCGTATGGTGGTCAGAGCAATTGTGGTGCCATTTTTTACATTCTGCAAACAAGAAACAGGCAAAAAAGGTTGAATGATTCAGCTAGCGGGGGCTGGGGTTGGCATTCAATAATCCTTATTTTTAGAACTTAAATTTGTTTCGATATTTATAGTTTGAAACAGATCGTTTAAATTGATCTATTCAACAATCCCAGGTGGAAGGCAGAATACTTTAAAAATCCATTTGACTCCTTAATCTCAACCAATGATCTTCCCACTTAATCGTACAAACTCATTATTATAGTTCTGTATAAATATTCCAATTTTTAGAAAAATGATGTCTTAATCTTCAATCTGTTTATGTGGCACCTGTATACTGTTTCTAATGAATAGTTTTTACCATTAAATTGAAGACAGACTCCAAAAGTGTCAAATCTCCTGACTAGTTGGGTAGACATTATAAACTCCAGCCTCACATTTGGGTGAAAGCTGAAAGCTTTGGTCATCCAGGAATCTATAAACACAAAATGAATGAAGTATATTTAAAAAATTTTTCACATAGACCAATGGTTTCATGCAGATAGGACTTGCATGAGGAAAGTTTGGGAAAAGTTTCTGTGTCCCACATCAAGTGCCTGCTGGTTTGGGATGTTTTCATATGCTTCCTTTTGAGGAAACTTTCACTGTTCAGAGTGTGGTCAAGCTTGAAGACCTTCTGGAGGACAGACATTCATCTGCTGGCTCCTAGGGGCATCTCAGCTCTGGTGACTTCTACTTGTTCCTAGAGGGGACCCTAGAATGTGCTAAACCTTTAAAAAAAACCTAAAAACCCTTAAAAAAAAAACCTTTAAAAAATCTCATAAGTTTGAGATGACATTCAGAAATAAAGAGTCACTTCTTCCTATCTTTATGCTACTTTGGAATGCACTCTCTTGACCTTGACCCCCACCTGGCCTGGGTCAGTTGAATCACTTAAGTGATGGGAATTAAATGTGTGGAAGCTGGAGCAAATGTTTAAAAGAGTTTTTGGAAACCTTACCTAGGGCTTCCCTGATCAAGGCAAATAAGAAAACAGTCACCTCTTCAGCCCTTGGTAACTTCTAACTTATTGCTTTGTGAACACCTCTAACTTTTATGGTCTGTAGCACTTTCTTTGAGGTCTGTCACCTTGCATTGTGTTATTACTATTCTTATCTTTTTTATGGACATGCTTTGCTTTCCTCAATTAATTTCATTGATTGAAGGATAGGACACATTTTATAGTTGTGTATCTTTGTGGGTTCTTATATATTTACCCGGGTAATCTACACTGAGGAGCTATTCAACACAGTGGTTACTGCTAGTAATAAGTACAGGTACCCTATCAGAGACTCTGATGCTTTCTGTCCCCTATGAAAGGAATGGAGAGTGTATCCCTTTCCTAGAGAGGCGCTTATGACTTTATTAAGTTGACACATTGATGTATATACACATGGCTGAGTTGAAAAAAAAAAGCCTCAGAAATAATTTAGGGAAATCGACTGAAGTTAAATATCAAAGAGTTATACCATTCACTGTTGAACAGTTCTAGTTAGATTAATCAATAATGTAACAGCCCAAACTGAGTTCAAGTATATGGGGATAGGTGAGTTCTTCCTTCCTTGTAGTTACTTCACCATATTTTAGGAAGATATTACAGAATTAGAGTCAGAAACTTTGTTGGGAGACAAGATAAATTGTTTAACTGCAGTATAGTTTTATTTGGAAGAAAACACAGAAAGATCTTTTTACTCAAAGTTACCAAGAGAACCACACAAGCTTCACTCAGTAGCCTATGTAAATAGTATCTTAATTACTTTTCAAAACAAACCACATTTGAGCTGATACACACAGGAAGCTGCTTCAGCTCACAGCACTAATTATAGTAACTTTGACAGCATCATACCTCTACTTCTCTATCTCCTGGCCCTTGTTCCCCCTCCAAATTTTGGATTTACTTTCATCTTAGTGGGAGGGGCATCGTGACTCTGTCAACAAATGGTACACTGGAAACTAGGGTCCTAATGGAAATGGAGACACTCCCTTCATCGGTTAACAATAGAATCAGGCATTTCTTCTCTTTTTCCTTGCTCAGGCAGAGACAGATGTAGTTTCTCTAAGTGTGTGCGTGTGTGTGTGTGTGTGTGTGTGTGTGTGTATGTGTGTGAAATCATCGAAATAGCAGCATAGATTTTTCCAGGGATTTTAAAAGTATATATGGCAATAAAGTGGAAAATAGAGGATATATTTAGATAGTCTGGGTCAACTTTTTCTTGAACTGTACAGATAACAAATATTTTTCAGATAATTGCCTTATTTTTGCCTAGGCAGTTTGTCTATGTAGTACAAATAACCTTAGCAAACCTAAGGAGTGCCATGAATGAGAAAACTATCCCTCCCCATGGTATGTTCATAATGGCATTTAAAGTTGGCTTTAGGGGCGCCTGGGTGGCTCAGTCGGTTGAGCCTCCGGCTTCAGCTCAGGTCACGATCTCGCGGTCCGCGGGTTCGAGCCCCGCGTCGGGCTCTGGGCTGATGGCTCAGAGCCTGGAGCCTGCTTCCGATTCTGTGTCTCCCTCTCTCTCTGCCCCTCCCCCGTTCATGCTCTGTCTCTCTCTGTCTCAAAAATAAATAAAACGTTAAAAAAAATAAAAAAAAATAAAGTTGGCTTTAGAATTTTAAGGTATATTTGCATACTGTGTGTATCCCTAAAAACAACTACACTGTGTGCATAATCGTAGCTTGTTATGAACGACATTGTAATTTCTGTCTGAACAAAATACCTCTGCTAGACTTCACATCACCTTGGTTGGAGATTCCTTTCATTTGTGACCAGTTTGATCCCCAAATACTAATTTGCTGAGTGAACTTCTATATTGTTAAACTCTCTTAGACTCAATCACCTCATTTGTAAATTGAGGGGTTGGATAAACTCTACTTTCTCTAGTCTGTTTTCCCATGTCCCTTCTCTTTTCTCTCCTAAGGACTCAGTTTTGTCTTTAGTGTTTTCTTGTATCGAACTTATAGAGTGTTACAGATAATTTTAATTATGCTACAATCAATCAAAATGTCAAATTCTAATCCTAGAAAAACAGATCCTAATTGACTAGATTGCCCTTAAACACTTTCTTATCAAGGAACTGTTCCCTAGGCAAATCTTTGTAACCTTTCTCTGAAAAGACTCAAAGAAGTTCTGAACCTCCACTTGAACTCCCTTTTTTCAGTCTTTACCTTTTCATCACCCTCCATCCTTCTACCAGTGGGCTAATGGCTACCAATAGTCGATACAGAGCTAGCCTCAGTTGGATCAGGTCTTACTTTTTTTTTTTTTTATTTTTTTTTATTTTATTTTTTATTTAAAAAAAATTTTTTTTTTCAACTTTTTTTTTTTTTAATTTATTTTTGGGACAGAGAAAGACAGAGCATGAACGGGGGAGGGGCAGAGAGAGGGAGACACAGAATCGGAAACAGGCTCCAGGCTCCGAGCCATCAGCCCAGAGCCTGACGCAGGGCTCGAACTCACGGACCGCGAGATCGTGACCTGGCTGAAGTCGGACCCTTAACCGACTGCGCCACCCAGGCGCCCCAACTTTTTTTTTTTTTAAGGCTAGGCAGTGTGACTACAGTAATTTTTCCTACTTTTTCCGAACATCGTGAACTCAACAGCACATATCCATATTGTGAGAGATACTTAATCTTAGGGGGGCAAGGCTGGGGCTGACTTCTATGCCCACCACCCTAGGCCTTTTGGCCTTACCCTCACAAATTCTCAGCTGGCTCTGTCTCCCTCAATTTGTGTGGAGTAACAACAGTTGTGCAGTGAAGGAAGCACATACCTAAATACACACACATACACACGTACACAGAGTTCATGAAGTTTCTCCTAGCAGAGTAAAATACCACTGAATGGATGCATTTGGAAGAGGAGGGGATGAAGAGGAGACTGTCATTTTTTTTTTTAACCTGGGGTATAATTCACACATGATGTTACATATATATACATATTATATTACTTTCATGTGTAAAACATAATGATTCAATATTTGTATATGCTATAAATGATAACCATGATAAGTCTAGTTAACATCCATCACCATACATAGTCACAAATTAGTTTTCTTGTGATGCTAACTTTTACGATTTACTCTTTCAGCAGTTTTCAGATATGCAATACAGTATTATTGACTATAGCTGTGATGCTTTATGTTATATCTTCATGACTATTTAACTTTATTTCTTATAGATAGAGGTTTCTTATTTTGTAATTTTTATTCAATTTATTTAATCTAAAAAAACCCACAACAGTTTACCCATTTCTCCCACCCCTATTCCCTTCTTCTTGCAACCCTCATCTATTCTCTGTATCTATGAGCCTGTGTTTTATTTGTTTATTTTTTGATTCTATATACAAGAGAGATAATAGAGTACTTCTATTTCTCTGACTTATTTCAGTTTTCACTTAGCATAATGCCCATGAGTTTCACCTATGTTGTTGCAAAAAGCAAGATTTTATTCTTTTTTATGAATGAGCAATATTCCCTTGTGTGTGTGTGTGTGTGTGTGTGTGTGCATACCACATTTTCTTTAACCAATCATCCATCAGTGGACACTTAAGTTGTTTCAAAATCTGGCTATTGTAAATAATGCTTCAGTGAACATAGGGGTGCATGTATCTTTTCAAATTGTGTTTTTATTTTCAATAAAGATGCAGAAGTGAAATTGCTGCATTCTTGCCAACATTTATCAATTTCTTGTCTTTTGGATAATAACGAGTTCTAACAGGTGTGAGGTGACATCTCACTGTGGTTTTGATTTGAAGTTCCCTGACAATTAATGCTATTGAGCATCTTTTCATGTGTCTGTTGACCTTCTGTATATTTTTCTTGGAAAAATGTCTACGCAGATCCTTTGCTCAGTTTTTAATTAGATTGTTTGCTTTTTTTTGGTGACTGATTTGTAAATTATTTGTATATTTTGGATACTAGCACCTTATTGGATATTTGATTCACAATTATTTTCTCCAATTCAGTAGGTTGCCTTTTCATTTTGTGATGGCTTTTTTTTTTCTGTGCTGAAGCATTTTAGTTTGACGTAGTCTCACTTACTTATTTTCGCTTTGGTGCTTTAGCTTTTGGCATCAGATTCAAAAAGTCATTGCCAAGACCTATTGTAAGCCTATCATAGCTTACTGCCTATGTTTTCTTCTAGAGTTTTATGATTTCAGGTCTTTAATCAACTTTGAGTTAATTTTTATATATGGCATGAGATAGTGGTCCAGTTTCATTTGGACCATTCAGTTTTCCCAGCACCATTTATTGAAGAGACTGTCCTTTCCTCATTGCATATTCTTGGT
Source organism: Neofelis nebulosa (assembly GCF_028018385.1). NCBI lineage: Eukaryota > Metazoa > Chordata > Mammalia > Carnivora > Felidae > Neofelis > Neofelis nebulosa. The sequence continues at coordinate 106,081,640 of NC_080787.1, read as the reverse complement.
TTTTTTATTATAAGTTAATTGACAATATATGCATGAATTTATTTCTGGGCTCTTTTTCTGTTCTATTGATGTATGTGTCTGCTGTTTTTGTGCCAATGCCATACTGTTTTGATTACTCTAGCTTTGTAATAGAGTTTGAAATTAGGGAGTGGGATGCCTCCAGCGTCATTCTTCTCTCCCAAGTTGCTTTGAGTATTCAGGTGAGCCCATCAATTTTTAACTCTAGGAGCCTGAAAGTATGTCCCACCTTATGTTCAGTTATATTTCCATAGGACGCACAGGTATTTATGGAGTACTCACTGTGTTTTAAGCCAGTGGGGTGGGTTCTGTGTAGGTGGCAGATGTACAAAGCTGGATTGTGTGTTTGTCAAGTTCATTTTCTAGCAGTGGGGCTCCCCCCACCCACTTCTAAATGCCTCATAATTTAAATACCATTAAATGCATAATCCAGACAAAACTTGCCAAGTTTAGTCTTGAATAACACCTGATTTCCACCTGAAACTGCAAATAGTCTCAGGTTTACTCAGAACTTGGCTTTCATACAGCTACCTCAAGTTCCAGGCTCAATGAAAGGTGAGTAAGCCTTGGGGATGCTCTCAGCATTTCAAGCATGAGCTTAGAAAAGTAATGAAATGAACAGCCAGACAAGGACTGTCGATTGAAAATGCTTCATATTTCTCTCCAAACTGAAAGTGATCGTAAAGAAAACATTTCATCCCTCCCCACCTCTCTCCCTTCTTTCCACCCTCTGTCCCTCCCTCCCCTTCCTTCCTTCCTTCCTTCCTTCCTTCCTTCCTTCCTTCCTTCCTTCTTTCCTTTCTTATAAAAGCTATATATATTAGTATAATGTGTTGGAGTTTCCAGAAGAATAACCCTCTGACCCCAATATTGTGCACTTCCTTTATTAATCAGAGTGAGACTATGAAGTGTGAAATACATCTTAGAAACAGCTCAAGAAATCACTCAAAATTTCTCCACTTCATGATGTACTTTTACAAGTGACGATTTAGAAGCAGATAATTCCAGGCTACTCTAAAGTAAGGTACTGTCCCCAATTCAGCAGTTATTTTCAGCAAGACCTCAATGCTCTCTTTACAGCTATCCGTTGAGCACCCCTGCAAACTCATGCTGTCATTCCAAACTTTTCCAAGTTTCTGCTGCCAGGATCTGTTGAAGGTTTTGCTAAAACTGCCTTTAAGACGTTATGTATTTTCCCTCTGATGAGCGACTTAATCTGATGTATTAGAGAAAATCATTCTTTGAGAATGATTTAGCGTCTTAACAGTAATCCTTTATTTGTCATTTTAACTTGCCTTTTAAATGAAAGGATTTTACCTCTACTGCAATTTCCCTTTAATTGTTTTGACTTAATATTTGTTCTAATCTTAACCTAGGGACAGAAGTCCAATCTCTTCCATTTATTGAACATTTGGGGATGGGTGGGTATAGTTAAAAGGGAAGAGTTTCATGAAACATGGTCATAGACAGGAAAACAGTCCTATTGAGAGTAAATACGAATTGACCCATTTCAAAGTCCTCATTTAAAACTCTTCATATTTTACTTTCTTTACAAAACCTCTCCAATTACATGAAGTAAGGAGGTGGAGGAAAAGGTAAAAATAATCTTTCTAAAATTACCTTTGAGAGTCTGCTTATTTCACTCATGACTTACAGGTATGTATTTTAAGAGCAATATATTATTCATTTTTTTCATCACAGTGTTTAAGCTTTTGGAGGTTAAATATATAAATTTTAACCTTGAATATGGAGCCCAATTCAACTTAGTTGGTCTTTATAGCCAAAGTACTGACAAGGTCTTGATTGTTCTTCTTCTTACATTATAAGAACTCCATGTCTAGCATTGGTCTTGGTGACTCAGGCTAACAAGCAGGCATTCCCATTAATAAATAACAACCAAGCAGGTAGAACAAATCCATCTTGAGGACTGAAACAGTAGAATGGATAATCATATCAACTCTTAGCCCATGGCAAGTCTATGAACGTTTACAAGGAAAATCCATTTCCTTGTTCATTCATTCATTCATTCATTCATTTGAGAGTTGGTTTTTTTTTTTTTTTTTTTTTTTTTTTTTTTGCAAGCTTCCAATGTATAGCAATAGACATTCCAGATCAGGGTTTTTTAAACTATGACCTGCAGGCTGAATCTGGCCAGTTGCCTGTTTTTGCACAGTTCATGAACTAAGAATGGTTTTTACATTTATTTTTTAAAGATTTTTTTAAATGTTTATTTACTGTTTGAGACCGAGAGAGAGAGAGAGAGAGAGGGAGAGAGAGAGAGAGAATATGAGTGGAGGAGGGGCAGAGAGAGGGAGACACAGAATCGGAAGCAGACTCCAGGCTCTGAGCTGTCAGCCCAGAGCCTGATGCGGGGCTCCAACTCACAGACCATGAGATCATGACCTGAGCTGAAATCGGACGTTTAACCGACTGAGCCACCCAAGTGCCCAGTTTTTACATTTTTAAATGGTTTATACATAATCAAAGAAGGAGAATATTTTATAAAACATCAAAATTGTATGAAATTCAAATTTCAGTGTTCAGAGCTAAAGTTTTAAGGGAACACAAACACACACCAATTACCTGTTGTCTATGGCTGCTTTCATGCTATCAAACCAGAGCTGGGAAGCTGTAACAAATACTATATAGCCTGCAAAGTCTAAAACATTTACTGTCTGGCCTTTTATGGAAAAAGTTTGCTGATCCCTGTTCTAGACTCTGAGACTTCAACAATGAACAAAATGGGAAAAAAAAAAAATCTGTATTTTTGAAATTACATCCTAACAGGAAATCAAGAAAAATAAATGAACAAGATAATTTCAGACCTTTGAATGTATTAGAGAAAATGCAACAGGATATGTGACAGAGGGTGTAGATGGTTAATTTAGGAGGTGTCCTCGGCAGCTGGGCTGAATGCTGAATGACAAGAAGTCAGCCGGGAAGAATCTGGAAACAGAAAGTCCCAGGGAGAACAGCAAGTGGAGGGGCTGAGCAACAAGGAAGTAAGTCTGTATCACAGAGGGATGGGGAGAGTAGCAAGAGGGGACAGACAGGGAGCTAGAATCAGGCTGCGGCCAGTTCACAGAAGGCCACTTCGGATGCAGCAAATTTGTATTTTTCTCTACGGCAAAGAGACTTCTCTGAAATGTTTTGTGCCCAGGAATGACATGATCTGAATTGATTTTTACAAAGATAACTTTGATGATGGTATGGAAAAGAGATTCTAGTGGAAGTCAAAATGGGAGCAAGCAGTTGGAGGCTGTTGCAATGAACTCAGTGTGAGCTGGTGGAGGTTTGCATTAGGGTCACAGCCAGAGAGAGAGACGGAAGAAATCAGAGAGATTTAGAATTTAGTCTAGAGGTGAGCTGTCAAGGCTGCTTTGGGGGAAGGTGAAGGAAAGAGAAAAATCACTGTGGGCTATGCTTGGCTTTGGGGCTCAACTGGCCATTTCCTAACAAAATTATATTTAAAAACTATTGAAAGATATGAACTTATGTCTCAAACCGGACTTTTCGTCTCATGAGCAAATACTTGTTTTGTACCAGAAGTGTAATCGGGCATATCCTTTAGTGCTTTACTAACATTTTTCTTTCCCGTTTTTCCTGAATGTAGAAAATGATGGACATCATCCACAAGCCATATTAACTAAAAGGACAGATGAAGAATTTTAAACTGAAGTACCCACGTGGACCTCTTTCTATAGAGGCTGAGGAAGAGGTGTAGGTGGCCAGCCATGGCATCACGGGTGGTCTTCGCCTTGCACAGGTGATCTGTCATTGGTGTGTGGCTAGGGCAATGAACAAGGAGATTTCCTTGGGACATTGTCACTACGCCTCTTAATTCCCACAGGTGTTTCTCACATTGATTCAGTTGTTTCAGCTCAGCCGGTCACACGTACATAGTCGACGTATCTGGCCAAATAGCAGGAACCTGTTTTTCCCTGGCTGCAGAAACATTCTGTTTGCAGAAAGAAAACACATTCCCTCTAGTTTTGTCAGCATGATCAAACCCTGGCGGTGTGTATTTGCAGAAAATTATCGCGCGAAAATCGGGGATGTCATCTTACCAACACTATCATTAAAAAGATGAGACGAAGGAACAGAAAGACCTTTCCTTGGTTTTTTTTTTTCTTTTTCTATCTCCTGTAAAAAAAGGAAACCTGGAAGCTTTAAACCTGTGCCCCAAACCTGCGCACAGATGATCCTTCTAGCGACACTAATGACTTAGGAGGATGACATGACTTTGAACAGTTTCAGTCACTGAGATGGTTGAAAACACGAAATAAACTGGTTGATAGGAAGGTTGCAGTAATTAGCATCAGACTCAGTAAGACTTGGTGGCGGACCGTGTGTTAGGCTATGTGTGTGAGAAAGACAGAGACGGGAACACACAAACACACACAAATACACGCAGAGGTGATTCTTGGGTCCAGACTTGACAGCCTTTTCTGAGACAGAAAATCCCCAAAGAGAAGCCACTTGGTTGATGAAGGGAATGACCTCAGTTTGGGACCTCTTGCTTGCTCATTTGTCTCCACTGAAAGACACTCAGGAAAAAGTTACAGATATGGCCCAGAAGTTCATAGAAGAGATGGAGATTAAAGATTTGTGGTGATTTTAGAATCTTGGGAATAAATAAGATAGCCAAGAGAAAGTGCACAGAAAGAAAAAGGCTAATATTTACTCTTTAAAGGGTAAGCATAAGTGAGAAGAGAAACTTGTAAAAGAGACTGCAAAGGAGGAGGCAGAAGGTAAGCAGTAAACCACTAGTATGAGGAGCCATGGAAGCCACAGAGAATATTTCCAAGAGTGATCAACAGTGTTAAATGCTGAAGAAAGGCAAGTGATAAAGTAACTGAAAATCCGCTGAATTTATCCATACTTACACTTTGGTGATCTCGGTGGAAGCAATTTTGGCAGAATCATAGCAGAGAAAACTTGATTACAATGGATTAAGGAGTATGAGTGGCCAGTGGGAGGCCAGGATGGGTATAGCCACGTTTTTCAAGGAGGTTGTTAACGAAGCATAGCAGAGTAGGATATGTGATTAAAACGATGTTGGAAAAAGGAAGATCCTTCCTCCCTAGTCATACACTTTGAGTTTGTCTGAATACTGATGATAAAGAGTAAAAAAGAGAGAAGGTTAACATGTAAGAGAGACAGAGGGATTATTACAGATCAGTGTCCCAGAGAACACTGAGATGATATTTACAGTACATATCGAGGAATTGGCTTTACCTAAGACGATGAATTCTGCTATTTTTCCAGTATGAGAAAAGAAACGGGGGGATGAAAACAAAAGTAGATTTCATAGATTTGATAGTAAGAAGAAATTCTCTTATGATGACTTCTATTTTCTCAGTGGAGTAGGAGGAAAGGTTATCAGATGGAAATGCAAGGTAGAGTATAGCTGTCAGAGATTCGAGGTGGGGGGTGGGTGGAAAGAGCTTGAAGCAGTGTGAAAAATGGAAGCATGGCTAAGGAATTTTGGTCAGCTCCTAGACAGCCAGGTTGGAGAGCCCAGCTGAGAGGGGTGATCACAGATTTATGAAGGCAAATTGCCCGATTGTTACTTCTCAACTACACCACGGAACACTGAACCAAACCTGCTATATTGTACAGAAAAAGTAAACAGTTGAGTTCACCTAGTGTTGGGGTTTTGCCAAGCTATGAAAGACAGTGGGGCAGGGGAATCCAGAGTATTGGTGAGAGAGGAGTCAGAATGTTCCATCACAGAACTTAAGCAGGGTACTTATGGAAGTAAAGATAGGAGAGGGCTGTTAGGCAAGGAAAGAGTAGAAGGAGACTGGAGGTCTCGAAGAATTCTAAGCACTCATTCTAGATCCAATATACATTTGACGAAAACTTAGTTGATACTATGGATTTTTACATTTAAAGTTTAGTATTGGTTAGTAAACATAGTATTTAAAGTTAGCTAAAAATTTAAAAGACTTGACCCATGTAAAAAATAGTGGTACATATAAGTCAGATATGAATGCCAATAGTTCAAATTTTAGCAGAAGCAGAGTAATTTTTTGGAGTTAAGTCCCTGAAATTGGCTCATTAAAGATATTTTGTAGCATCTTGTTCAGAAATGGCTATGAATTTTTCTTTAATGAATCATCAAAACTTTCTTCTCTTCCTTTTCCAAATTCTCCTCCTACTTCATTTTAAGGAGGTTTATAATATTTTTACACTCGAAAGCTAAACTTCACTTAAAGGCTTTGCCAACATGATGTTCATTTCATAAACAAATTAATTCAAGCACAGACAAGTTATACTTGTCTGAGTTTCTGCAGAAAGTTTTTGCCGGAACCAGCAATAGAACTGGAGTTTCCTATCTGCAAATGAGGTAACTATTTTAGAACATTCTCTGCTGTATATTTAGTGGGTAAAGACTGGCAAACTCGTTATACAAGATGATTGGATCAGGGCTCCCCCGCCCCCCCACTCACACCTTTTTACAACATTGCCTTCTGCATGGAGATTCTCCGTTTCTTCATTAACCTCAATTAAGTTTACTAAAGGAATGTTGATTTTAGTGAAAATTTACAAACTATTTCAGTATTTTAAATGCTTAGCCATCTCTTACCATGCTAAAAGGAGAACTTTTTCAATTATAAATTTACAGTGACAGATAAATCGCTGAAATGATAAAGCCTAGGCCATTTTATAATTCATATGTATAGATGGAATTTTGATCACTGGATATCCTATAACAGTAGAGTCTAGGTTTTCATATAGTTTATTTAGCTTCTAAATGTAAAGCTATTTTCACTTATTATAATAGAAATATACATATATTATAGAAACGTTAGAAAACACAGATACATAAACAGAAGAAAAATAAAATATATTATTCTGAGTTAAACTCTTTGGACACTTCGGTAGGTATAGTCTCATACCCAACCCCTTCCTTTTTTTTTTTTTTTTAAAGTCTATGATTACATTTTTCTTTTCTTTTTTTCATGTTTATTTTTGAGAGAGAGAGAGAGAGACAGAGACAGAGACAGAGAGAGAGAGAGAGACAGAGCATGAGAGGGGGAAAGGCAGAGAGAGAGAGAGGGAGACACAGGCTCCAGGTTCTGAGCTGTCAACACAGACCCTGATGTAGGTTTCGAACTCATGAGCTTGGAGATCATGACCTGAGCTGAAGTTGTACCACCAACTGAGACACCAAGGTGCCCCCTCCCTCCCTTTCTCTATATAGATGTTTATGAATATATATATTCATATATTCATATGCTTATGAATAGATATACATATATATATCACATCACATATACACATTATTTTACTTGATTGTATACCTAATAATTACATTTATACACCATTATGTACCAAGAGCTATATTTTGTATTTTCACAACATTATTTTTAGCAGTTGTATAATACACTATTATGGAGGCACATTCTAACTTATTTAACCAGTTTCTACTACTGGACATTTGAGTGTTTCTAAAATTTTGTTATTACAATCGGCGCAGTGTTATACACCCTTTTACATATATCTTTCTGCGCTTTCTTAATTATTTCCCAAGGCTAAATTTCCAGAGGAATAACTAGGCCCAAGTTGTGGGCATTTTAAAGTCTTGTAATTATTACTAAATTGCTCTCCAGAAGGTCTTATAATTTAGACACTGACCAAATAAATATGGGAATGTCTCTTTTCTCTTCACTAATGGAGATTAAGCTATTAATTTTCATGGTCTCATTTGGATTTTTACAATGACTGTGAGATAGCAGAACAGATTAGGAAAAAAATGCTAATGGTCACACGTCTAGAAAGTAACAAGACTGGGAGTCAAGTTTTCTGACTAGCCATACCACATATTTCTTTTATATCACACATTTCTTACCATCATGCTGTTGATGGCAATTCCAAGAAAGTCATCAGGAAAGAACCTGAGTGAGAATTCTTGAATGCCACAGCTTGACTCATGTCTGTGGGGCTGGCCGTGCCCTGGCCCCCAGCCACTGGACTGTGGGTGGCACAATTCTAGTGTTCTGAGAAAAAGGCAATGTTGTCACACTGCTTGCCCAAGCCAGCACTGAAGCCAATGGAAAAGGGAGGAGGAAAAAAGCAGTTGAGGGTCACCAGATTATAGTAACGTGTCCCTAAAGCCTTTCGGTTCTTGCCCTAGATTACGATTGAAATAATCCAGATCATCCATCTGATCTGAAGATTTTTAACTGATGAGTTTATTTTTAACAGTTTTCAATTGTAAGTTTCATACAAATAGAATTCTGTTTTTGTTTTCATTTATACAAACATACAAGTATCCAAGTTCTTATAAGGAAAACAAAAGAACAGGTGGTAAAGGAAGAGTTCCCTTTTGGATAGAAAGGTGTAAAAGTGCGTTTTATTTTTTTCTTGGTATTATATGGTTTAGTAAATTTAACTCAGGTTTAAGTTGTGTTTGCAGAGTTGTAAAAACTATTTGGCTGTAGAATCATGTAGAAAACTGTTATGCAAAGGTGCAAGTGATATTTGTTAAGGGCTAATAATACTCCAGTAATCGGCCTTCTAAGGCATTCTGGTGTTAGTAAGATGATCAGTTACAGGTCTGTCATCAAGAGTGTCTCATCACATAGGTGCAAGAAGACCGCTCCAGAAAGCTTTCTTGACGAGTCTTGGCTTGGTGCAAGCCAGGAGTTGCTCTCTTCTGCACTTCAGCCTTGCTTTACTCTCCATACAATAAATTCAAGCCGTCTATTCACCTGCGTGTTGTGCCCATTGGACAACGAGCCCCCCGAGGGCAGGAATTGTGCTCTGTTGTGTACTGTGTTCACCATGAGAGACTGTGTAGAAAAGAAACCGTGGGACCCTAACAGACAGAACCAAATTATAGCATGGGAAACATAACATCATATTTTATCATTTTGGGGTAGTAATTATATTTTGGTTATTATATTCACTGCCTCTCAACCACATTGGGCTACACTTGTCAAACTGATTAAATACATTTATATTACATTAACAACAAATTTCAGCTTTTACTAATTTTGCAAACTTGGGCAAATTTTTTAATCTACGACCTTAATTTTTCTCCTCTGCAAAGTCAGGGTGTTAGAATTCTCAACTCATGTTGGTGAGACCTAGCCTGGTATTCAGAGATGGGGTAGAATACATCAGAATCTTCATTATTTGTACTTTGTACTTTGAAAATGTTTGTACTTTGATACTTGTACTTTGTACTTTGAAAAGACATGCTCAGTATCATTATATAATTTTGTATTTGGAAAATAAAATGAAAGGTACTATTTCTGTAATATCAAACAATAGAAAAAGAAGTTCTGGAATATGCTGACGGCCAGGTTTCACAGAGGTTGGGGGTCAAACTCTTTTCAGGAGGTTGTATAAGAATCTCTAGGGTAGGTGTGGGAGGGACCATAATTTACATTATTTTATGTTTTCCACTGAGTTCAATAAAAGTGAGAGATACTTCATTCATCTGAAGAAGTTCCAGTCACCTAGAATTTCATCATGGCTGACATAAACCTTGTTTGTCTTTGGATTCATTGAAAAGTTCAATCACTTTTTTTTTTTTTTAAGCTTGTTTTGAAAAAAGGCAAGACTATAGATCCCATTAAGACTAGGCTCAGAAAAAATAAACAGGATAAGGAAAACAGCCAGAATGAGTTACCAAAGTGCCAATGTGTAGAACTGTTGTAACTTCATGGGCTTGCCCACATGACTAAGGGATGGGCTGATAGTTTGGTTCGATTGTAGCTTGGACGATCCTGTGAGAGAGTTGAAACACGGCATAGCATGTTTAGGTGATTGGTTGCTGACTTTTTGAGGGACTGGAGGCTGTGTTCTCACAGCTCTTGGGGTCTCTACTAGAAGGAGTGTTTTAAAGGTTAACTCTACGGTTTGGCGTCTGACTGGCTTTTTCATACAATAAAATGTTTCCGGGTCACAACCTGCATGGCTTTCACATACCGTTCCCGTCATGAGTGTCCATAACCACAACAAAAGTATACGATGATTTGAAGTGCCTTAAAAAAAAAATAGAGACTGCAATGTCACCCCATTAGAAGAGTTGATCCACAATTCACTTCTTGTAATCTCCTCTGTGGCTCTCAGCTGGCTTGTGTTAGAGACAGCTGTGCTATTTATACTCTATAACTGTTGGACACCTGGTCCATGCTCTTCAACCCTCCGGTGCCTTGATGGCTTGGCCACACTCCCGTTGTTCCATGAGTCAACTGGAGCCTGACATTTTTCACACCAGTTATAGGCCAACCTGAGCTTTTACCTTCTATCTTGCCTGTGTACATACCAGGTATACAGAAGCAGAACCCATTTGTCTGTTTTGCATTCTTTTTAGCACTGATTCTAAACTACTACATAGCTTTAGACTAAGTTAGGGCATTACTAAATTTTAAGCGTAGTTTACAGATTTAGCGTAGCATTTCTAAAATTTGATTTTTTAGACCTAAATCTTGAGTACTTTGGGTACTAACTCTGTTAGTTCAGGCCTTCTGAAAAGAAGCCGAAAAGAAGCTGTGGGATTAGATGGGCAAGAGATGAATTGGGGGAAACATTAGTGAAGGGAAAAAGGAGTGGGGGGCATGAGTAGACAAGAAGAAGCCGCAGCAGAGAAGAGAGGATTGGGTTGGAGGTAGCCTCAGGCCATAGTACAGTTCTGAGAAAGTCTTAGCTAGGCCAGTGGGGATCCCTGAGTTCATTTCCTATCAGAGGAGTCCCATGTCAGGCAGAAGTGGCCCGGGCTTACTACCCCCACCGCATTCTCATTGTCTGGGAACAGCCAGTGGGAAGGAAACCTAATCTGAATGCTGCAGTGGATCCAAAGTTATGGCAGTTTGAGGCTAGGTTCCCTGCAGCAGTTATTCTGGAAGACAGAGTTGAAAAGGGTAGATACAATGGCCACTGAAGTGCCCGAGCATGTGACCTTAAATCCTCAGGATCCTCAGCAGGACTTTCCAAAAGTTATGGGCATTATTCCCTCTTTTCTCCACTCCCACCCCCAGCCCAACTCATGTCGATTCATTCTATTCCTAGACTCTCAGTCCCCTCAGAACAAGTTTAGGTAGAGAAGCTACACTTCTGGAGGCTCACTTTTTTTTTTTTTCATTGTTTGTTTTTATTTCCTAGCAAATAAAACCACTCCTTAAAAAAAAAAAAAAATCCCAATTCCACAAGCATTTCAGGAATGAAATTCCCAGCACTGTGTTAAATACAGAGGACACAAGATACCTTAGACACATCAATGGGCCCATACCTTAGAAAGGTATGTACATATCAGCAGAAACTGTAATAATGTGATAGAAATAGATGAACAGACTGGACACTGAAGGGGACTGTCTTGACCAGCCTGGGCAAAGTCTGAGCAGAGTCTTCAAGGACAAATACAACTCACTCAGACAGAAAAAATGCAGTCAGAGGCATGTCTAGGCAGAAGCCAGAAAGTATGAGGAATGGACTATAAGAAACGGATTATTTCTGGAAGATAAAGGGAAAGACTTAGATATAACCAGGGTCCAGATTTATGTTAGGGAACTTGTACTTGATGGTGTTAGCCATGGTCATAGGTGCATTTTACAAGTGTGGCAGATAAGAGGATAGGAATCCTGGGGAAAGATTCACTTACATTCAGAAGACTTGAGTTCTAATCTCAGCATCACAGCTCGCCACAGTGTAGGCCAGTCACGTGACTCCAGAAACAGAAGGTTCTGTTATTTATAAACTAGAAATAATGACACTTGGCCTGACCCCTGTGGAGCTATGGTGAGGATCAAACAAGTTGAGACAAGATTTTCTGAAAGTACTGTGCAAACTTTCAGCCCGTAAATATTAAGGGACTGTTATCACATACTGCTCAGGAAATAACAGCACCTGGGAAAACCCACAGAGCGTGGTTTTGTAAGAAGTTGCTCAGCCCTCAAGGGAGAAATGCCAGGCTCAACATTGGCCAAGAGGAACAGATCTGGGAAATTACGACATGAGGTAAAGCAAACGGGGTTTCTGTTTTGTTTCTGTAGATCAAGGTTTCTTAATTGTCATTTCTCATTGTTTACCGTTCCTCATCACGGGTGGTTCTGAAATGAGATGAAGTTTGGTCAGGGACTACTAATGAGGCAGAGGAGGTGGTTCAAACTCACTTGTAATAAATTGAAACTGAACTACTTTAACGTGGAGAAGTTAGTAGGCTAGACATTGAGTATGTGAATGGACATTCTTATAAGGATGAAAAACAAGTTCAGCTTTACCAGAAAACTTTCCAACGTTCCAGGGGTACGATGAAATCCATGTCTTCTCATATTCCCAGGGACAAATAGTGTATATTATCAGATAAATCAGATTTGCCCTATCACTTCTCTTCTGGGAAAAAAATAAAAGTCCTTCTCTTATTAGTCCAGTTTTGTTGATGATTTAATTCTCAAGGAAAAAACTACTAAGAATATAATCAATATACTCAATGTTGGTGAGACCCAGAGGCCAGGCCTTATATACAGATTATCAATACACATATAAAGATATGGAAAATCTCCATGTAAAGACTCCCATTATAAAGACTATTCCTAGAATTGGATTGTTTTCTTAAAAGAGTTGTCTATTCCATGAAGGAAAAAAAAAACTTATAGAGGAATCGACAAGAATATTAGTGTGTGAGTTTAGACAATTGGTTGATTCATATAAGGGACGTGCTGGCAAAAATGTTAATTACTTTCTCTTGAGTATTTCTATGTTAAGTTGACGTTTGCCATCCTAAACACAAACCAAATCAAACCAAACAAAAGACTGAGAGACTTTTTAAAATTATCCTATGTCCTGGGGCGCCTGGGTGGCTCGGTCGGTTAAGTGGCCGACTTCGGCTCAGGTCATGATCTCGCGGTCCGTGAGTTTGAGCCCCACGTCGGGCTCTGTGCTGACCGCTCAGAGCCTGGAGCCTGTTTCAGATTCTGTGTCTCCCTCTCTCTCTGACCCTCCCCCGTTCATGCTCTGTCTCTCTCTGTCTCAAAAATAAATAAACGTTAAAAAAAAAAATTATCCTATGTCCTCTGAGAGACATATGGACTTTTGGAAAAGAATTCCCCGAAGAAGAGGGTTGCCGATATTAGATTTACTCAATATCAACACCAGCCACTTCTGGCTTTTTCTAAACTAAATTTTAGAGGGTGGGAAGCTAAAAACGACATTCCCCAAAAGCCATCGGAGTTTCACTTTGAGTAGCAACCTGCTCTCTGTCATGCACAGGCAAGTATTCGTTTTCTACTGCCGTGCAAGAAATTACACAGATTTAGTGGCTTAAAATAACATCATTTATTGACTCACAGTTTTTGGAGATCAGAAGTGTGGGCACGGGGTAGCCGGATCCTCAGCTCAGGGCTTCACAAGGCTGAAATCAAGATGTTGGCCAGGGCTAGACTTTCATCAAGGTTCTCTTCCAAGCCCACACCCTGGCCGTTGGCAGCATTCTAGTTGCCTGAAGTCTTAGGAGTGAGATCCTTGCTCTCCTGCTGGGGTCATTCACTGCCCAAAGAGGCTTCGTGTCCTCCTCTGCCCAGTGGCATTGTCTACAACATGGTGGTTTGGTCCGTCAACACCAACAGGATAGCGTCTCTGGCTTCAAATTCTTGACTTCTTTTAAGGGCTCATTTAATTAGGTCAGAACCACTCAGGATAACTCCCCTTTGACTAATTCACAGTCAGTTGACCAGACTTTCATCATGTTTGCAAGATCCTTTTTTGTCATAGAACAGAACGTAATCACGCAAGTGATATCCCATTATCTTCACAAGTTCTTCTCACGCTCAAGGAAAGGGTATTGTCACAATCAAGGAAAGGCAGATCAGGGAGCAGCAATCTTGAGGATTTTGCTCAGGTGTTTTTGCTCGAAAAACCAATGTGGTTGAGCATATTTTTCTGGGCAACTTTTTCCTGAATTTTCCTTGGTAGTATTCAAGACTGGTTCTTTGGTACTCCTATCCAAGGCTTCAGCTAATCATTATAATAAGTCTTTTTCTGCTGGAACCAGCTATAGTGAATACTTTCACCTGCAGCATAAAGCCTTAATTAATACAATAGGATCATAAAGGACCTCTTCATATCTTTATGAAATGTGTGTAATTCTGCACTGCAGGAAGAACATTTCTACTTCTGTAACTCGTTCAAACTATATCCTGTAGAACACTTGCAATAGAATCCAGGTTATGAACACTTTTTGGGGGGAAGAAATTGTTCAATAGTTCTGCCAGCTTGGGATTCACTGCACATTCTTAGAGCTCAGAATACTCATTAGCATATCAAAGACTCAGAGAGATCCTACAGAAAAAACAAACAAAACAACAACTACAAAAACAAACCCAAACCTTAAAACTTTTCTGAATCCAAACAAGGATTTCCCAAACCACAGCTCAGAAAACCTAAATTACCAGAGTTTACTAGTGGGTTAGTAGTAGAGTGAGGCTTAAAACTAAGTTATCTAGGCTTTCTAACTTTCAGAAATTTAAGCTTATTCCTTACTCCCTACATCCCTGAGAGGTAAGCTTCAATGAATACAAACAGCCACATGAGAAAGTTAAAAAAAAAATATATATGTAAATAGTTCCAACAGACATGTTAATGATGTCTCCTTGGGACCTGTAGTGCCTCTCTGAGAAGCCTAGAATCCCCTTCATGTCTATTCATACACCACTCAGCACACCTGACTGCCCAGAGAGTGGACCCAAGGAGGATGTTTCCCTCTTATCCACACCATAGCATTTCCTGGGGGGTAAGGCCAAAGGCTCTTAGAACTCAGGAAAAAGGAGCTTGTGAAATTAAGTCTCCAGGACATTTTGATCACTGTAGCATAGTTATCGTGCATGCAGACATTTTGGGCTTAGGGCTGAATAGAAAATGAATCATTTAAAAATAAGTCCAAAATTAAAATGCAAAAAAAAAAAAAAAGTATTAAGGTCATTATACAAGGCAATACAGATTGTGTATACAATAGAAACCGGATTCTTGGATCAGAGCACTTGCAAACACATGCCTCTCCTGCATTCCATAATGTAAATCACATCACGCACATCTGACCAAGAGAGAAGAGGTTCCAAGAGGTGCATATTTTCAGCATGAAAACAAGGAGCCATTAGTGTTACAAGCACAGTGTATGGTCCGCCTGCTGGCCTGACGCACCTTGGCATTTATTGTTCCCCAAGGCCACACAGTTACGCCTTGCAGAGGCCAGAGGTAGATGTGGAATTGCTGAAGCAGCTTCAGACGCTGAATCCCCATTTCGCTGTTCTTGGAAGGAACTAAGATGAAATAAAGAATCTTGTCTTCGCTGCACTTTTCTTATTGGGAAATGATTTGCCCCACAGGGCAGAGGGGTGGAATCGCAAGTTGTTAGACTCTGTGCATTCTCTCCTGGGTGCTTCCCCCGACCTCCCCGACCTCACCTCATAAGCTGTTCCTCCTTTTTGTGGCAGCTGCCTTCCAGAAAGGACTGGTGTGCTGGTGAAAAACACAAACCCAAGCCCAGCAAGCTATCCTCACAGCACTGCTTCATAGCCACTCAGACCCTTAAAAACGAGAGAAAGAAGAAAGAAAGAAAGAAAGAAAGAAAGAAAGAAAGAAAGAAAGAAAAGAAGGAAAGAAAGAAAGAAAGAAAGAGAAAGAAAGAAAGAAAGAAAGAGAAAGAAAGAAAGAAAGAAAGAAAGAAAGAAAGAAAGAAAGAAAGAAAGAAAGAAAGAAAGAAAGAAAGAAAGAAACCATTTGGTCATAAAGGGACTCAAACCACAGCATATACCCACCACAATACTATGGGAAAATTTCCACATCTGTGCATATTTTCTGGGGGTTGTGGGCTCTCCCGGAGCTCCCACTAAAGCATGACTGGGGCAGCACCCAGTGAAAGGCTCTGGGCTTTGTGGGCTTGCATTTATGGTGCTGGAGGCATGAGGAAAAGGTAACTCAGGATTTTTTTTTTAATGGTCTAAAGCAGTTTCATTCATTCTTACGTTCCTGGTGTTCAATTGACATCCTTTGGTCTACTTGGTTCCACAGGTGAGCCCCTACCCAGATGCTTACAAACCAAAACTCTAACAGTTCCAATGGAAATTGGCTGTGTGGGTACCTTTGAGGTCTACAGGAGGTTTGTTGCTTTTAAAAACCTTGCAACGCAAGCATCTAAGGCATGGGATGCATTTCAGCTTCTAACTATATTTCTGGGATGTGCTTATGGAAGGGCAAAACACTTGGCAAAAACTACTTTCAAGCCCCCAATGTTGGTATGTCTGTTAATCGAGAAGTAAAATCAGGTTGTAAATAATAGGTTCCTCTGTCATTCGCCCTCAGACTATATTTAGTCTATAATTAATAAGATGCTATGAATATTTTAAGCAGAAATATTTAAAAAATGATCACTCTCCATGCTTTGTTAGATCATATACAATGAGGACAGAGTTGTCCTGTAACAGAGAACACACACACTAGGTGTGGTTGGGTGCACAGACACACGTTTTTCTAATTTAGCAATGGGATAAAATATTTACATCAAGAATGTCCAGAAAATTCTGGCTGTACAAGTTGGTTGTTGTCTGTATAATGCTTCTGTCTATCAGTATTGCACAAAATGTGTCCAGTAAGTGTCTGATACGATACCTGCTTCCCATGTTAGTATGATGTGAGGCTTCACCGTATTTGAAGCTCATTAGCTAGAATGATCTTTATTGTAAGAAAAATGGCTTCACATCTTCCTGGGAATTATTGATGCTGAAGTTATATTTTATTTTATTATTTTTTAACTGTTTATTTATTTTTGAGAGAGAGAGAGAGAGCGAGCAGGGGAGGGGCAGAGAGAGAGGGAGACACAGAAACTGAAGCAGGCTCCAGGCTCTGACCTGTCAGCACAGAGCCCGAGGCGGGGCTCGAACTCACCAACTGTGAGATCATGACCTGAGCCGAAATCAGACGCTTACCTGACTGAACCACCCAGGTGCCCCATTAAATTTATGTTTCAAAACTCTGCTTTGAGACAGTAAGGTTTCCAGGCTTGAGGTAGTGCAGGATATTTCCATTCCTCCTCTTTCTCTGATCTAATGGCCTGAGTTTGTTTCAATCTACCAAAACCAAAATAAAATTGCCTCCTTTGCAATTCTCGATTTCTCTTGATCTGAGGAACCAAAGGAAGATTGGTTGGGGGTTCCCAGTGGAATGAATAGGTGTTTTCCCCATCACTGCTGCACATCAGGGATTTCAGTTCAAACTCCAGGAAAGAGACAAGAGGTGTTGAGAGTATGGAGAAATTTCCCCAATTAATTTTCTTCTTTGATCAGGCTGTAACTTTAAAGGACCACCTCCTGGTCCAAAGCAGGGATGACTGCTAAGCATTTCAAGTGAGTGTACAAACAATTTTATGTGATCCAGTAATGGACATATTTTTGATAAGCGAATGGAGACAGCTAATATCCCCATTTCAGAGGAGCTGGCAGTGGGCTGGAGAGAGCTGGTTAGGAGAAACTTTCAGGGAAATACTCATAAAGTGTGCTGATAACTGCCAGTCGGTGCCTTGGGCCTGTACTTTGGACTCTTCACTGCCGGTCTAACAGGTGAGGCCCCAGATGCAAATATTTGGTTTGACCCTTCCTTACTGTCAACACTGCGGCCCTTAGCATGATGTAAAGTGTAGAATTTATGGCTGTTTGCACAGACACTACCAAAATAATTGTAAATTCTACTTTCTTGTTATTTTTGAAAGATTACTAGCCTCGGTGCTATTTTGGGGAGGGGGTTTGGTGAAGGTGGGTGAGTAGAGGGTTAAACAATGAGAAATGTCAACAGTACAAATGGATTCCGGGGCTCAGCATTAAATTCAGACACCAAGTTAGAGCACGGAACAGTCACTCAATGAATCCAAAGTTCATATCAGCACAGGAAAGGTGATAAATAATCAACCTAATCAGATGAACGTTAAAGCTAACCTCCATGCCACGCAAATTGTTCTTCTCCTTTAATTTTTGTCCATGCGCATACGTCATGGCTTTTGACACCCTTCCTTGTTGGATTTTAATGAATCCCGTCTTATATTAGCTCTTTTTAAAAAGCCAGAACATTTTTCCCCCCGTCTGTGGAGATCTTGCCTCTCCCTATGGATGTGAAACATCATCAAGGTAGGCACGCTTCGTGTGATGGCACAGGGCAGCAAGCAGAAAGATGTGTGGGAAAAAGCAGAAAGAGTGTGGGACCAGGCCAGCTATTTCCAGATGCTGGTTCTTTCACTTACTACCAGTGAAGATATGGGCAAGTTAATTAACCTCTCTGAGTCTCTGTTTCTCCTTCTCTCAGACATAGTATCTCTTGCTTTAAGTATTTTTTTTTTTTAATTTTTTTTTCAACGTTTTTTATTTATTTTTGGGACAGAGAGAGACAGAGCATGAACGGGGGAGGGGCAGAGAGAGAGGGAGACACAGAATCGGAAACAGGCTCCAGGCTCCTAGCCATCAGCCCAGAGCCCGACGCGGGGCTCGAACTCACGGACCGCGAGATCGTGACCTGGCTGAAGTCGGACGCTTAACCGACTGCGCCACCCAGGCGCCCCGCTTTAAGTATTAAATAAGATAGCGAATATAAAGGCCACAGCCCACACCTAGTTCCTTAAGATACTCTTTCCTTCTCTCACATTTCTTTGATGTCCCCTCCCTTTCGAACTCTCTGCTTGTACTTAGTTCATAATAGATTTGAGGCACATTAGTTAAATATAGTAAAAACACGTATGCTTTTTGAGAGTGGATTGCAAGAAATAGGAATTATCTGGTATCAGTTAGGAGAGACTCAGTCCTTACAGAGCCCGCCTGCCTTCCCCTGGATCAGGAAGTTGCTATTTTGTGCTGAACGCTCTTCCAGAGAGTTCCCTTAGCTCCCCGCTTTGCCTATGCAGACACAGCCTTAAGGTTCTAGCCACATGAGTATATTTAAAAAAAATTTTTTAATGTTGATTTATTTTTGAGGCACAGAGAGACAAAGCATGAGCAGGGGAGGGTCAGAGAGGGAGGGAAACACAGAATCCGAAGCAGGCTCCGGGCTCTGAGCTGTCAGCACAGAGCTTGACGCGGGGCTCCAACTCACAAACCTTGAGATCATGACCTGAGCCGAAGCTGGACATCCAACCGGCTGAGCCACCCAGGCGCCCCAAACCTAGTTCTAGATTTAAACATATCCATGTGGGGACGCCTGGGTGGCTCAGTCGGTTGAGCATCCGACTTCGGCTCAGGTCACGATCTCGCGGTCTGTGGGTTCGAGCCCCGCGTCAAGCTCTGCGCCGACAGCTGGGAGCCTGGAGCCTGCTTCCGATCCTGTGTCTCCCTCTCTCTGCCCCTCCCCAACTCTCACTTTGTCTCACCCTCTCTCAAAAATAAATCAATGTAGAAAAAATTAAAAATAAATCTGGAAATAGGTTTGTTGTGATGCAGTGGCAAGGTGGGCAGTGGAGAAAGAAGATAAAGTAGGGAAAATCTAACAAAACCTCCATATGAGGGAAAATAGAGGGAAAAGCCCCAAAACAAACACATAAACAAAATAAAACAAACACGGAATTAAAAACCTTTGAAACCACAAAATTCGAATGAAGCAGTGTGATTCTTGTAGCACAGAAGCAGCGAGGTGGAAGACTTGTGTGGACACGATCAAGTCTAGTGTATACCGAGGTGCTGAAGAATTATCTGCAAGTGTAGATTCCCCAGGGAGTTAGAGAGCTGGCAGATAGGATAGAAAGTTTACTAGAAATTCATCAATTCTGCAGGCTACTTGGGAGCTTGCCTAGACTATAAGTTAGGAAAAAAAAACGGGCAAGGATTTTGTGTATCATTTGGATTCGGTGTGTGTAACATTAGGACCTGATGTGTTCTGGAAATCATGGACTGAGCTGTGCCCCTTAGAAGAGAATATATCAGAAGTAATATTTGATTAATGGTTTGGGGAGGTGTAAGTTTCATTATACTCCCATCTCTATTCCTGTACACCTGAAATTGACTTAAAAAACCTATTCAAGTTTCCAAGTTCAAAAAAGTTATTCAAAGTGTGGGAAGGGTGGGGTGCCTGGGTGGCTCAGTCGGTTAACCATCTGACTTCAGCTCAGGTCACGATGTCATGTTTTGTGAGTTCGAGCCCCACATTGGGCTCTCTGCTATTAACACAGAGCCTGCTTCAGATCCTGCCTCCCTCTCTCTCTGCCCCTCACCCACTTTCTCTTTCTCTCCCTCTCTAAAAAACAAATAAACGTTAAAAAAATAATAAAGTGCAAAAAGGCAAGCAGAAAAGGTAGACTTAGAGATCCACATTGAAGGATAGGCATGGGCTTCATTTCTGGGCTTGCTCGATATTCGGGAATTGGGAGCATTTAAAGATAGCACTTATACCTGGATTGGCCTGAAATGCACCCCAGCCTGATTCTGCAGGGAGGTGAGTTGCTGTGCATAGAAGTGTCAAACCAGAAAAACATTTTTCCTGCCTAGAAAGTGGATTCTGATTGTGTTATGAAAATGACTACCATAGGCACAGACTCCAACCAACAAGTGAAAATTTAATTATGGACTTAACAAACTGTTTTGAATATTTAAAGGCCAGGCATTAAAAATCGTGTAGAATCATTAAGAAACCAGAGCTGCCTATCCAGGGTGTACAATGTGCTAACAAGAAAAAGAAAAAAAAATAGCTCTTAGTTGTTTTCACGGTAATTTGGGAAATAAAATTAAAGTAAAAAGTCGATGCCCATGGTTTACGTTTGTTTTTTCTTCCTGTGTCTCTAACTTTTATCTTAAATCTAACAAGTGACTAAATGGGTTTGTCCAGAGGCAATGACAAAGTGGGGAGTGAGAAGGAAGTGTAGAAAAGCTGCCAAAGAATCAGCAAAAGGGAAAACAAAGAGGAAAGTCGTGATGAACAACCTGAACCACACACATTTAAAGTAATAAAAGTGCATCCACGTTGCTGTGAGTATTGAAATACCGATGAAATCAAATTTGTGGGCTTAACTTGTTTGCTTAAGCATGGACATTGGTTAAGGTGCAAATGAGTTGACAAGCTCTCTGAACTCTAGCTGAATCCTTAATTTTATTTCACTTCTGGCTCTTCTTTAGTTTAATAAATATTAACTGAACACCTGCTGGGTCCCCGGCGTAGCCCCAAACTGCCCTCATGTAAGCAACAGAAGAACTACAGTGTGGGTGGGAAGATGACAAGGAACCAGATACTTTGGCTACAGTAAAATAGGATTCTGTAAGATAAAAACACAGAACCCAATAATTGCTAATTAGAATAAAAAATTCTTGTTTAAATCCAATTTAAGAGACGTAAATGACCACATATAGGATGAATGCGGATTCTGGAAACAGCTAAAGATAGTTGTGAGTCTTGAAGGACTCTACCCTTGGCAACCGAGCAAATTATTTGGAAAAGACTCATTATGTATAAAATACGGGTACTAAAAACACATGCATCATATAGTAATTTTGAAGCTCAACCACTGCTACGTATTAATTACCATTACTATATTCAGTTATTAGTTACTGAACGAATACTATTTTGCCATATTTACACAAAACCATAGAAAATAATTAGATCCAAGGAGATCGTAGAATGCTTTAACTTTAAATACTGTGGTTTTACGAAATGGATGCTTAGTCTTCCAAAATATCCAGATGTTTGGCTTTTGCAGGAAAGATTACTGCTTGTGTTTTTCTCTTTTCATTCAGATGCTTTGACATTATATGGACTCTAGTGTTTTTGTTGTCAAGATGTGATTAGAACCTTCTAAATTACCGTCTGTGGTGCTCAGTGTTATTTATGCCCACATTAGATCTGACATCACACATTTAATGGCCACTTCATAGTGTTTACAATTTTTGTATTGTATAAAATGTGATGCTGGAGCCTTTATCACAGATGTGTTCAATAAGAAAAAGCTTACGAGAAATTCTCACCCATATTATTAGTCATGTCCCATCAATGCGCTTCTTCCTGATACAGTTCATCTCTGTCTCCTTCAGGCTGTACAGTTAAAACGCCTTTGGCAAGGTCATTGCCATGCTGATTTCATTAAGAATTAGGCATTATGGAGTCTGGCCCTGTACTCAGCGTCACTCATCACCTCCTGTCACAGCTCATGGACATGCCTTTGCCTCCCCCAAGTACCTCCAGTTATGGTTGGGTCTTTCCTGGTGCCAACTGACCCCATCTAAAGGGCCTCCCCCACACTCTCACAAGCCCCAGTGAGGGCCAACATTTTTGCTTTCTACTTTTCTATCTGAGCGTCCTCAGATCAGTCTTTATTTCCAAGAGTTTATCGTTTAGTGTTGTTTCTCAGGTTCTGTAGGAAATACATCCATTATCTCCCAAATTTGTTAACTTGATTTCATTCTCCCCAATTTCTTAACAACTCATTTTGTCTGAGAAAAAGCATTTGCAGTCTTCTTTGTCCCTTTGGTCTGACTCATCAGTGGAATCTCCCTGTCTTTCCTTGCCTCAGTGTTAGCCCTAGTGTAAGCCCACCAGGAATTTTCATAACTTCTTGTGGACTCTGAGGTTTACAAAAAGTGTTAGGCTTTACTTCCTCACTTCAGTGATCACTGAACTAACCCAACAAAGAACTCAAATTTTGAATGAATGGTTTCTAAACCAAAGTATGAATGATGCTATTTGCCCTTCAGAGAACTTATTCACCAGTTTCCCCCAGTGTAGCCCTCCAAACAGTTTCCTCTTTTCATCTTCCTCCTCTGCTACATCCCCACCACCAAATTTTCTATCCTCTTAGGACTTTCCTTAGTCATGGGACCCTTCCTAAAGGTCACACTAAGAGGTTAATAGTGTTTCGGTGGGTTTCTCTGCCAAAGGGTCTTTAAAAAAACAATTGTACACTTTTTTAAATGGGAGGAGAAGTGAAGACCTTTCTTTAAAAATTTTTTAAAATGTTTATTCATTTTTGAGAGAGACAGAGACAGAGAGAGAGAGAGTGGGAGAGGGGCAAAGAGAGAGGGAGACACAGAATCCGAAGTAGGTTCCAGGCTCCGAGCTGTCAGCACAGAGCCTAATGTGGGGCTCAAACCCACAAACTGTGAGATCATGACCTGAACTGAAGTTGGACGCTTAACTGACAGAGCCATCCAGGCTCCTCCAGAGAAGTAAAGACCTTTAAATGAGAACTGAAGTGAATGACCAATACTCTCTTTTTTTTTTTTTTTGAGTGTTTTTAAAAAATGTTTATTTATTTATTTTTTTTGAGAGAGAGAGAGAGAGAGAGCACGAGTGAGGGAGGTACAGAGAGAGAGAGGGAGACACAGAATCAGAAACAGGCTCCAGTCTCTGAGCTGTCAGCACAGAACCCGACGCGGGGCTCGAACTCCACAACGGCGAGATCAAGTCCTGAGCTGAAGTCTGACACTTGACTGACTGAGCCACCCAGGTTCCCCAATGCTCTCCTTTTAAGTAGGAGAATTTTGTGCATGGAGGCATCTAGACGGGGAATGCGTGTAAGGGTATTAGTGCTTTCCTATATGCATCCAATCTCCTGCACCCAGTGCCATATTGTTTTTATTGGTTGGGCCAGGTATTTCCTCTGTGCTTCTGACAGCACTCTTCATCTGAAAACTCAAGTAATCACCATGCCCCAAGCAGGGGGAATCATCGTCTCTGTTCAGTCCTATCTCTCCTTCTAGCACTCCCTAAAGATCTGTTTTTGGGTTTTGTAGACAGAGCCCTTGACCCTGCATTGCATAATTGGCCTGGAGGGAGAGATGTTCTCTCCCCTTCACATAACCTTGTTCTCTTCTAGTGAAACAGCTTTGTGAGATTACACACACTTGAGGGAGAACAACATTACTGAGGAGACAATATTTAGTTGTTCCCTCAAAATCCAATGGGCAGTGATCCAAACACATTTGGGGAAATAGAAGTAACTTGTTACAAGCCAGCCAACCAGTGGTCTAAATTCTTTCACTTGATGATTTGGTTATGAGTACTTAGTTCAATTGCCTTGAGACCAATCATGTTATTAATGGGCTGTTTAGGACTTTAACAAGATTATTTAGAGACTCAAAACCTTTCTGAACTCATTTACTAGATGAGTTCTATCGTGATGGGCAAACTGTAAGGTCAGTGATCCCAAAGTAAGGTGCACATATCCCTTGATTTATTGAGGTATGGGGGGGGGATAATTAAAATAAATAAACGTGTCTTCAAATATCATCTTAAATATCATTTGTAAATATTCTTTTTTGCGAATGCTTTAATTATTCATAATATATCAGTTGGCAGCACGGTTTTGTAATTCATAGGTAAAACATATGTTGGGGTACATGCTTAATTTATTTTAACTGATAAGGAGGGGAGATCAAATAAGGTGAAAGCCTATTGATTAGGGAGCATCTTGCCTATAATACCCAGCCCCTCCAATGCCCGCCTTGTACAATGATGGGTTCTGTAAGACACTATCTCTCATGTAAGCAACATACCACAGAAAATCTGAAGTTTTCCTCTGAATTCCAACCACCTGGAGAGTCTAGTATTAGTTTAGATAAAGTTAATGGCAGCTCTTGAAAAAAAAAAAAAAAACAAACAACACATTTATTTTTAGGCCAGAGCACTTGCCTTTTTGCATAACCCTTCAGCATCGTAGCAGTCAGACATCCCTCCTACATACAGCTGCAAGTGCTCACAAGTAGGGGTTAGAGAAAGCCAGAAAAAGGGAAGTCAGGGACAGGAGCTTGTTTGGATTACTTGTGGTCCAACCTCTCTGGGAGAGAAAAATCGGAGCCTGTTTTCCACCGGACATCAGAAGAGAGAGGACCCCTGTGACGGAGAAGTTTGCTTGCTTTGAATTGGCCGGAGAGGGTGTTAAAGGCACAATTCCTGCTTGTCTGTTTCTCCAGAAGTTTGGTAACTAAGGGACTCCAGGTGGAGGGAAGGAAAGAAATAGAAGTTGTGTTTTTCCCCCTCCTGCTGCATCAGCCTGCTTCAGCCTGCAGAGGAAAGCACACCCCAGCTTTGAAAACCTGCGTGTCTGTTTTCAAATGCAAGGAGGGTTGTGTCACTGCTCTGTCACAGCTCCACACGCAGCATTCTCACCCAGGCCTAGGTGGCCCTGGGCAGCCCCTGCAGACGTGCTCCCCGTGGCTGCCTGATGCTAAGTGCCTGCCTGAGCCTCAGCGCTTTAAATCACGAGGTACACAGTCTTGGATGAGTTGCTCATTCTTCCTAACGTTAAGTGGGGCAATGATACCTCCCCACAGTGTTGGGTATTTTGTGTGCCATATAATTTAAGCATTATAGGTGCTAATTCTCTTTCCTAATTTTTATCCCCTCTCCTGGTCACTTTAACCTACCACCTGCACAGCGTCCCTTGACTACCTCTCTTCCCATTAGGATCTTACCATTTTGGGCATCACTGATCCGGACACTTTCTGTGCGTCTCTTTCCATGTAAATCCCCCCCACTCCCCGCCCCCTGCCCTTAGATTTTTTTTTTCCTCACCAGTGTTTTACCAAGAATTGCTCATGAAGCACTAGTTGTACAGGATTAACAGGCGTCACATGAAAAATAAAAAGGGGAGGGGGCATGGCTCTGAGGCCTTCAGGAACTTTGGGATATGTTAGATCTGACCAAGGTGCTGTGTTTCTCCAACAAGGTGGGTGGGGTACGGAAGACATCGCTCTGCAGAGTTGCCCGAACTCTTTACTTTGGAGCATAAAACCTTCCCTCTCCAGGGTAGCTCATGGGTCTGGAGTTCTGTGGTGCACACTTGAAGAAATATTATTCTATGCTTATGCTACTGGCATTAGAAAGAGGCTTCCAGTCTCTTGGTTTTTCCCACCCAAAGACCTACTGTTTCCTGACATCAGTTGAAGACTAGTTAACTCTAGTTTCATTTCATTATTCCAACATAAGTTCCTTAATCACAAACCACCAACATAAGACCATATCCAACACACCCTCCTCGGACTAGGAGACTTTGAAACAAATCTTCCCCTCTGCGTCATCCCCGCATCACGCTTCTACTTCTGCTACCTTTTAAGATATTAACGAAAGTAGAGAACAATACTCAGGGTAGATAAGAGATCAATTTTCCTATCGCCTTTCATTAAGTTCCTAGGATTTTATATCTGCCGTAGGTAATTTTAACTTTCTATGCTGTTGATCACAAAATAGCTCTTTGTTCAAGCCAAACATTTTTAAAAACATCAAAGACCGTGCAGAAAAATATAACAGTAAGTGTATTTACAGTAGATACGCCGTAGCTTATAGCAACAAAGGAGAAAGTATAGCACAATATTTGCTGAAACCACAGGGAGTGTGTTTGTGGTGTCTGTCTCTCACGTACTTCTAGAATACGAACGCTGATGTTGAACAATTTAACCCCTTCTTTGTAAAGTTTGCTGGTGTTTCCGGATGAGAAGGATGTCTGTTACTCAAGCATTAATTAGCAAGCTGGTTGCCTGTCAGGACAAGCCCAAGGGTGGCGTTATTTGCATTTTGCTGATCAATGCCTCTTTGGGGCTGTAAAGATTCAGACCCAAGGAATGACTCAGAAAGCCAAGGGCCCATGTCTTGTTAGTCTGGTCTTGGCCACACAGCCGACCCACTTTGCCCTGAAACTCACCTAGCTTTCAGTTTTCCTCTCTTACGGTGTCATAGGTGAAACTGTTGGCAATTCAGAGTCCTCACCCCAGCTTCTCAGTCTTTCTACCTTTAGTTCTCTTGCTTGATCAGGGGCCGAGGACAACTCCATAATGAGTCATAGGCCCTACATCCTGGCAAATAATCATTTTCCCACAGTAAGTGATGATTTATGCTGGGAAGGGGCAAAAAATGTTGAGTGTTTTGTTTTTTGTTTTTTTGTTTTTTTTCCCATCCAGCCCTTCTGCTAACAGAGGGTTGGCTAGGAATGTTCTGGCTCCATTTGCAAGGCCATCTAAAACACGTTTAAAAGCGTTTTTGCTTTTTAAGCACGGGTTCCCCACATGTATGTTATCCACAGAGAACTGGAATATGATAATCCCATCACATACTCTGTTAAAAAAGAAACACAACTTTGAAATTTCCTTCTTTTGGCATATGAGGACGAGGAACGCCCCACAGCAGTTGAGAACTGGAGAGGCCCCCCACAGGGCCCCATTTCATAGATGACAACACTGAGAGACTCAGAGAAGTTACATGAGTTGTCCATTTCCACAAAAAAACCTGGTTAGTGACAGACACACCAATGAACGGATTTTAAGCTACTATCTTACCTAACATTAAGCTTACTTGTACCATGTCATAAGGGAAAATGTAGGTAGAAAGGTAGAAAGAAAATGTATAAAATGATTTATACAGTGAGTCACCTGAATTAGTGGCAGAAGGGTCCAGGGGAAAAGCATGATCTCTGGTATCAGATGAGCCTCGGTTTGAATCCTGGCCCTGGAAATGGGTGATGTTGGCTAATTTCCTACTTTCTTTCTCCGAGTGTGTATTCTCATCTTTATAGATGAGAATGGAGATAGATAATCATGTCGGTTTCCCGATATCTACTCTATGGACAAGAGAGAATGCAGGCAGACCTCGAGGAGCGTAGTGGGCTGTCCATAAATGGAAGCTCTGGTAATTATTTAAGCCTGAGCTGTGTTTGCCCTTCCCCTCTGCAGTTCCCTTTCCGGGCGGCACTTGCTATGGAGTTCACCCTGTCTTAAAGCTCTGCCTTGTCAGACTCAGCGTGGCTCAGTTCGTTTTCTCAAGCCACTGCTGAATTTCTTTTCCTTTGTGATTTGCATCTGAGTTGTCTCATTTCCCTGAAATGCTGTCACAAGCCAGGAGGCTGTTGCAGAACATGATCTGAAACCTCACTGCTAAGGGAAAGTCCCTTCTGAAAGAAGCTTTCCTCCCCACACCCCCTTCTTGAATTTTTACACTTCTCTTTCAAATCGCAGATGGAAGGACCTTCCCCTAATGTCCTGAGCGCAGTTTGAGTGCAGTGGGGAGGGGAGGGTCCGGACATCTTTGCTTCTGGCTTCTCCCTCGCCCCTGATTTTGTCACTGTGCCTCCAATTCCTTCAGGTTCCCCCAAAGGCCTTTGTTGTTGTTTTTCTTCTTTTTGGTCTCTCTGTGTCACCTGTCACCTCTCACTAGAGCCAACTCTCAAAACCTCCAATGGAAATTTAGAGGCTTCTGTGGTTCATAGGGGGTTATTGAGGCTCTGCATTTTCTGTGTCCTCACTTCCTTTATAGCTCACAGGGATTTCCTAAGAAGCTTCTTTCTTCTCTGCCCAGTAACTTGGGCTGGTTCCCCTGCCCCACACGCCGGGAGGGAATTGCCAGTTAGGGGCATAGGCACTCTTTTTTTTTTAAACACAGCTTCAGAAATACACAACTTGGAGCACCTGGGTGGCTCGTTTGGTTAAGTGTCCAACTCTTGATTTTGGAGCTGATAGCATGGAGCCTGCTTGGCTTTCTCTCCTCTCTCTTTCTCTCCCTCCCCCTGCTTGTGCCCCACCCTCCTCTCTCTCAAAAAAAAAAAAAAAAAAAGAAAAAAAGAAAAAAAAAGAAATGCATACCTTATGTTCATTCAGGTCTTCAAAGAAAAAAAATCTCTCCAGTTATTCCTGCAACATTTTTCTTTATTTTAAATACTATGTACATATGATGATGAAATGTAGTCCATTTAATCAAATGGACTCACCTTTTTAACCCAAACGTGTGTGTGTGTGTGTGTGTGTGTGTATTTTCTCCCCAGTGGCCTCCTTTCTAGATATTTTGTCACCAAGGAATTTTTGCACTTGAGGATATGTTGCAACGCCAGTGAACTGTCTGCAAAAATTTTTTAAAAATAACAATTTGTGCTAACATTAAAAAAATACTTCAAATAATGTTAAACATCATACATGAATTTTTCAAAAAGAGAAAATATAGCTCCAGACTGATTTCATTTTCAAATATTAAATTTCTTTCTTTCTTTTTTATTCATTTACTATACATGTGTTATGATTGCTTAGGGTAGCCTTTAAAAATTTGTGCCATAAAAGTGAAGCTCGATGTTGCCTCAAATTTTTTGCAGTGGGCCTGCCCACTTCTTTGACTTTATGTGCACTCTCCTCTCAGACCTACAATGTACTGAGTTAGGATGAAGTTAACATTCTCTTGCCCTGAGGATTGGTGCCCAGTGAGACCCTGGGATCAAACTCCTTCTTGGTCGTTTCTCTTCCTTTTGAGAGTGACAGAGAAAGATTCCAGAGAAACAGAGAAATCTGTATTTCATTCAATTCACAAATGGGGATAGAATGCCCAGTGAGTATTGAGTATAACTATGTTGATTGGGACCAAATTTGTACAATAATTCTGGCATGTTGAAAATGTGAGTGAAAACCATGAATGAAACTTACATGTTGGTTTTGTGATTCTGTAAGTGGCTCAGGGCGAATCAGAATAGAAAAATAATCTCTGCTGTTATGTTTTGGAAAAAGGGAGGAAGAGAATGTGGAGGTCATATAATAAAATGAGAAGGCATTGTAGGCCATAGGCTGATGGTGGGATCGAATTTGGATTTGGAGGTGAGTAAAATAATGGACCCCCAAAATAAGACAGCTAACTCAATAACCAAAGAATCGAGAGCTTAGTATCTGGGAGCAGTAAACCAGTGGCTTTGTTCGTATGTAAGGAGTGTTTATTTATAATATAATTTATCGTCAAATTGGCTAACATACAGCGTGTAAAGAGTGCTCTTGGTTTTTGGGGGTAGATTCCCATGGTTCATCGCTTACATGCAACACCCAGTGCTTATCCCAACAAATGCCCTTGTAAGGAGTGTTTAAACTGAATTAGCCAGAAAGGTTCTCATGAAGAAGAGAGAGAGAAAGACAATTCTAACCGGTTTTCCCAAAAACTAAAATTTATTCTTTATGTAACTAAAAAGTCCCAGGCTGGATTTGGCTTTAGCTTTAAATGAAGGAAGGTGTTCCAACAAAAGTTGCTGTAATTTTGTCTTTTCCAGATTTCTGCTTGGTTTTATTCCTTGTTGGCTTCCATCTCAGGGAGGCTGCTCCACTTGGAGGCAGAGATGGTCAGTAGCAGCTATGGCTTATGTTCTGTAAGTTTTGTAGCCCTGATGGAAAGTGGGTGCCTTTTAAACATTCGGATTGGAACAGCTTGGGTCACAGGCCCACTGTTGGAGCCGGGTGGTGAGATTAGCCCCATCCAAATCGTATGGACTAAAAATGGTAAACTTGTACTTTTTCCAAGGGAAAGAATGGGGCCTGTTATCAAGAGAGTGATGCCAGGCAAAAAACACCAAGAATGACCACTACTCGGATTCCGAGTCTTTGATGCAAACTTCTATTTCTAGAAAATTTTTCTTAAGCGCTTATGAACACAATACAATTCTGCTTAGGATTTCACAAGGTCACAGAACTCCTGAAGTTAAATATCTGTGCCTTACATTTCCACAGACCCCAGCTTAAAAAACTGTCATCCACACTGTGAAATAACTGAGAGCAAACACCATCACTTTTTGGACAGGGTTATCTCTCGCACTTAGTAGAAAGCCTTGGAGGTATTGAATACTTTGAATGAAGGACTCAATCAGTGAATCAATCAGCGAAGCAATCAATCAAATAGCACTTTTTCTTGATCTGCTGTGCTGTGGTATGCTATGTGTTTTATATAAGTTATCCTCATTCATTTTTCTAACTTTATTTTATGGACGAGGAAACTGAAGCTAAGCCAGGAATAAAGCAAGCTGGAATTGACAAGCATGAAAGGAGATCTGAAATTCAAGGGAAAAAAGCCTACCTCAGCAGGGTATTGGTCTGAGATGTCAAGAAATGTTGTGGGATTCACTGTTATGGCTCAGCTGGTCCTAGTTTCCAGCCACGGCCCTGGGGGCCACCACCTCTGAAGCCTTCCCAGGCCACTATGTGTTGGATGACCCCTGGGTACCACTTGTCTGTGGCCAAAAAGTTCTTGCTATTTTTTCTTTCTGGTAGCTTCCTAAAATAACACTTGTGCCTTTCATATTTTTAGCTTTCACTTCAGAACCTGCAGTCAAACTCAAAGTTTTTTGTTTTTGTTGCAGTTGAGATTTGTTTGCAATCCAATTATTAGATGCATTCAGTGCATATTTAGGAAACCCATTGATAATTGTTCCTATGAGGTCATACTCACTCATCATTGGAAGATCCTGGAGTCATCAATGTTGTTTTTCGAGAAGAATGCTATAAACCACAGGTCAGCCGTTAGAGTGCCAGCACATTGGACAGCCCATAACAGTGAATTTCCTCAACCTGTGAGTGCTGGATCAGTAGAGGAAAATACTGGAAAAAATTACCATGGGGTCCCAAAGTTTGGTGGATTTGGGAGGTCACACATTTGGGGAGGGATTTTTGCTTTCTATTATTATTATTATTATTATTTTTAACCTCAGGGCCCATGTGAACTGGGGACTCTGAAGGCACCAACAGAACAGAAATAGAGGGAGTTGTCCCACTCAGACACCAAGCTGAGAAGAATGACATGATGGGCTCCATCTTTCAACAGCTTGTGTCATATGAGAAGGAGTGAATGACAACTGATAAGCAAGGTTCAGCAAGGAGACTTATAGCTTATATTTTACTTAGTTACTAGTGAGTTGAGTCCATGTATATGTATCAAATGCTAATATATGTATGTATAATATATGTTTATATAAATAGTCACAGACTTAAAGCATTTTTCATATTGCTAAAGACTTACTCCTCAGTGCCAGTATGAGGAGATATTTTACCTCCTTTCCCATTAATTTTGATCAGCTTGAATGAAGCTTCTTTCATTCAAAAAGGCATCGCCGGGTGCCTGAGTGGCACAGTCGGTTGGGCGGCCGACTTCAGCTCAGGACACGATCTCGCAGTCCGTGGGTTCGAGCCCCGCGTCGGGCTCTGGGCTGATGGCTCAGAGCCTGGAGCCTGCTTCCGATTCTGTGTCTCCCTCTCTCTCTGCCCCTCCCCCGTTCATGCTCTGTCTCTCTCTGTCTCAAAAATAAATAAAAAACGTTAAAAAAAATTAAAAAAAAAAAGGCATTGCCTTTTTCTCTCTCTCTGTGTAGCTTTATTAATCATATTGT
Source organism: Neofelis nebulosa (assembly GCF_028018385.1). Taxonomy (NCBI): domain Eukaryota; kingdom Metazoa; phylum Chordata; class Mammalia; order Carnivora; family Felidae; genus Neofelis; species Neofelis nebulosa. Next base: position 106,049,554 of record NC_080787.1, on the reverse strand, counting down.
TTGGGCTCTTGATAAAGGAAATAGGATACAGTGTACATTTGCACTAACCATTCATTTCTTCAGCAAGGATTTCTATTTAAGACATTGTGCTAAGCAAGGGTGACAAGGGACACAGAATGGTGATGAAGCAAAATGGGACAGGTGATTGAAAAACGCTCACTGTGAATGTTACCCGATGTGGCAAAAGGGTCTTCCCAGATATGTTTAAATTAAGGATCCTGAGATGGGGGGATTATTCTGGATTATCCTTGTAAGCCCAATGTAATCACAGGGTTCTTATCAGAGGGAGAGAGGAGATCAGAGTGAATGGTAGGAAAGGTGAGGATGAAAAACAAGGTTGAAGTGATGCTCTTTGAAAATGGGGCCTCAAGCCAAGGGATACAGGCAACATTAGAAGTTAAAAAAGCCAAGGATACAGACCTCCCTCTGGAGCCTCCAGAAGGAACACAGCCCCGCTAACACTTTGATTTAGACTTGTGCTCTCGAGGAATGCAGACTGGTGCAGCCGCTCTGGAAAATAGTGTGGAGGTTCCTCAAAAAATTAGAAATAGATCTACCCTATGACCCAGCAGTAGCACTGCTAGGGATTTACCCAAGGGTTACAGGAGTGCTGATGCATAGGGACACTTGTACCCTATATGTTTATAGCAGCAATTTCAACAATAGCCAAATTATGGAAAGAGCCTAAATGTCCATCAAGTGACAAATGGATAAAGAAGATGTGGTTTATATATACCATGGAATACTACTTGGCAATGAGAAAGAATGAAATCTGGCCATTTGTAGCAACATAGATGGAACTGGAGAGTGTTATGCTAAGTGAAATAAGTCAGGCAGAGAAAGACAGATATGATATGTTTTCACTCATATGTGGATCCTGAGAAACTTAACAGAAGACTAGGGGGGAGGGGAAGGGGGGAAAAAGTTACAGAGAGGGAAGGAGGCAAACCATAAGAGACTCTTAAATACTGAGAACAAACTGAGGGTTGATGGGGGTGGGGGGGAGGGGAAGGTGGGTGATGGGCATTGAGGAGCGCACCTGTTGGGATGAGCACTGGGTGGTGTATGGAAACCAATTTGACAATAAATTATACATATATATTATATTATAATATATATATATAATATATATATAATAGACTTGTGCTGTCTAGAATGGTAGAAGAATATGTTGCATTGTTTTAAGTCACTATATTTGTTATTGCAGCAATAGGAAACCAATACACCACTTAGATTCACTGAGAGAAAATTCCAGTAGACATTTAATCCAGTATATATTTTTTAGATGTTTATTTATTTATTTTGAAAGAGAGGGGCGCCTGGGTGGCTTAGTCAGTTAGCATCCGACCTTGGCTCAGGTTATGATCTTGCAGTTTGTTGAGTTCGAGTCCCTCGTTGGACTCTGTGCTGACAGCTTGGAGCCTGGAGCCTGCTTCGATTCTGTGTCTCCCTCTCTCTGTGTTCCTCCCCTGCTCACGCTCTGTCTCTCCCTCTCTCTCTCAAAAATAAATAAAGATTAAAAAAATGCAAAAAAAAAAAAAAAGAAAAGAAAGTGAGAGAACATGAACATGTGAAGGGCTGAGGGAGAAGGAGAAAGAGAATCCCAAGCAGGCTCCACACTGTCAGCACAGATCCCGATGTGGGGCTTGATCTCATGAACTGTGAGATCACAACCTGAGCCGAAACCAAGAAGACACTTAACTGATTGAGCCATTAAATGTAAATATACATTTAATCCAGTATATTAATGTGCAAACTTTTGTGTCTATACTATATATATATACATATATATATACTATATATATGTATATATATATAATATATATATATATACACTATATGTATATATATTATATATATATACACTATATATATATATATACATACATATATGTATTGTGTTGTGTTACGTATGTAACATACATATATGTATGTATTTTTTGAGGAACCTCCACACTACATATATATATTACACTTTGCAGTGTAATTGGGCATGTATATATATATATATACATATATAGATGTATATATATATATGTATATATATATACATATATATATATACATCTATATATATATAGATGTATATATATATATCTATATATGTATATATATATATATATATATATATATATGGTAAATTCAATCAACTGCTTCTCCAGGTGCCAGCAGACAATATATTCTTATTAGTTTTCCTAAAAAAAAAAAAAAGAAAGAAAAAGAAAGAAAGAAAAAAGAAAAAGAAATTCTGTAGGATTCTAAGTTTAGTAACAAATTAGAAGAGAGAATGGACAGGTTGGTAAAGACATGCTTAGGGAATCAGAGGAGTTTGGTATGGAAGGGCCTGGTGGTCTCTGTATTGGTTAGAAAGTCTAGGCCATGTTGTGGTAACAGACATCCCTAAATCTTAAAGCAACAGAAGTTTCTTTCTTATTCGTGCTAAGTCTACTGCATGACTGGGTGACTCCCTAGGGTAACCTCCTTCCACATGACGAGTCAATGTTACGTCTTCATGTCAATATGGGCTTCCACGGTAGCCAAGTGAGGGCAGGAGAACACTGTAGGGTCTCACACCAGCCAGCACATGGTTCTGCTTGGAACGACACTCCTATCTCATTGGCCAAAGCAAGTCACGTGACTACATCCAATTGCAAGGACACAAAAAGTATAATACTCACCCATCTGAAGAGAGGAAAGCTAGCAGTGCTGGTAAGCAGCACTTACATCTACTCCATGACCCCAGGTTTGTAGGGTACAGAAGAATTTTAAATAATTTTTGAATTTCCATATATCTGTCCAATTATAGTGATAACTTCCATGCTTAAGTCCAAGGTAGTATCTTCTTCCGTAAAAAATGTTTGTAAGTCCTGAATTGTTTCATTACTGTTGCAGACCCAGGTTTCGGTTTAACAGTTAATGCTGAGAAAGTACTATGATGAATGAAGCAAACTGATTTTGAATACTATATTCTTTTATTCCAAGGGGCTCAACAGAACCGCCTACAGAGAGCGAGACAAAATGAATACAAGTAAGCTAATAATAAAGACAGCCTGCTGAATTAAGTATTTAGCAACATTTGCAAAGAAATGGAGTCATATCTGATTATTTCGTTGTTGCTTACCTTTCCTCAGTCAGAAAGTCCTTGGCATGCAGTGCATTTCTACAGGCATTCCATGGTGATTTAATATCAATTAATATCTACTTGCAGCAAAGTGTTGACAGTAAGTTTTTAAATTCAGAAGCTTGACACTTTGCAGTGTAATTGGGCATAAGTGAAAGTGCTTTCCAGGTTACTGCTAAAAGCACCGCAGAAAGATGTGAAGTGAATTTTAACCCTTTGCCACGAAGGCCAGCTAAACCTTGCTATTTTTATAGCAGATTGTTTCTAGAAGAGAAGACAGGAGAGCAACCAACCCGGTTTTTTTTAATCTACACGTTTACCTTGAGGTTTCCAAAACTCTGGAAAGGAATTTACTTTTTGAGTTTACACTGCTGGTGTATGTAAAAGCTTGGATTTAAATTAAGGTCTCCTGACTTGAGCTCTGGGTTTGTTTGACTATGCCACATGTACAGTGAGATGTTGGGGGAACCAGAACGCTAGAGCCCTGGATAGTTCTAATAAGGCACCACCTGGGTTCAGAAGCTAATGATTGAGAGTTAGGTTTGCTAACTCAGTGCTTACAAGGCTTACTTTCCCTGTGTTCTTCCAGCGTCCATTAGCTATCATTTAAGAAATGTTGGACTCAGGAATATGACAAAAGAATTGTGTTTCTTTATTTCTTTTGTTTTTCTTTGTTACAAGCTGACTAGTGTCCCCAGCACCCAGTAAGAAATGAGGCCCCTTGTTCCTGACAAGAGCGTTCTGCTTAAAGTGGCTTTCAAATGCCTCTTGGTGGAGTTACTATTTAATTTAGGCAGCTCATTTTCTTGGAAAAAATCAACAGGTTCTGTGGGCTTTGCCAGCTAAGACCTTCACTTTAAATCACCTCCTTAAGCACAGTCTCCCTAATCCACTCAGGGCAAGATAGTGGATTTCTTTGCACCTTGCTCTTTAACTTTGACATGATTAATCACTGAATCATTGAATATGCTACTTCGTTTCTTGTCTTGCTCAGGGTCTAATTGCAAAGGAATCGAACCCAGAGTCCCTTTGAATTTACTGGGAGTGCCAGGTGGTCTGAGTAGACAAATAAAAAGTAAGCCGTCTTTAATGTAAATAATTCTGCCAAATATGAGGTCTGAATGACCATTGTTAGCCTGTATTTAATGTGCATAGAAAAACTGATATGCAACCTCCCAGAACACACCAGGAGTTCAGAATGTATTTATTACTGGTTCCATCGCAGTCCAGCCAATAAGTTAAAAAAAAAAAAAAAAAAAAAAAAAAAAGCAATCCCCAGGGAATTAACTTAGCAGTTTCTAGACGCTCCCCCCCCCCCCCAACCCTGCCCCATTCTATATGGCTCTCGTGATGAAAGAGAATCTGCTCTCACTGGACACTAGAGCCATTTATATCAAGCTTCTATCTACAGTTTCTGCCTTACCCCAATTCATAAGGAAGTTGCCTTTTTCTGATGATTAAAACTGTCAGTAAGGTCAGGAAAGGGGAAAGCCTATTTCTAGCTTTAAGTATAAGGTAAGATACGTTTCTCTCTCCAGTATATCTCATTCACGTAAGGGAAGTGATTCCATGTAATATATTATCCAAGACCGTCATCAGCAAGTATTTTCTGAGTGCTAACTATGTGCCACACGTTGGGTCAGATGCTGGAGATTAAGCTTCAGACAAAATAGAATCTTTGTCCTTGTGGGGGAGGTTAATAAGAGATTTGGGAAAAAAAAGCCAAGGATAACACAGGTTGATAAATGCAATCCAAGGGAGAGTACGTATGCTCTGGGAATGCACTTCATCTGTACCTGAGGGGTGGAGAAAGCCTTCTTGGAAGAGGTGAAGTTAAAATGAAGGATAAGCAGGAATTGGAACAAAGCTGGGGACTAACGCTGTGGGGGCAGTGTTATTTGCTGAGGAAACACTCAAAAATGAGCGACAGTATGGCACATCTCAGGTAGTCAAGGCAGTTAGGTGGGCTAGAAAGAAAGTTAGTGTTGGGGCAGGGGTGGCAGGGCTGAGGTCCTGCAGGAGCTTGTGAGCCAAGCTAAGGAATCTTGCTTTATTGGGAAGAACAATGGGATTTATTGAAAGATTTTTAGGCATAGAGCGACATGATCAAATTTGTATTTTAGAAAGGTCACTCCTGTTTCAGCATTAAGTCGCCTGGAGAGCTTAAGACCATGCATCTGTGGAAAGATCAGTTAGAACAGGACTTGAGTAATATGGTGAGAGATACTGGCCCCTGAATAGACTAGCGACCAGCGAAGGAAAGAGGTATGTGATGGGTGGAGAGCTAACAGCCATTGATGATTGATGGTTAGACAGGCCAAGAGGAAAGTGTCTGGTTTAGATCATTGGGTTGATGGTGATGCCATTTACAGGTGCCAGAAACAGGAGTAAGAGTAGGTTTGGAGAGGGAAGGTGGTAATTCTGATTTGGGTCATTTAGGGGGACATCCACACGGAGAAGTCCAGTAGGCAATTAGTTACATGGTTCTAACACTCAGAGGAGGGAGCTGATCTGCAGATAGAAATTGGCGGTCACAGCATGTAGATGACAATGAAAGATATCACCTGGGGTGATTGCTGAGAGAGGAGCACCGGGTACAATGCCGAGGAGCACCAACAACCAAAGGGTGGGCGATTGGCAGGAACCCACCAAAGAGACTCGGAATGAAGAAAAATAGGGAGAAAGTCAGGAATGCCCATTCTGCAGAACCACAGAATCTAAGAAAAGTGAGTCAAAACTAAGCACAGGCCCGATTATTAACATATTTTACTGTAAGAAATCAAGATAAGCCAAGGGACTTTAGGAGTTAGAGTAATGGGAATAAAGAATAGACTTTGCTTTTAGTGTCTATAAGAGTGCGTGTGTGCATGTGTGCGTGTGCGTACGTGTGCGTGTGTGTGTGTGTGTGTGTCTGTGTGTGTGTTCGGAATTTACAGAAGGAAACAGAGAATATGGGGAATATTGTCAGCAGATATTACTGATATTCTCTTAGCTCAGTCAGATATGAATGTATAGTCACTTAACCTATATTTGGTTAGAACTTATGTATAGAGCATTTTTCCTATGGTGGTGGGAGATGGACAAGAAGTATAAGCTGTATTTGCTCCCTGGAAACCTGTGATCTAGTTAGGGATGTATCACATGCACAGTAGCACCAGCATCAGGGGCAGCTTACGATGAGTACCAAGAGCTTATGTAGAAAATAAGATCTACAAGAATTCACAGGAAGGAGTTATTGATCTTCACCAGGAATGTGGAACAGAAACACAAGACACAGGGCCGGCCATCTAATCTGTGTACTGACCAGAATTTTGCAGGTTTAGGATTGTTAGAAAACTACCTGCAAGGAAGATAGAATCCTAGTCTTGTTCTCCACCATGCCCTTTTCTGAACTCACCAGGGTTAACGCTCCATCTTTTCAGAAGTGCCTCTGGCTTCTCAAAGCAACATTCATCATGAAGAGAACAATTAGTCTTTGTCTCTCAATAGTAACAGAACCAACAGCTCAGAAAGGAAAAGCCGGCAGTGACTTTTCAATCACCCCTTCCACCCCCCAGGTTGTTCTGAGAAATCCCCAAATTTCTTATAGGCAGAACATGCAGTGTATTTAGCAACAAGTTCCTCCTTGCCCTGAAGTACACCGAAGACATCAACTTTGAAAGATCACGGAAAACACTGGGAACTTGTGGTTTTGTTACTCGGCAACTGAAATCTGAAATATTAAATGGGAAATTCGCATTATTTTATAATTGTAAAAATGCAATACATGTTATTTTCTTTTCTAGGAGGGGAAAACACTGAGTTTTAGTATCCCATTGTTTCAAAAATCCACACTTGTTAGACTAGCTTTGCTGCTGCTATACTGTTGTCATCCAAAGTGGATAGCTCATGGGCTGGTAGTGTCCAGGTAAAGCAGGAAGCTTTAGCTAGAATTCCCAGGAAATTCTAGCTAGAATTCTCAGGAAAGCCAATATTCAGAGAATGAGAAGAATTTTGCCAGAGAACTAGAAAAGCTCCCCTGCTTGTGGTAGTGGTGGCAGAAGAGAACATTGGAGAGACAGAGATCAGAGTAGTGACATCATCCCGAGATTAGACTGGGGGCACGATGTTGCACCTGCTCCATTTGGGGGAAATGTGGCTTCTCCCTCGCTGCTGCCTTTCCACCTCTGGGATTGTCCCTGACTCCATGCCCAATGCAGGAGAAACTGTCACTGTGGCAAACCGCATTCCCTAAACCATGTCTTGGGACTAGTGCCCTGGCAAGAGTGCATGAATGATAAGGAAACTGGACAGAATATTTGGCATAGCTTCTCGAAGAAAATGGGATGGGGGCACGTGGGTGGCTCGGATGGTTAAGCATCTGACTCCAGCTCCGGTCATGATCTCATGGTTTGTGGGTTCAAACCCCATGTCAGGCCTTCCGCTGTCAGCACAAAGCCCGCTTCAGATCCTTGGTCCACCTCTCTCTGTCCTTCCCCCATGCGCACACACAAAAATAAATACACATTAACCAAAAAAAAAAAAAAAAAAAGAAAAAAAAAAGAAAAAGCAATAAAGAAGAAGAAAAAGGAAATGGGATGGAAGACATTCTTCTGTATGAATCAGACTTGGTTGAATGACTGATTTGAATGGTGACCTGAAACTCAAAGCTGTATTAGGCATGCTGGGTACTTCTGGATTCAGGGGTGCATCTTACTACATCTCTGCTCCCCTTTCCAGTGCAATTATATCATTAATTAATATACCCCCAAACACCTGTAAGAGTTTTTGCTACATGATAGATGTAAAATAACTATTTGTTGAATAAATAGTTTAACTGGGTATACTATGTGTAGATAATATAAAACTGAGTGTTTTTCTAATGTTTCATGAAATCAATTTCGCACTCAATTGACTGTATTTCTAGACAAAGGTCTCAGATCATGGCCACCTGTAAATTACAAATTTTGCAACATTACATGTGGGGCATGATGTTTCCTTATCTATTAACAGAAAATGTTTGAATCGTCTTCAACAAAATGTTATCTAAGGATTCTTGTCATTCTAAAACCCCAAAAAATCTATGAATGTAGATTATTTCTCAAGATGCTTCCATTTATAACACTCCATGTTTCTTATAAAAACACACAAAAGAAGAAACACACCTGTTGGCTCTATTTGACACTTCATTATACCTTAGGCTTTGAAAATGATGAAAAAGCAATGTCAATTCACCTTTGGTGGTGATCCAAGCATCACTGCATACGGATGAAATGTTAGTTATTGACTTTTGAAAGATTATTCGGTCAGGACAATTCGTTCACAAGGAGGACCTATTATTTATTAATCACCTTTCAGGCACTGTGCTAGCACCCTCCTAGTGGCACTCTGAGTATAGTTGAGAAGACAGACAAAAACCAGTCAAATAATTACAAACTGTCAAAAATTACTAGGACAAAATATAGCGGGGCCACGGTAGAGGTGAGCTATTTTGATAGGGAAGTCAAGGAAGGTCTTTCTGAATAGGTCTCATCTGACAGATGAGAAAGATTCAGCTGAAATTCAGGGCAAAGGGGTAAACGTTTCAGACAGAGAGCACAGCATGGACAGACAAATCACAATTTTGGACCTTGTGTTTACAGATGAAATGGTACGACACTTAGGATTTGCTTTCAAATGTTCATTGAGAAGCTGGGGATGGGGAGCGTTAGCATCACAGATAAACAATATTGGCCATAGAATGGTGATGGTTGAAACTAGGCAGTGGGCACACAGAAATTTCTTATTCTGTACCCCTTTTATGTATGTTTCTAATTTTCCACAATAAAATGTTTTTAAAAAGCCTGGGGAACTTCTTTCGTTTTTAGGTCTAGTTGTTGTCGAATTTTGTTGGTAGTTTTAGATGTATGACCCTCTTTTAGCCGTCACCATTTAAAGAATATTGGAACCGTTGGTCTGAGGAGAAGAGTGTTTGAAATATCTGAGAGGAGAGCTCAGTAAAGTCCCCTCAGTATAGACTAATCTCGAACCTCAGTGTAGACTCAGTGTAGAGGAGGCAGCCCTCAGTATAGACTAATCTCCAACCTAGAAGAGAAGAATTTTCACAAATTCTTATGAAGTGAGAGAAGAAGAATATTTAAAGAAACTTGACCAAGTTCAGCTTTTAAAATATCAACTTTTTTGAAGTTTAATTTACATGCAGTGAAGTTCACATATTTCAAGTATGCACTGTGGATATATAGGTTGATAGCACTGTGGAAATATACCCCTATCAAAATATAGAGTTCCTCCACCTCTCCAGAAAGTTCCTTTGTGCCACTTATGGTCAGTTTCCCCTCCTTCACTTTAGGAAACCACTAATCTGATTTCTATCATTCTAGATTAATGTTGTCTGTTCTGAAATCTAATATAATGGAATCACACCAATTCTTAGTATTATCTCCCTTCATTCAACATGTCTGCATGATTTATCCCTGTTGTGGTGTATATTCATAATTCATTTTTTTTTATTATTGAGTAGACTATTAAGCTGCCTGGTTATACCACAATTTATTTATCTATTTATTTATTGATGGGTACTGGGTTAATTCCAGGTTTGGACTATTGCGAATAAAACTGCTATGAACAGTGAACATTTGTATAAAAGTCTTTTGTGTGCCATATGTTTTCATTTCTCTTTAGTAAATACTTCAGTGGAATTGCTGGGTCATATGGCAAGTATATTCCAAACTGTTTTTCAAAGCAGTTGCACCATTTTACACTCTCACCAACAATGTATGAGGATTACATTTGCTCCCCATCTTTGACAATGTTGGATATTGCCAGTCATTCTAAGTTTAGCCATTCTGGTGGGCATGAAGTCATATCACACTGTGGTTTTAATTTACTTTTCCCAAGTGACTGATGTTGAGTATTTTTTCATATGCCTATTGGATATTCATATACCTTCGTGAAGAGTCTACTGAAATCTTTTACCCTTTTATTTTTTTTTATTTATTTTTAATTTTTTTAACATTTATTTATCTCTGAGACAACATGAACGGGGGAGGGGCAGACAGAGAGGGAGACACAGAATCAGAAGCAGGCTCTAGGCTCTGAGCCATCAGCCCAGAGCCCGACGCGGGGCTCGAACTCACGGACCGCGAGATCGTGACCTGAGCTGAAGTCAGACGCTCAACCGACTGAGCCACCCAGGCGCCCCTTTACCCTTTAAAATAAATTGTATTATTTGTCTTCTTACTGAGTGAGAAAAGTACTTTACATATACTGGATGTACTCCTTGATCAGTTATATGTGTTGCAAATTTTTTCTCCCGGTCTTCCTTTTTATTTTCTTGATTTTTCTTTCAAAGAAAACAGAAGGATTTAATTTTATTACAATGTAATAAATTTTATTTTATTTTTAAGTGCTATCTCTGTCCTAGTGAAGAAATCTTTGCCTGACACAAAATCATCATACCTATTTGGGTCTATTTTTGATCTCCTTATTCTATTCCACCCCCTTGATTGTTTCATAGTAAGTCTTAGTGTCAAATAGTGTAAGTTCTTCAATTTTTTTCATCTTTTTCAAAATTATCTTTCCCTTAGATCCTTTGCATTTTCATATACATTGTTGGATCAATTTTCAATTTCTTTATTAAAAAAAGATCTGCTGAGATGTTGATTGGGATTACATAAAATCTATAGATTAATTCAGTAAGAATAGAGAGCACTGAGCTTCCAATTCATGAACATAGTATATATTTCCATTATTCAAATCTTTAAGCATTTCTCTGACAATGTCTATTTTTTATTCTGAATAATGATCTTGCATAGATTTTGTCAAATTTATTCCTAAGTATTTTATGTCTTTTGATCCCATTGTACATAGTATACTTTTGAAATTTTATTTTCCATTTTTTTGCTCATCTATTTTGAGATTAATACATTTGTAAACTTAACAAACCATAACACTAACATTTTCATGAATTGTTTTTCATAAAAATGCAATTAAATGGACTGTATTTTACTGCTAAAAACAGATATCCCATGAAGAAATAATCTGAATCAAGCTATGCAATGCACATAGTCCTTCCAAGCTTTTTCACTATGCTCTCTTGGAAGAAAATTGGATAGATGTCACCAAGTTCTTATACTACTGGAAATGGGAAAAGGATAAGTTTTTCCTTTATACTGAAAATAGCCCAAGAAGATAGTATAACTTAAGGAAAACTGGAGAAAAAAGCAGCAGAATCCTTTGCCGTGACTGCTCACACAGCATATGCTAAATGTCTGCATTGTGTTTTTCAGAACAGTCATCTTACCCAGAGTCCAGTTCGGGGAGTCATTGTGCTTTCCCAGAAAGATCCTGATTCTCTCGGTTTAAACCTGAGCTTTGTGACTTTCCAGTTGAGTAAGTTTGATTGAGTAACTTGTTCTATAAAAGACTTACAGTAGTTTTAATTTTTTCCTTTAAAATCGAAGTGGTAATAATTCTTGCTTTGATTCCTTCATGGAACTTTTTCTAAGGATCAAATGTTAAGGCTCCTAAAAGCCCTTTATAAACAGCAAATCTTTAATCGAATGTTAAATTAAAAAAGTTTTTTTAACGTTTCTTTATTTTTGAGAGACAGAGAGAGACAGCACAAGTTGGGGAGAGGCAGAGAGAGAGGGAGACACAGAATCCGAAGCAGGTTCCAGGCTCCCAGCTGTCAGCACAGAGCCCCACGCGGTGCTTGAATTTGTGAACTGCGAGATCATGACCTGAGCCAAAGTCGATCTCTTAACTGACTGAGCCACCCAGGGGCGCCATCAAATGTTAAATATTAGTACGATTGGAAAGCTTTTTGAATGGCTATGCAGAGCAATTTAATTACTAGCGACAGTTTGTTGATTTTTTTTTTTTTTTAATATTTGGCATGGGAAGAAGTGAGAAAAGGGAGCCTTAACATACACTGAATATCTGCTCTGTGCTAGGCATCTAGAGTCTCAAAGGGGCAAGGCAGGCCAGACTCTTAATATAGCTGAAATCATACACCTCAGATTATTATTGAGGTGTTTTCATAGATTTTAGGTTTATTTACAGTGTCTGTACTGAAATTTATTTTTGGAAGCTTCAGTCAAATAGTGTTTCTTCGGTATTAGATGCTGAGAGGAAGCATAGATAGATGCTGAGAGGAAGTCTAGCCACTGCCCTCAAGAAGCTTTTTCTCCAGACACAGACACAGGACATATCCCCAGGCAAACACTTGCTGATAATTCCCAGCAATATGCAGGCATGCTGTTGGAATGCATAGATTGTTATGCTTCAGGATACAGAGGAAGCTGACAGCGTAAGTGGGCATCTATGGGTTGCTAGAATCTCACCTGGGCTTTGAATTGGCAGATATGAGTCAGGGAGGAAGCAGGGAGGGTGTACCTCCTGACAGGAAGTGATGGGAATTCTGGGAAGACACGGTTTCTACGGGAAGGGCCTCAGGCAGTCCGTGTGGTTGGAGACGTGCCTGTTGTGTGGTGGTCAAGCGCTGGGTCTGGAGGGAGACTATCTACATCTAAATGACCACCATTGTCTATCTTTGAGGTTCTGGTCACTGTTATGCCCAGAATTCGTGATCCCCAAAGACCACTAGGGAGCCGAGTCCGATGCAAAAGCAAAAGAGCCTTTATTCAAGCTAGCTCGAGCTCAATCCCCTACCTGCACCGACGCAGCAGTGAGATACCAGGGAGAGAGAGCGAGTTTCAAAAGCACAAAGGTTTTATAGGGGTCTAGGGGCAGTTGGTGAGGTAACAGCTGTGGCCTCAGCCGATTGGCTGGGGAAGGGTCGGAGTCCTGTTACGCAGGTCGCTGGGCGTGTTTTGATCAGGAAGTTTGAACGGGTGAGCGGGAGGTTACTCAAGGGGAGGAGGCGAGGTCTGAGGTTTCTGTGATTTTCCTGGAAAAGGGGTCATGTCAGGGACATAGTCACTCAAGGTGGAGGACACAGAACAAAATGGAGTCGGCTGGCGTATGCCCGCCCTTTCAGTCAACTGATTCACTCCATGAGCTCATGGATGCGTGTGTGCATGTATAGGCACATGTGTGCACTCACACACAATTCCCTCTCGTGAAATAAGGACAATGGCAGTGCTTATCTTCTAGGGTTCTAGTGAAGATTCGGTGAGACAATGCGTCAACGGATGCAGCGTGCTTCCTGACATGTAATGCACAAGGATAGCTGTCTTCATTACTAACGGTCTTAGATGCCTAGCAAAGGCAAAAAATGTGTTCAAATTCCTGTACACTATTTTCCAAATTTATTTGTGTTTGTAATTGTATTAGTTGACTAGTTTCTCCTGAGGCCTCTCACCTCGGTGATGGTGTCTTCTCACTATGTCCTCACATGGCCTTTCTTCTCTGCACCTGGTGTCTCTCCCTCTTTTTACAAAGACACTAGTCCTGTTGGACAAGGGCTCCACCCATATGATCTCATTTAACCTCAATTACCTCTTTAGAGGTCCTGTGTTCAAACGCAGCCGCATTCTGAGGTCCTGGCATTTAAGGCTTCAACATATGAATTTGGGGAGGGACACAATTCAGTGCATAATGGTAACCATTCTTGTTTTATTCCCTCTGCTTTCAGAGTGCAGAAGGGTTAATCCTTCCACATGGCCCTCATCCCATCAAGTGTTGCCCTCCTCCTCTCTTTTTCAGTGGCTTGATACTTGAGGATCTATGTCATATTGCTTTTTTTTTTTTTCTTTCTTTCTTTCTTTCTTTCTTTCTTTCTTTCTTTCTTTCTTTCTTTCTTTCTTCTTTCTAAACATTTTTCTTAGAAGAAAAAGTGGATAAATGTAAATTTTCCTACCTCACACATTTACTATTGTAGAGATTGAAAGCTTTTTCTTCTCTATAGTTAAATTGAGAAAAGATCCTTTATTTTAAGGTTTTTTATATAGTGCAGATTAAGAGGCAGCAAGTGACATACTAGCAGTGTGTGTGTGTGTGTGTGTGTGTGTGTGTGTGCATTTGGCATTTAGTCAGAAACTTTGGAAATCCTAACTGATATTTGGATGAACAATTGAAAAAAACATGCTTGCTCTTCAATTGAAAAATGTGTCAGAAATGGGAAAACCAACCATAGGGGAAAAAAAACCCCATGAAAATATAAAGAAGATTGCTGGTCTACATTAAAAATGTAGATCACTGCTTTTAAATAGAATGGAAAGGGTAATGTATACTTAAAAAGTAATGTCGGGGCACCTGGGTGGCTCAGTCCGTTGAGCGTCCGACTTTGGCTCAGGTCACGATTTTGCAGTCCGTGAGTTTGAGCCCTGCGTCGGGCTCCGTACTGACAGCTCAGAGCCTGGAGCCTGTTTCTGATTCTGTGTCTTCCTCTCTCTCTGACCCTCCCCCATTCATGTTCTGTCTCTCTCTGTCTCAAAAAATAAATAAACGTTAAAAAAAAATCTTAAAAAGTAATGTCAAACAAGTGGGTGCAAATGTATAGCGTCCAGCTCCAAGTTGGGATGATGGAGAGCTTTGCCAGTGACAGGAGCCCTGTTGTCAAGAGTGCCCAGATGCTCAAGCTCTCTCTCTCTCATCTCCCTGCCAATCTCACTGCATCCCTGCCATTTTAGACACACTGTAGATACGGTGTTAACTTAAATGATACCCAGGAAAAAAAATGCACATGGAGCGCATGGAGAAAAGCCTAAGTTCTTCCTGGTTTTATGAGCTGCCAAATCTTGCTGCTGGTGTTGACATTAACAGAGGAATGTGATATTAATATTTAGTTCACTCTGTAGAAATGTGCATTTAAAAGGCAATTTCAGCCTGCAGGCTCCAGAGCAAGATCTCTGCCTCTCAGTGTCTTTCTTACACACACACCACATGTGCACGCGTAAGTGTGTGTGCGCACGCGCGCGCGCGCACACACGCACACACACACGCACGCACACAGAATGTTCTCCAGCTCACATGACTGGGAATCCTCGATTAATCCCAAGAATAACACATGGCCAACAGAAGGAGGGGATCTAGCAAAATGGCAATGTTTACAGCTACAGGGGATGCCCGGTGTGCATGAGAGCTTTGTGAGCCCTGTTGGAGATGGAAGTCCCACATGGACAGCTGCAGCATCAAAGAATCCCGGTGACCTAGATTCAGCTATAGATTGGGGACTGTTTTGGCCCCGCGTTGCCACCACTACGCCAGCAGCCTGCTCGCAGTTTCATGGGCTGCCCGACAAACAGCGCTGACCCATTTCACCATGACAACCGGGGCTGCTCTACTAAGGGCTGTGCGCAAGGAAGCACTCACGGCTGGCATTTTAAAGATTTCAGAATTAAGTTTACTCAGAGTTTTTGAGACACACACTTAGAAGGCTTGACCAAAGCTGACATCCTTTGACAGCAGTGGAACAGTTAGGAAAGTGAAATGTGGAGAAAGTTGCTGTTTGCTTTTTCTACATTCTAAACTATCAGCAAAGCTCTCCGTTTTATGTTTTACTCAGCCCCTAGCATGGCAATAAGTATGTTTCTAATCAAAGTGAAGTGATAAACAGAGCATAACTAGGTGAAAAGGCTAAGGGATTAAGTTCCTGGCTATACACTTCGGTCTATTAAAACAGAATATATAGAATCAAATAATTTAAAACCTCCTGATAAATAAATGGAAGTGTTTAAAGGTGGATTTATTACAGCTTTGGCTCAACCTTGAACTGTACAGAATCAAGTTTCACTGGAGAATTTAAATAGCATGCCCCTTAGGGGGGAAATGGGGCTGTGCTTTGGGAGAGAAATTCCATTTAGTAAGTGCAATTTAGGAAAATCAGGGCCTGGTATGTGCATGTGATTGCATTAAAATGCTCCCTCTGCTTTTTTGACAAAAAGCATAGCATAGAATGAAAAGTGTTTACAGGTCATTATATTGAAATCCATGCACCATTCTCAGCACCGCTGTTGTTGTTGTTGTTATTGTTCTTATATTAGCTCAAGAGGGTAAACCTTAGAACTTCCTGAGTGATACTCTATTTCCTAAGCAGAGCAAACAAAATCAAAACAGGTCAAGCACCTGCTTCATGTGATTCAGAATCTATTCCCAGTGACGGATCCTGTCCTTGGGACAGGAAGGTCTCTACCTGGGGACGACAACGTCACACAGTCTTTACTTTTTAAGTAGAGGAAGAGGAGTAGTCAGAGCTTGGCATCATGGGAATTGGTCCAATGCAACTTGGGGAAACGTGGAAATAAAACTATAGCATATCTTTGTAAAATAAATAAGCCAATCACAGGTCACAGAGGTTTTACGAAGCCTCTTTCCATTCTCTCTTACTCAGCATTTTCCTTCACTGCTTGAAAAGGTTTTCTTTCCTCCTGCAAGGACTCAGCCTCCTTTCCAGATCTTTCTTGTCTCAAGTCTTCCAGGAGCAATCCTTATCATGTATATAAGAACTGCCTTCCTGTTGGAGAAGCACCTAACTTTTGCAGGTGCATGGGCCTGCCACTGGTCACCCCAGGCAAGGTCCGCTATCAGTGAAGAGTTTATTGAGTTAACTAAGCAGCTAATACATTATGGCAGACTAGATCAGGAACTAGAAAACAAATACCATTTGTAAACAGTAGTAGCTAGGAATCAATCACTCAACTCTCAAGGACAACTAAAGAAGAAAATTAATTATCCAATATACCAGAAAGATAATAATGGTTCTTCATGGCTAAAAATGGATGCTTACATAGGATAACACAGTTCATCTGTATGTCTAGCCATCTTGATATAAATGGTAGCCTTTTTGGGTCTTCATCTGAATGACAAATTACGTGGTCTTCCTAATAGTAATATTTTCATCGCTGAAAACATCTTTTCCAATGCCTTGCTACGATTTAATTTGTTGCATGTGACTGTGGTTTTATCACAAGGGGGTTTTCATTAAAAGCCTGTGGTCACCGTGTCTACAGAAGCTCTACCCCTTCCACATGATAGACTTGGTTAATCACAGGACCGTATGTAGGAGGGAGCACAGCCCAAACCGGAGGTAGGCCAGGTTCAGAGATGCTTGGTTTCTCCAGGATAATCTTCTGTCTGCCCCACGCTCCTCGGGTACATGCTTTCCTCTGAATCTGTCTTCTCCCTATTCCTCTTGCCAGTCCCTGTCCAAGGCCTGAAGCTCCCAGGTCTTCCACTATCACCAATAGACCAATGATTGGTGTGTCCACCAAATGTCTGTGCTGTGAAGGGTTATTTGCAAGTTTAAAAGGAGCAAAGATGTGAAAGACAAAAAGAAAGCTTTCCTGGTGGAATTTCTGGCATCCACCCTTAAAACCACACCACGTAGACAGCCTCTTCATTTACTCTTATACCTATGCCATCAAAATCAGTGAGGCCAACAGACACCACGTGATCAACAGGACTCCTCAGCGTAAATGATCTGAAACACAAGGTCAAAAACAGCCTCTTGGTTTTAAATGCTTTTCATTCCTTGGGCTGTGAAGCTATGTTATAAGTTTCTGAAAATGACACTTACAGGAAAGCAAACAGACATCCAGAGTGCGTCTGTCATCTCGTACTTGGAAGGCAGGGAATATCTGAGATCAGTGTAATACTGATAATACCGATATAAAAGAATAATGTATGCATCGGATATTCAAATCAATTTCTTAATTCAAGTGGCATACAATTGGCAAACTAATTATATGGTATTTACTTTTTATTTTGTGAAAAATAACATCTTATAATATCAATAAATTCTAGTGGGTTGTTTCTAATAGAAAAATTTAAAAATATAGAGTAAGGAATTTCATTAAATCATCCAAAATCCTTCTAACGGCTGTGATATTGTCTCTCTTCTACCCTTCAATCATTGATTTATTATCTTCTATGGTTTGCCTTGCCAGGGCATTTAAGGACTAGTATAAACATTATCTTTGCAAATGCTTTCAGACTTTCAGCTCTGAGTTTCTGCACAGCTTTAATGGAATTCATTATCCAGGCACGCACTATCTTGTGAACTGAATCATCTTTTTGAATTGACCATGGCTTCACTGATGCCTTAACTAAAAGACATTTTTTCAGGAAGGGTATAGTTTTCATGTTTTATTATACGCATTTGAATTTCATTATTACATACTGAGCCCAAGTATACGCTTGCCTTGGCTTATGTCCAGATGTTTGAACTGTAAAGATAAAATGGATGGCTTCATATTAAATAATTAGAGACTCTAGGGGTGGAAAATTCTGTCTATACATTCATACATTTAGTGGCACAAGTAAATTCTAGGGACTATGAGAGCTATAAGACTGTATTCAGGGCTGAAGGGAGAAGTCTTTGGTTGCCGACAAGAATCTCCCCTTGAGTTCAACTTCAGACAAACTAAAAGAGTCTGTCAGTATACAAAAGCCCCTGAATTGCACTAAATCTCCAGTCAGGAGACAGGTAGCAACAGGATAAGTAAAGGAACTGGGTCCTGCCTTTTCTGGCTATGGGGACGGGCCAGTCTGCAGTGAGCAGAGCTGACTGGTCTAGGAGGCAGAAAGCCGACAGGAGGCAGTAGCTCAAGTCCAAAATGTGCAGATTAGAGGAGCAGGCTGGAAATTCTAGAGGCAGAGTGGTTAATGCATTCCTCAACAGTCCTTGCTTTCTAATCAAGTTCCTAGGATGCTTACCTCAGAGTTAACTAAAGATACTTAATGATGCAAATGACCAGCCCATTTACTTAACCTGGAAAAGCATGGTGTTAGAGTGAGCATAGTTAGTACTGATGCAGGCTAGATACACATGCATTTAGTTCTGGTACAAAGTCATCACCTTCCACTTGGAATTTGCATAAGAAATGGCTTGTTTTGGTCATGTTTTGGTCATGTCTATGATGGTCATCGTACTGACAGATGAAACGACTTGCCATTCTTTAAAAAAAAAATCATGGTCCTTTCTTTGTTTCTTTTTTTCCTTGTAGCTCTGCTTTTATTTTTTATCAGTTTTATTTGTTCATTCACTAAGTGAATATTTAGGCAACACCATCTTCCTTCTCCAACAAGGCATTGTGCCAAGTAATATGCCATGCGAGATGTGACCCCTGCCTTCCATGGGTTGCATTCTGGTGGGAAGCCTAGCACTTGTACCCATACGCATAATATTCCGGGCACTAATGACATACTATATCTGTGATGCAGACCATGTGCTCCAGAAATCTGAAATAGAAGGGATCTGGCTGTAGCGGGAATAATATTATGAGAGCTGAAGGGTCTAGTTCCTTTTGATAAAGATTGGAGGGCAGTGTTGGGCAGAGGAGCTGCAGCAGAGGCAACAACGTGGAGGTTAGAAGGGCATTCTATGATCAAGAAGTAATCCAAAATAAGTTACATTTAGATCTCCACCTTGAGGAGATCTCAAGGGCTTGAGACTGGAAAAACAGTTGGGAGCCAGAATTTCAGGCTAAGTGATTTGGTCTTAATTCCGTCGGCCATGAAGAGATAGTCAAAGATTTTAAGTAGGATCTTGGTGACTTTGCTGTGTTTTAAGAAAATGATTAAGGATGGAGGGCGCCTGGGTACCTCAGTGGGTTAAGCATCCAACTCTGGATTTCAGCGCAGGTCACGATCTCACTGTTGTGGGATCGAGCCCCTCATCAGGCTTTGCACTGATGGCATGGAGTCTGCTTGGGATTCTCTGTCTCCCTCTCTCCGCCCCTCCCCTGCTCATGTGCTCTCTCTCTCTCTCTCTCTCAAAAATAAATAAATAAACATTAAAAAAAAAAAAAAAGAAAATGATTGAGGGCACTCTGCAGGATGGACCACAGGAGAGAGGAAGGTCCGCTGGGAAACTATGGCAGCGCTCAAAGGGTGGTGTGATAAGATGGGAACTCTGGAGGTAGCAGTACGAATAAAAGGAAGAGGAGAGATGACACGGAACATGGGCGTTATTTTTATGTCCCCAGAGAATTGAGTTTGTGCTGATTAGTGAAACAATACAACCAGTTACGCTTCTGTTAAGCCTTCAAAAATTGTAACAAGTTATTTCGCAGACATTGTGCCCATGATTTACTTATGAAAGGGACTCCATCAGTGATTTAGAAGGCATATATCTAATGGTACATAATTAATGACTATCATCATTTTAAGCCCAATATGCTTCGTTGTCCAACCCTTTGCTCCCCACACTTCTCAAGTGCAAGGGCATCTTCGGGGCACCACCTGTTCAACCCTCATCCATCCCTCGGAGACCCATGAAGCATTGCTGTTTTGAAGGTGGGGAAACTATAGCACAGGAAGTATAAGTATACAAGGTGACACAAAAGTAGCATTCTCATTACACCAATTTCCTTTAGCAGGAGACAGGTCAGAATAGCTTTAGGTGGCAATTACTTAACAGTCAAATAATCTGACCAGGCCAAACTTTTGATGAAACAGCCTAATTGGCAATAATTAAGGTTGAGCATATGTGGGGGACGAGGGTTTCTCATCTAACAAGGAACTGCCCTTAATTGCTGGCACTGGCGTGGATAATTTAGAAAATTTAGGACGTTGACATTAGATTGTTGTCATGGATTATTTGGAATAATTTTTGTCTCTTATTCAAATTTAAAAAAGAGAAAGACCTGCGAATTCTTCACTTTGGGTTGAGTATGCCCCAATCTACAGGCTTCCTGCATGAGACTGTCTATTTAAGGATAATCCCCGACTTGTTGATGGGAAGAGAAAATCAAAGCATCGGAAAGAACATAAAGATCAGTTGAACACAAGTTTTGGCAATATCACCGGCTATACGTCCCAGCAGATGACACTAATAAGCCATGGTTTAATTGAAACAATTACCGTGAATATACAGTGGTTGTGTGTTTGTGTATCTACTTGGGAATATAAAACTTCCAGTTTTGCACGTGCATATGACAAGGCAGGACCAGGGAGAAGAAAGAAAGATAAGAAATTTTACCTAAAAGCAGCATTTTCTGAGTATTTACGCGTAAACCATGTTTGTCCTTAAATTACTGAAAGGCTTCCCTCTCAGGTGTTTGAAATGGAAATCATTCTTCCGGGATTCTTTTTTATAACTCATTTTTGTTTGTGCAGAATTGACGGAGAAGGGCCACACTCTGATGCGCTACAATTTAGTCTTCTATCACAAGCAACAGAATACTGGGCTTTGAAAGCTGACGGTGTGGGGGTAGGGGAAAAAAGGGGGAAAAAAAGAGAAATGTTTATACCTCCTCATTTTGACATGGCTCCTTCAGAAATCTGATACTAAATATCTTCCTGCATCTGGGGGAGGGAAGAAAGAGACCATACAGGAGTTCTGTGCATAATGTTGAAATAAAACCCTCTATTGTCCACCAAGACAATAGAACTAGTCTATAATAATGTAGTATAAGTAGAGCATAAACTCCACAAACCGGCAATGCAATCTTTGTTCCAGTGTAATCTTCCATATCAACTATCGACAGTCCCCAGAGGTAAGAGAAAGGCCTTTTTCCTATTTCCCATAACTTGCCATCACCTCTCTCTCTCTCTCTCTCTCTCTCTCTCTCCCATCCGTGTAGGAAGCAGTAGAATAAAGTTCCCCTCTGGGATGGCTAAACATGTTTGACAACATAGGAACTGTCCTAAATCTTGGCCAAAGTCTCAAGCTTAGCCCAAACTGTTTGTATGGAGAATCAGAAAGAATTGGCTTCATTATCCGTTTCAAAGTCTGTAGGAGGTATTTATTTTGGATGGGAAGAGAGGTAGAAATACTGAGAATTAAGGTCTGGGGCGCTCGTAATCAAAGCACAACTTGAGAAGACGCCGTTTCAACGTCCGTCTAGAGAGACAGCATCTTTTCAAGAGAGTAGGAAGGGAAGACACAATATATTACTAAAACAAAGTAAAATATCCCATAACATCAGGATGGAGGGGAAAGCACTGATTGAGCACACTGAAGCGGACACAGAAGCAATTGTTCACTAACATATTCACCACTACCTGGCACTCTGTGAGGAAGCAGGTGGCTACCACAGTGATGAGTAAGTCTGGCCTGCTGCCATCGGGGTGGGGCTCACATTCATGGTGGGCATTCTGTTTAAATGTTGCAGAAACATTAGATGAATATCTTCACTTCTGGTAGTTTTCCTGAGCCCTGACCAATTTGAGCCTCTAAAATTGTTTGAGTTCGTCTGTAATTAATCTTGCTGAAAACTATGACTTCAGGTTATCCACAAGAGTCAAAAAACAATTAATTCACAAAACATGCCGTGCCCTTTCACAACCATAAAATTTACCTTTTGTTTAAGAGAAAATTCAGTCTGCTAAAAATATTTTATGAAGGAAAGAAATTAGTCTGAAGATAAAGAGAAGACCATTGAGAATTGCAAAAGCAATCAAAATAGGATACGTACATATTTAAAAAATTGAAAAGCCTGTGGAAGAAGATTTTATACCTCTTGTCTTTGCTTTGCTAGACAGCAGGAAAGAAAGAAAGGCTCACAACGTTTATGACCTCTTAACATCCTACCCTTCGCACTGGAAACATCTGGTTCCACATCTTTCTGGTGCATCTTGATTTTAGTACATGTCTCAGTGCCTATCACATAGACATGTTCAATAATACCTAAAAAAAGCTATACTTGGTTTAGGGGATATACCAGTGAACAAAAGTAAAGTCCCCGATCCCACAAATCTTATAACTGGAAACATACAATAGATACAAACATATTTATGGGAAAGAATTTCAAGAAGGGAAGAAAAAGGTAAATGGAGAATCTTACGGAATTGCACAATTGTAGAGTAGCTTTTTTTTAATATGGAGATATCAGGGAAAGACTCTGGTCAGGCAACATTTAGCAGAAACGTGAATGATATGAGAAAACATGCAAGTAGACATCTACCAACAACGGCTCTAGGTGGCATAAACAGCAAGTGCAAAGGTCCTGGGGCAGGAATGTGGCTAGTATTTTTTATTGCTATCAGGTGTCAGTGTGCCTAAAACAGAGAAAGCAAGGGCAGAGTTGGAGGACATGAGATCAGAGACATAAAGAGGTGAGTAGAGAGATTATGGATGGGTCTTTTAGGCAACATTAAGAAGCTGGTATTTTATTATGAATCAGATGGGTACTTTTTTTCAGGGTGGCAGATGAAACTGTGAGGATACTTACGTTTTAAAAGCGATTTTGAGCAAAGAGAAAACAGGTTTATACCAAGAAAGTTTAGATGCGCAAAATGGCGTTTGGGTTTTAAAACATTTAATCATTGGAAAAATTTATCAAAGAACGATAATAAATCTCATTCCCTAGAGATACTTTGGAAAGACCATGTTTATTTGACATAAATTACCACCCAGGAAAAAGGATCAATGTGCTCCCCCCCCCACCAGCCATTTAAACTAATCCAGTCAATTTGATTAACCATGTAATCAAACTAATTTAGTAATTAAGACCACCAGGGAAACTGGACTATATTCAGCTCTTGGGTCTATTATTTTTTATCAGTAGGTACTTTCCAGGGGAAATATCTATTTTACTGTCTTTAGGGCAGTGGTTCTGCTATATTTGGCCCATGAACAATTTGAGTAGATATTCAATTATTTACTCTAGAAAAAAAATTTCTTTTTTTTTTTTGGAAAGAATACCACCAGGGCTGACTAGGACCTGAGGCAACTTGGGCTGTTACATGATTTAATAGTCTTTCAAAATAATATTTTAAAAAATAGCCCTATACTCATCTTATTGGGAATACAGAGAAATGAATCATCTTTTATTAAATATTATATATAAACCAGGTTCTTTCCAATTAGTTTCCTTTCATTTCCAGTAGGAACATTCCGCAGGAAAAATATTGATAACACTTTTTCCATTCTTCAGTGCTTTTTCTAAGCTCAATTTGTTTATGACATAATAAAGTGTTTAACATTTAGATAACAAAATAAAACATTCTTATAAAGACCACTGTGCTGAACACTTTCCATGGTCAGAATTCAGCTGTGATCACGATTTTTGATTGATGACCCTCCTGCCATTTCTCAAAGATACTCAGCTGTAATACGTCTGTCCTACTAAGGGATGTTTTCTTTCTCCCTCAAACACACTGGGATGGAATCAGTGGATATGGATTGCTGCGACGTTTGGGGGGCGTTTATAGATTAGTGATAATGAGTTGCCAGGCTGACTGTCCCACCCTGTCTGTGGCTCTGTGGCTACATGAACGTGTTGTCCATGATAATGCTACATAGGACTTGCCCCAGGACATGAAAGGGACTTCCCAGGCCAACTGAGACTGGGGGCAGGTGAAGCAGCTGGAGATCTCTGTCTCAGATTCCTACCTCAGCTCCTGTCCCAGGTGTCCCCGAGACCACGTGTGGCTCTCTTCCAGTTCCTGTGAGCTGTTGCTTCAGAGGCTTATTTTATCCCTTGCAGAGCACAATGCCTGCAAGAAGTAAGGGGTTGAGGCTTGTTTGTTGGTTTGGGTTTCTGTGCATTTTAAATAATGGTGATAGATGATCTCGTTGTTTCTAGAGACTGGATTAAGGGGTTAGGTGGTGTTTGCCCTTGTCAACCGAGGCTTTAGAGAAGCAGCACGTCTCTGGGGACCAGAATGCTCACCCTTTTCCCCGGACCCGGGGCAGAAGAGCCACACATCGGTCCACTCTGCTCTTCCAGTCCCATCCGAGGCTCATCCCACACACCCTCTATGAACCTCAGTCTATTGAGGATTGGGCCATTTACCCACATGTCTGCCAATAACAAGCCAAAGGTCCATGTTAACAAAGTATGAAGTCAGTTCTGGAAAGGGAAAGTGAAGACATCTCTAGTCCACCCCCAGGAATTTCTGGTAGATCGTTAAACTAGATGAGGCAGAGAACCGATAAAAATTCCCTCTTGCCGGTGAAAGCGATCTGGGCTGCCTGTGCAGGTCTAAGCTATCTCTTCCTACTTGTGAGCAGTTTATGCATCTGACTGTGCTCAGCCAGTCCGTCCCACCCTCGGTGCTGCAGTGGCATTGGGAGGAAGCTGGTGGCGATGACCTTTCGGGAGGCTGCCATACAGAGAACCCGAAGCGAGACTAGCTGACTCCTCTGCCCTTTACTTATTGCATCAATGCAGAAATACAGACGGGTCCCCAGCCCCCACCTATCACGGCACCGGAGGAGATGACCCAACCCAAGTCTGGATTCCCACCTTGCTGAGAGAGGCATCAGGGAAGCCGGTCAGCACTGTTCATTCTCAGTGCCACAGCACAGACCGCACCATGGGGAAAATAACCCTTCTTCCCGAAGCAGATGAAACCTGAACCTTTTATTTCACAATACGAATCACCAAGTAAACAGGCTCTTTTATGCTAACATCTGTAAGAGTGCGACTTCCCATACCAGCCTCCTTCCTGCCTGCCTGTTCTCACAGAATTACCAGCAACGGCCACATTTCAGGGCCCCTGTAGACCTGGAGGGACCGCCCCCCACCAACTCCCTGCCTGTCCTGGGGCCTATGCCTTGTTCCCCAGAAGCCTGGGCTCAGGGACTTTCATTTCCTCTCAGGGCCTAGCCACCCCCATGGTGTGCAGTATGCATGAGCTGCTTGGGCAGCTGTGGAGACATGGTCTCCATAGAATTTGCCTGGGTTCTGGAATTTCCTACCCCTGTGGGTTCCTGGCTCATTTCACTGGCAGAAATGACTGCCTGAGAATAACTCTTGCTTTGCTTTAAGTTTCTTCCTTGCTTGATATAGTCTAGTTGACGAAGCGGTTCACATACACTGGGGCTAGATTTATAAAGTGTGAATTGAATTCTGTCTTTGGCCTGCTCTGCCCAACTCCCACCACTTCCTTATTGTAACTTCTCTTAAGACACAGCCATGCTTCCCTTCTAACACCCTAGTAAGTGCTGCCAGATTAACAAATGGGGGAAAGGGGATGATGATGGTCTCTTACACATTTTCATATGTAGGCTATGACCCATCCCTGTTCTCTGAGAGCCTCCGACAGTGTTCGTATAGACTCAGAGCAGTTATCATGCTCCAGGTTTCATAGGAGGAAAAGACCATTCCTTTCCTTTCCTGCTGCCAAAAAAGCAAAACAAAAGAAAGGAAAACAAAACAAAACAAATCCCAAAATTGAAAATGAAGTCAGAGGAGCAGAAGCTGTCTATCATTCGGCTCAACACTTGATGATTTACCTGATTGCATGTTCCACAGCCCCTCCCGACGACGACCTCATAGGCACAGATTCATTCCCCCATTAGGATTTGGCTGGGGAGACTGAAGAGACAATGAGAACATACCCGAATCTGGTGAGACTGCCAGAGTTAACAACCTCTTGTGTGCAATAAAACCAGACAGCATTTTTGATGGACCACATTCTCGTTGCATTTAAACAGCCTTGGAAAGGTTCCATGGCTGCTGATTTCAAATAAGAAAACATCCCAGAGGGAAGTAGGGCAAAGATGTGTCCTTTGGGTTTGCCTTTGACATTTGCGTGGCCTGGCATAAGCGTACAAATGGAGGCCCACGTGCCACATGCTTAAATCCTTAAAAGTTATTATTCAAGCTTGAAAATGCTTAAGTAAAACACTACATATGGTCTACTATCACTGTAGGATGTTTTCAGTGATAGACTTTGTGTTCAGATTTAGAGTTCTCTGACTCCTTGGAGATCCGTTCTGGAACACAATGGCCAGTGGGAGCTGGCCTCTCACTGTTCAGCCCACTGCCCTTGATCCTGGGTCCACGGTCTTCTCTTCATACCTGGCTCAATCCTGCAATGTGTGTGGCCTCCCAACCTCATGTGGGACACTACCCTGTGTGTCAAAGTTCCATTGACACTCCCGCCAACAGTCCCCCTGGGCCAGTTCTTTTTGCTTAGAGGTGTGCCAGTTAGTACTTGGGTGGACAGACCCAGGAAAGAAGCCTGACCCACGTCCTGGAAATGGACTCTGGTGGATTGGAAAGGGAACTCCAGGGTCTCGAGAACACAAAGCATAGTTGAGGGTGTATGTGTGTGAGACTACCCCTTGATCCCATGGACCGTTCTTCCCATGAACAGAAGCACGGTTGAAAGACCAGACTGGGCCTTATAAAATGTAGGGCATGAAGCAGTGCGCCCGCTTGCTTGGAGTCATGGATAATAGGTATAAAGTAGGCCCTTTATAAGAGGATGTTTCACTTAGAAAGCAGACACTTGCTACAGTGCCTGCAGATGCAGGGACAACAGGGTAAGGTACTCTTGGCATCATATGCTAAATGAGAACAGAGTGTAGGGGCACCTGGGTGGCTCAGTCGGTTAACCGTCCAACTTCGGCTCAGGTCATGATCTCACGGTTCATGAGTTCGAGCCCCGCATTGGGGCTCGGTGCTGACAGCTCAGAGCCTGGGGCCTGCTTCAGGTTCTGTGTCTCCCTCTCTCTGTCCCTCCCCCACTCACGCTCTGACTCTCTCTCTCTCAAAATTGAATACACGTTAAAAAAAAAAAAAAGAAAAGACGTCTAAGGAAATGATTCTGAATTCTGGATGCATAGAGACATTACTTGGGAAGGGTTCACCATGATCCCACACATAGAAATTCTGATTTAATTCATTTAGGGTGGAGCCCAGGCACAAACGTTTTTTTTTTAAACTCCCCGGATAATTCAGTGTGCAGCCGGGATTGAGAGCCTTTGGGTCTAGCCTGACAGCTTTGCTTCTCATTAGGGCAATTAGCCCTTGTGCCCACCACAAGGAGCTCAAAACCATCATGCCCCCCGGAGATGTTTATATCCTGAACTGCGGCCAACAGCCAGCTGTGTTGGAGCTGTGATTGCCCCGCATAGGCTCCGCCAGTGGTAGGCAAACTCTTCACCAGCATCTGTGCTCCATGCAGGATGGAATTCAAAATATTTCACATATAACAACTGCCAGAGCAATCAATCCCCAAAGACTCCAACCACGGAATACCGTTGGCCTTGAGCATCTGACAGATTAATCCAGTTACTCCTTCCAGAAATCCCTCAGGATGGAAATTACAGTGAACATTTATCAGGTGAATTTCAAGAAGGTGCTGGATCTGGGGGTTAAGTGGCCGGGTGGCTCAGTCAGTGAAGCGTCCGGCTCAGGCCATGATCTCACGGTTTGTGAGTTCGAGCCCCACATGGGGCTCTGCCTTCAGCACAGAGCCCGCTGGCTTCAGATCCTCTGTCCTCCTCTCCCTGCCTCTCCTCCATGTGTGCTCTCTCGGTCTCAAAAAAGAAACATTAAAAAAAAAAAAAAAAGGTGGTGGATCTGAGACTCAGACTCAGGTCTTTCAACCACAGGTTCTGAGACCTGTCAATTATACCAGGCAGCTTTCCATAGCACTTGTGGTGGGCACAAACTGAGTTCTGTAATTTATAATAGTCCTGAGCCAGAACACTTGAAGGAAGATACGTTACTGGCTTCATAGAAAATGCTACCTGGGAAATGGATCACCTAGCTTAAATCTGCACAAACGCGAGGAGGGAAATGACAATTCAGAGCCTTTGTTTGAATGACATGTATTTCTGAGACTAGTAACCAGCTTTTTAATTCTGACGTTTACGCGTAAATTCCGACATATACCCGGGGCTGTGCTTGACAACGGGTCACACTCACGTCCTGCAAATGTCCTGCAAGTCTGTGATTCGAAGGCAATGTGATCTGTGTTAAGTGATGTGATCTGTGTTAAGTGTAGGTACGTGATACTTAATACAATGTAAGTATCTGATACTGTAAGATTATGAAATCACCAGACAGAAAGGGATCTTTCATGGGCACCTAGTCTACCTCTGTTTCTGAGAAAGTCTGCATTTAAGTCATCCCAGAGACAAAACTTTCCCACTTGGAATACAATTTCGTTGTCTGCTCAGCAGGGGGGCTTTCTACTCAAAGCCCAGGTCAAGGCCTATCTCTGTGGAGAAATAATCCATCGCAAGTCTCTTCACAGCAGGGTAGATTCAGGTGCTAGGAAATGGAGTTTTATGCAATTTAGGGAAGCTTTTTTATGATAAAGAATAGTAAACTAGGGAAGCAAGTGAATGTGTATTTAGAATGAGAAAATAAATCACAATAAGCTACTGGAGCCTTGGAGATTCAGGTACCTTTCCCGTTAGGCAGTTTCCCAGACCTGCTTGCCTAGAATGCTTCCTGGTTGCACCATAACTTCCCCACTTTACCTTGGAAACTCCACAAAGCCCAACAGATTCCAGCACCTTGCGTGTCTGGTAAATCTGCCCCTGCACTTCTACAAATAGGTATGAGTATTATTTATTTGCCAATTTATCTGTTTATGGGTCTCGTCATTCCAAAAGGATTTGAAAGCAGAGAATTTTGCTCTTTATACTCTGGCAATGTAGCACAAGATGCTTTCGCACACACTGTTCCTTTTCTTCACCTCCGCTTTTTCTCACCTCCCCTGGCCCAGTGGCCACCTGCCCCAATTGTGATTTGGCGAAATCTTCTACTTACACCTGAATCATACCAATTATTGGGTTTACCACACATTATCTTGTTTTAAAATATTTCTTATGTGTAAATCGTATTTATCTCTTTAGCAAGACTGTAAGCTTCTTGGGGGAAGAGACGAGGTCTTATGCTTTTTCTCTGTTTTCTTACATACTTTTACAGTACTAAGCATCTATAAATGTCCAATAATTATTTGTGAATTGATTGACTATCCACCAAAACTCACAGATTTGGTGAAACATTGATTAAAGTAGGGTGGGTTTAATAAGGGAAGGTTTCTTGTGGAGGTGTGCCAAAACTGAGTTTTGAAGAAGGAAAGAAAGACTATTTGATTGGAAATGAACGACTCCATATAGGGGATAGGAAATTAGAGATAGTTCTTAATAATGCTTTTTAATTTATTAAGAGAAATATGAATGTCTAATGAATGTTTTTAGTGAAATATAATTCACTGCTTATAGGGACATTTTTAGATTGGTTGAATGAGCTATTCTGGGTAAGAATACAGAGTGTAGTGGCATTTGATTATCAGTGGGTAACTCTCTCAAATGGTTCAACACACACACACACACACACACACACACACACTCACACACACTCACACACACTCACACCCCCCCCCCCCCCAGAAAAAAACAGATCAGTGACTGTAGTGAATCAGAGTTGCAGAAACTCTTTAAGGCCCTGACAAGTCTTCAAATAATGATGTTCCAAAGAATGGTGGCTCTTCTTGCCTACACAGGCCTTTGTGCGTGTGACAGAATGGTTTACGGGTTCACACAGGAGGAGATGTTTTAGATTTGCACATCCGGGATTCCCATTCATTTCTGTCTTGTGCGGTGACTGGGGGGTGGTGAGATGTCGTAAAGTGGGCTTGGGCTTCTCTTGCACAGCATCTTTCCCCCAGATGTGTAATAGGTGAAAACCGTAAGCACGTGGAGGCGGCAATGCAGTCCTGAGAGCTTTAAAAATCACATGAGCACATGAACATCCGTCCCAAGTCGGGGAGAAGGGCAGCAAGCACGCAGGAGATGAGCATGTTGTCTTACAGATTCCTCATGCCCATCCCAGGTAAGCGAAATCCTGCATCCCACCTCTGTTGCCATGGGGGCTTTGCAGGACATTACAGAGTCCAGGAAGCTCAGAGGGCAGTTAGGGAGCCTAAGCTCAAGGCTTCCTTTAGACACAAGCTAAATCATTACCTTCTCACTTTCTTATAGATTGTTCTGGTCGACAAGAACCGATTTCATTTCTCAGTTTACCCTCCAGGCTGTGTAGAGAACTCATTGCATATTACTTCTATCGTCTGATAGCCTGGATGTCTGTCATTTTTTTTTCTCTTCCAGTGTGCAAAGCACAGCGTGGGTCTCACGGTAGGAACTAGGTACATATATCTTGATTGATTGATTTTTATTTTTTAAAGAGCTATATCGCAATCGAATTGGGCCTCCACTGTGTCTCCCTAGCACTGATCCATCCATTCCAGCTTGTCAGAGACTTCACATTGCATGGGTACCAGATAAATTTTTACTGAAGGACATTTTAATACTTTCCATTTTCATGATAGTAAACACACCTCTACTACCTTCCCTAGTTTGGATAATTAAGGAAGCTGGTTATTAGAGAAAGTCCGAGTGAACTTGAGTTATATTTCATTTCAAACACAGAGGAGTAAAGGCCTGTGTGGATTACAAGTAGCTATAGATTTATTACCCATTCTCAGGAAGCTTTCTCATCTTTCCTACTGCATAACAGACATTTCACCTCCAGCCATAGCAGTAGGCTGCAACAAATATTCCCCTAGCTTTAAAGACACAGTTTAAAATTGGGCATATGAGTCAAGCAGGGCCAGTCAGAATCTTTCCCTGGTTTTGTTACATGGGAACTGGGCGAGAGGAGTGACCTCTTTCAGAATGGATGTGAATCTGGAACTTCCTTCAGCCATTTTCTTGGGGTGCTCAGAGGGAGTCTTCTTTGTAAGAGTGCATATGGCAGCCCTTTCAAAAAACAGCAAGGCGTGGGCACACGGGTAGTCCAGTTGGTTAGGTGTCTGACTCTTGATTTAGGCTCAGGTCATGATCTCAGGGTAGTGGGATCAAGTCTCACCTCAGGATCTGTGCTGACAGTGGAGGCTGCCTAAGATTCTCTCTCTGCCCCTACCAGGAACACTCTCTGTCTCTCAAAACCAAACCAAACCAAAACAAAACAAAACACCAATAGGGCGAAGAGATGAAGGGAGTGAGGGAGGGAGGAGAGACAGGATCAGACAAATATTGGATGTTTGTTGACATCCAGATTTAGTCATGCTTAAAGTCAGGGCCTCTCTGGGGTTTTCTACTTACAAGAGTTCATGACTATCCTCGCCTTTGGCTTTCTTGTTTGAATTTGTTGTTTGCTGATGACAACCAAAGGAATCCTATTTTACATAATCTGTGGAATATCCAGGTGGATTATCCAAATCAACTTGGTCCAAGTTGGCCTACTTTACCAGAATTTCTTTCCTTCAAAGAATGTTCCCAGTTGAGCATAATAAGTCCCCAAAGTGAAGAAGTGGCCCATTTTTGTTCCTATGTTTGTTATGAGTATTCAATCAGCCATATAAAGCTCTTAGCACTTAGTGACTTTCATCATTCAGCCTACTATAAGTTTACTAAAGATCAGTGAAATAGGGACGGGGTTGCGAAATTGCCTGGAAGTTGGAAAATGGTAAGTCTATATGTTGTGCAAGAATGTTTTGCAGGTGGTATTTGGAGTTTCGTCTACATAACTGTAGTATGTGGACTATAACGTGCTTCATGAGATGGTTGTTTTTGTTTGAAGAAGTCTCCTCTCTATCTGTTAGTATTCTCGGAGCCTTTCCAAGTCAGTTACATAAGCGTATTTGGGGGGAGTTGGCAAGATTTACTTTTACACGCAAAAAACAATGTATCATTTTGACTACACACACAAGAAGAGACAAGAGGTGGCTTATTGCTAAGGACTAAGACAATTCTAAGACAAACACAACTCTAGCCTTTCTCACAAGCTGCAGTGCAGCAAACCCATAAGCTCACTTGAACAAAATCAAATACAAATTTCTGTCACTTCCAGAAAATTTTAGAGAAATTTAAAAATTATTTCAAAGAAAATTGTGAAGTGAAAATTTTAAGGGAATTTAGAAATTATTTTTAAGAGCATGTGAGAATTAACCACGGAAATTAACCCTAAATGAAGCAAAAGCCGTTGACATAGTACATTGAGAAGCATGCAAGTCTTTCCTTTGACTCATGAAGCAATTAAAATCAATTCTGGTGAATAAATCATTGTGATAGGGTAGGAGACTACAGTTATCATAATCTGGGGGAGAGTCAGTGAAAAGATAGAAATTGAGAACGTTCTCACTTAAAAAAAAAAAAAATCAACCATTTTTGCCCCAGAGGATGCAAATTGAAAACGTCTTTGTTTTTTTTTTTTTCTTTTTACCGACAATTTTATTTCTGTTCTCACACCCCACCCTCCTTTACATGAATATTAAGGACTAAGGCTTTAGCAACAGGCTTTGGTGGTCGGGGAGGTAGGGGTAAAGGGAAAAGAGTTGTGTATGGCTTTTCATATGTTAATAAGTTGATTCCATGACAACCATTGAAAAAGAAGGGCTGGAAACAAAAGCTCCAGCCAGAGAGGATCAGTGCTCTTTCACGGGCGCTGTGAGAATAACAGCCGAGACTCCCCCCTCTGAAAGGTATCTGATGGCCGCTTGTCAAAGGGCTTTGTTTTAAGAGTGCCGAGTCAGTATATAATTAATGCAGAGTTTTAGGAGTCCAAATTTCACCCTCCATGATGCTTCCCTTTTAAAAGTTTCTAAATAAGAATCTGAAACCAAGAGAATGTGTCTCCGCTTCCAGGAGAGACCTGGAATGTACGTAGACTATCATCAGTTCCTATGATCTTGCACTTCAGTTTTCAGTAAAAAGGTCAAGGGCTTTTATCTTCCAGTATAAGAGGGCGCTCAGAGCTGGGCACTGGAGGAACAACAGCAAAGGCGAAGGCTTGCTCTCCTCTCCAGGCAGCCTTTGAACGTGGTGCAGGACGTTACCCTCAGCGACGTGTTGAAACTGTACAGGACGCACCCACCAGCCGACCCTAGGAGCTATGGCATTCCTGGCCTCTCGTAAGCAATGGAAAGAAATCCCGGCTGGCTGTTTATCCCTCCAGAAACATGACATGACATCCTCATGCCAGATTTCCTACTGTCTCGCACAGTGAGGTTTTTACTTTAACTTAAAGTAGTTACACATATCAATTAGCTGTTGTATCGTGCTACACACTGCATTCCTTCTGGGCAGTTCTAAAACACTGTAAAGTGTTGCATACTGCTGACTTGACTAGTTTTCTGTTCAGCCTTGTTTTTCTCTCATGTGTATCTCCAGTCTTTGATTGAATTCTATTAAATTCTTCTTATTTGTTCCCTTTAAGTAGTTGCCAAAAACTTGCCATGAGTAACTTGTGATACAGTGTTTTCTCTGTTTGGATGGACACAGGAGCTTTTACCACAATGGAATGCTTATGGAATTACATATTTCAAAGGACACTAACATGAAAATACAACTTCATTCAGAGTCAGGTCACAATGATGAATAGTAATGCCAAAACAATTTCTAAAGGAACTTTCAATTTGCTTTTAAAGTATTGGCTTTGGTCTTCACTGTAATTCATGTTTTTTTCCTCATAAACTTCATGAACTTAAAAGAATCTCACTTTCAGGCTGTTAGTGACTATAGCTGTGTTGTTTGATGAAAATAAAAGAGATATTGTAGCTATAATAAATCGGAATTTGAGATCTGACAATAATGTTACCATGATTGTATCAAAAATATGCCAATTTCCATAAAATGATATTATTTCCAAATGCGTATTTTATTCAATACTTGCAGCATGAAATTTATCTTTGTCCAATATTTTGGTAAAAATCACTGAACCGTTCATTCATTCAACAAACGTTTGATAAATCCTTACTGCGGATCAGAACTGGATGAAGTTCTATAGGTACAAAGATGACAATATGATTGCTCTCCTGAATAAAATTTATAGTTTAGTGAAATGGAAAATTATATGAAAAGATAATTATAGCTTTTGTCATTTTTTATATCTCATCTCTTCTGAAATTAAGATTTGATGTGGCTTAAATAGGCATATATGACAAAAGTTTTAAAAAATGAGAATGAATAAGTAAAGTAAAAGGAAGACAGAAAAGAAAATGAAAGTATGGGAAGGGTGAGCTCCAGACACGGACCATAAAATCCTAGGTAGTTGCCAGAAATGATTGACAGATTTAACCTTGAATTTTTGAGTAGCCAGTCTAAAGAGTATTGTTTACAAAATTTGTGAATTCAAAAGAGCAGAGGCAACAGAAACTAATGATAAGCCAAGCTTTTACTTGTATTGAGATGTGAGAGAAATTTCTCCTATGGATCTGTGTAAAACGTACATAGTTGGTTTGACCACAAATAGCCATGCTCTGCACAGTACAGCCTTCCTTACAACACACACACGCACACACACACACACACACACACACACACACACACGCGCTAACTCAACCTCCCAATTACAAACATTATGGCCACAGCTAATTGGCCTGCAGATGGGAGGGCACTTGACTCAAGAGCAACTGATGTTTACAGACTGGCTAGTGGCCTACAAGGACATCTGACAAAAAAGCTTTGCTCAGAAAGGATGATGGAAGTTGAGAGGAAACAATTGGATGTTTTCTTTTGGAGCATTTGAAGATAAGAGATACACAGAGGGAGGCAATTATTTGGAAGTGTGAGCAGGAACCAAAGGGCACAGAGAGAAAAGTGAGGTTGCAAAGGCCAAGAGGCAGCTGAAACAATAAATAGGCACAAAGTGAAAAGGACACACAGAGCGAGGGATGAAGTGATGATTTTGTAGGGGCAGAAACGGTGGAATCAGTAAGTTCCTGCTGCGGACCTGGGGTTTGAGATGATCGCTGGAACTGTAGAGCTTTCTGGATGACAGAGCAAAGTTTCCCGGGAGCCTAATTCTATTGTGGTTCTGTTCTTTCTTCAAGACATGGGTTTGCCGTTAGTACTGGAGCTAACCCGAGAGAATTGCTGATTTTTGTTATTGTCAGAGAAGCCAAGGAAGTGACTGGTGGCCCAGCCTGAAGTACCAGCTGAAGTACAGTGTAAGATATTTATGAGGGAGCAAGCAGTGTAGTCAGATAGATAGCCTTTGAAGGTCCGGCTTGATGCAGGAAAAGATATATTTTGTGTATTTATGATGGGATTACATGTCCTTCAGGAAACCTTCCATAATCATTATTGCTGCGATTTATAAATAAGTTCTTCATAAGAATCGAATGGCAGAATGTCTGGGGTCGTGCTCTGGAAAGAATACGAAGTGCAGGTGTCTCCTGTGTCCATGATCGAAGGTTAATCTGTATGTGTTACCTATCAACAAACTGGAGGATAAGGTGATGTCTTTTTTTAGAAATTTTAAAAATATGGGTGCTTTCTGTTTATAGGTGGGTTGACCCACAGTTGGTGGGCTAGGGCGGCATTTCCTAGCAAAATAAAACAACCTTCCAGTTCTAATCTCAAACACAAATAAATACAAGTCCAGAAACACAAAGCTCTGTGCCATAAAACAGAGGTACAATATGTTTATCTATAAACATTTTAAAGTGTGATGGGCAATCATGGCCATGTAACAAAATTTCCATAATATCCTCATAGAAATACTTGCATGATATGGTCTTATTAGAAAGAACCAATTGAGTTTTAGAGTTCAGCTGCCTACAATGATGGTTTTAGTTTTAGTAATAATATAAATATCAAAGTCTATTATGTATTGGAGTCCCTGGTAGTTATCACAATGAACAATATGGGAGAGATAAGGGAGGCCTGGGAAGGCACGTGAAGGGAAACAACAGTTCATCAGAACTGCGATGGATTGGGGCATAACCCTGGCACTGAACTATGACAAATATGGGCGATGTGGAGAATCTACAAGGCTCTGGGACCCTGATGGTGGAGGCCATTTTCCCAGGAGCCTAATTCTCAGCTTAAAGAATTTACACCTCCCAGTTTAAAGCCTGGTCTATAGCAGCCATTCCATTCTTCCTTTCCACCATGTATGCGAGAATAATTGTAATGCTCGACGTAATCATGTGTAGAAGTAGGCAAGGCAGATGAGGGGATGATGTAGAACCAGTGTAAAAAAAAAAAGCAACACATGGGTGATGAAAATGGAGGAGTATCAGGACCAGAACCATGGAAGATACTGATTGCTCTAGCAAATTCAAGTTGA
Organism: Neofelis nebulosa; assembly: GCF_028018385.1. Lineage (NCBI taxonomy): Eukaryota > Metazoa > Chordata > Mammalia > Carnivora > Felidae > Neofelis > Neofelis nebulosa. The sequence goes on along the minus strand of NC_080787.1, from coordinate 106,012,780 downwards.
CACATCAGCCAGTAGTTCTTAACCAAGATAGGCATCAAATCACATATGGAAAAATTTCAAAATACATATGTCCAAGACTTATCCTTTAGAAATCGGATCCTATAGGACTCTGGGATCTATCCCCCACAGGGATCTGACCTGTGTAATTAGATAATGTTTTCCAAGTTTCTGATCTGCTTCTCTGATTAATAGGATCACGAGAGCAACACCTGGTGAGAGACCAACTCCTAGATCTAAATTTCAGAACCACTTTGGGATCTTATCTCCATGTTAGTTGGCATTTACTTTGTACTCATGCTTAATTTAGCTTAGATAACTGCTTAGATAACTATATTTAAGTAAAATTCAAGATGAAGATGAGGCTTTTATTAAGTTTCTAATTCAAAGAACCCATTCAAACACTAGACTCATTCTATTACATGATGAGGTTATTCATTTGTGCTTAGCACAAAATGGGAACATCAAAAACAACCCATTGGATTCAACTGATTTCGTGAAGAATAAGGGTTCTCAAATATAGTCTTATTACCCTTTCTTATTTTTTCCTCTTAATTTTGCTTTGGTTGGCTGAGTCAAGCTACGTGACTTTCAAAATTAAGACCTTTAGCTTATAGCAAGATATTAAGGGGGCAGAACTTAAGAAAGTTTCCAAATGTTTTTGATATTACTAATCTAGAGAAAACTTCCTATATTTTAGAGGCTGTTACAATGAAAGGAGAAAACCACCAAAAAGTGTGACTTTTCAATTCCTTGATTAGAAAATTTTGTTATTTTGGGGTTTCTATAGTGGTTAGACCATTGGGTTTGATGTGAAGAGAATGATCTAGTTTTTCATGTATTAAAAAAAGTTTGTTATTGGACAAATGTCTTATTTTTGTTTTCATCTTTGCTGTACCTGTCTGCAAAATAGACGTTTGATAACTTTTCTTTGCCTAACTTTGGAAAGTTGGATATGGAGAGAGCATTGTGAATGCTAACTAGGATTTAACTTAGTTATTCTTTCAGCAGGGTACTGCGAATAGATTCAGTTTTGGTCACTGTAGAACTACCTTTGTCTTGAGATGACTTCTCTAGCCTAACAAGTCTCATGTTTAAAAAAATTTTTTTTTTTAACATTTATTTATTTTTGAGACAGAGAGAGACAGAGCATGCATGGGGGAGGGTCAGAGAGAGAGGGAGACACAGAATCTGAAACAGGCTCCAGGCTCTGAGCAGTCAGCACAGAGCCCGACGCGGGGCTCGAACTCACATACCGCGAGATTGTGACCTGAGCCGAAGTCGGACGCTTAACCGACTGAGCTACCCAGGCGCCCCACAAGTCTCATGTTTTAAATGAAATGTGAAACTGTTTAAAATTCCAATGATGGTTTTCCTTTTATTTTGTATTATCTCTATAGATGGAAAGTGAAGGGAAAAATTGAGGCAGCTGCCTGAATAATTCAAGCCAAACCAAAAAGAGACACTATAATTGTGTGGATTATTATCAGCGAAAGTGGTCCTTAGCCTAAATTATCCAGATAATTGCCACAATTCTTGTTCTGCATTGTGTACAAATACATAATCTCGGTATTGGAAAAATGTGAAGAATGGCATTCTAGTCAAATTTTAATTTCAGATTATTCTTTCATGAGTTACCTTGCTCCACTGGTTTAATAACCCCATGGAGTTACCTTATTAGGTTTTTGCCAGTTGTTGTACCCTGTTGGAGAAGGAGGTGATGTATATACTATTTTATGTTGAATTTCAAAACAAAAGATGACTAGCACTTTTAAAATATTTCCTGAGGGACCAAGATGTTTACATTTCCCTAGGGAGCTAAGAATACTCCAGGTGATGGGAGGATTTTGAGATCTCAATCTCTGTGTTTCATGAACCTCAACATAGTACTCAAAATAAATAAAACAGCTGTAATGTATATATTAAACATTTGGATACACAGAAGTCAATGTAGTTTCCCCCTCCCCCCAAATTAAAATTTTACGATTATCTACCTAACAAAGCTTCTGGATGGAAATGAAAGATATTATCAAATATGTGGATATTGTGTCCATAAAAAATTAAGCAAGAGGTATTTTTAATATTCAAGAATTTGAAACTATTACAACTGGTGCACCCAAATGTAGACTAGGCCATCAACGTATTTGTTTTGTAGATGTCTGCCAAAAATGAAGGTATTGCGAGATATGAGGTTCGGTGGAAGATTCTGATTAGATACAGTATGTTGTAAAGCTTTGTAAGATGTGGGTGCCCAGCACAGAAAGGCAGTCGGAAGTACAGAGAAAATGTTTGATTGATTGCAACAAGTCTTATACCATGACTTACAAAACCTGGGGTTCTCTGGTAGGACTTTGGAAAAGACCCTTCTGCTGTGCCCTAGGATCGTCGCTTGTGGTGTTGTGGTTACGAGAAGGCTCTAGAGTCAGAATAGAGCCAATCTCTCTGGGCTCCAATACCAATTCTTCATCTGACTAGTTGTCTCACCTAGTTTCTGTCTTCAGAAACTTACACGAACACTTTGTGACTTAGTTTTTTCATCGATAAAGCGGGGCAATACAACTTCTACCTCCAATCTCATAGTTTTTGTTGTGAGTCTCGTTGAATTGCAGGAAGTCATTTAGAATGGTGCCCGATATGTAGCAAGTGCTACTGGTAGTGTTGTGACAACTGGGCCCCATTCTGGCAGACTAGCACTTTTTACCAAGAACCACATGGAAAAATCTATTTAAAACATTACCATTTAGTTTGGACCATTTGTTAGAAAAGAAGTTGCTAGCAAGAAAAATTAATATGCGATGAAAGCCAGCAAAAGTGAAGAGTGAGGGAACAGGAAAAGGGGTGAGGCCTTGGGTCACTGTTGGCACACGAGCACTGTTACCTGGTGTCCCTCTCCACATCGCTCCGCTCCAATCCCCATCTTTCAGATCCATTTATTTTTAAAAATATTTATTAGTGCTGAGGATTGTAAGGCCAGGGTGTGGGTATAATTTATGAAAACCTCACTGAAAAAAATGAAAATGGACAAGGAAATCAGAACTGTCAGAACATGGGTGTTGGGAGTTTGGGCACATGCAATGTTTTTACATATGTGCAGATAGCTTCAAAAGGAGGGAATCTAAAGGAAAAGCTAAAATGAAAAGCTAATGATACAGGCAGAATAAAGAAAGAGAAAGGGATAGAATGGAGAAGGGTAAAATGAAAGCAAGAAAAGAAAGAAGTAACTCAGTTCATCGTCTTTTTCAAAAAGGGCTGTGAAAGGAGAGAGACTCAGAAGGAAGAAAAATAATAAAATGGCCTCTGCATTTTCTGGAAGGGGAGGTGAATGTAAGAAGATGCTTAAATGCAGGTTCTAAAACGGGGGCTCAGAGGACTGAATCTTGCCCTGCATAATATTTTACATTGAAGTTGGTAACAGTTACATTGGTTAGTGTTGATTAAATGGTATAACCAATAAACTCAAAATGTAATTGCTCTACTGCAATTGACATTTATTCTCCACTCAATCCAGACTGGATTTTCCTGTGTTCCAGGTTGGGAGGTGGAGAAAGGACTCTATTCATGTAGTCGTTCATGGACCTAAGATGAAGACAACTCTATCTTCTTCATTACATGCCTTACATGGACGCTCCAGTTATCAGCATTGCAAGCAGCGGAAGGAGAAAGGATCTCATAACATGTTATACATCAGACCCAGAAAGAAAACAGCAATCATTTCTGCATACTTGATATTGGCTAAAACCCAGTCATGTGGCCCCAGATAAATGAAGAGAAGCTTGATAAATGTGGTCTAGTGAAAGAGGAGAATGTATTTTGATAGGTAGTTACCAGTCTCCGCCACAGTTATTCACATTTAAAACCTACAGATTACACACACACACACACACACACACACACACACACACCAATGTCTAAGTTCTACCAAATGGAAATATCTGGAAATTTTGGTTGAACGCCACATGGCAACAATTTCCTAGAGTCAGGTTGTAGTTTTCCTTTGCAAAGTGCATGTTCACTCTGGTTGCTATCATTCTCACCACTTGTGTTTTTGCCCCAAATCCAATCCTACTTTACTTCATCTAGACATGATCAACACATGCTTGAAGAGATTATAGTTGGGTGTTCTCTTAGCTAATGTCATTAGGACCAATATTTGTTTAGTTCATCAAAAAAAATAAATAAATAAAAATAGGCAAATCAGGGAATAATAGTTAAAACAAAAAAGTTTTTTTTGGATGTTCTATACTATCCTAAAGCGTATTAATTTACTTTTATTTGTTACATTTATAATCTTGGGTCAAAGTCTTTTCTTTATGTCTACCAATTGGATCTTAGAGTTATCTTTTTTTGTACAAATCTCACACATAATAACATCCTTACAACATTCTTCTGTCCTTAAGGGAGAATTTAAAGACATTTTGATGGTGATTTTCTGAGGGAAAAATCCTTCAGGTTTTGATGATTTTCTCCTTGTCATTGCCAATTGTCTCATTCATACCTAACTTTTAGTGACTTGCCTTTACTGAATTGTTCCAAAATATTCAAATTAGTTATCATAGAAACAATAACTTCTTTTTATTTTACACTCATATTTCATTGGGTAAAATATTTTAAAAAATCATGTAATTATAATAACAAGTACATTTGTCATAAATAAGTTTGAAGACAAACACAACTGACTCTTGGTAAATATATTATTTAAAATACAGGTTAAGGGGCGCCTGGGTGGCTCAGTCGGTTAAGCGTCCGACTTCGGCTCAGGTCATGATCTCGCAGTCCGTGAGTTCGAGCCCCGCGTCGGGCTCTGGGCTGATGGCTCAGAGCCTGGAGCCTGCTTCCGATTTTGTGTTTCCCTCTCTCTCTGCCCCTCCCCCGTTCATGCTGTGTCTCTCTCTGTCTCAAAAATAAATAAACGTTAAAAAAAATTTTTTTTAAAATACAGGTTAAGTTGCTATAATAAATAAATCCAACAGAGTGGCTTTAATATGGTAGAAATAAATTTTCAGAGAACAGTTCAAAATCAGATGACTCTAAACAATAACCCCTGAGGTGTTTTTTTCTTTTTCTTTTTCTTTTTTTTAACTTTTTAAAAAAATGTTTATTTATTTTTGAGAGAGAGAGAGAGACAGAGTGTGAGTGGGGAAGGGGCAGAGAGAAACACACACACAGAATCTGAAGCAGGCTCCAGGCTCTGAGCTGTCAGCATGGAGCCTGATGCAGGGCTCAAACTCACCAGCTGTGAGATTATGACCTGAGCCGTAGCCAGACCCTTAACCGGCTGAGCCACCCAAGCGCCCCTGGGTGTTTTCTTTTCTTGCTTAGTTAAAGGTGAACTATGCTATGCCTACATTCCAGGGCACACAAGGGGAGTGGAGGAAGGGGCAAGGAGAGAGTCCAATGCAAACAGTATTATGTTTAAGAAGACACCCTGAAGTTAAACTTGCCATTGTTACTCACATTCTACTGGCCCAAAACTAGTCACATAGCCTTACATAGCTGCAAGATGGCTGGAAAATGTAGTCCAGAGCTGCCCATGTATCTAGATCAAGGGGGAACATCTGCTACATAAAGGAAGAAGGAGATAATGAATTCTTGACACTAGCAGCCTCTGATCCCATAAACAAATGAAGTAATTAGCAGAAATAGAAGTCAGTCTTGTGTAATGTATCAGCTTTTGCTGCATAGCACATCTTCCCAAACTTTGTTACTTGAAACAACAAACATCTACTGTCCGCCAGATTCTGGGTTAGTTGAGTACTTTGGACCTGGCTAGCTTAACTGGGCTCCTAAGATGGTCTCACTAGGATAACTTGTTTCGAATAAAACATGGTTTCTCTCCTCTAACATACTAGTCTGGGCTTCTTTTCATAGATATCTCAGAATTCCATAAAGCTGCAAGAATGCAAGCTCCAAAAGCCTCTGCTTGCATCCATTTGCTAAAGTTCCATTGACCAAGGCAGTCACATGGATATCCTCCAGATGCAAGGAGTGGAAAGAGAGACCAGCTCACCATGGAAGAGGGCAGCTGGATCACTTTGCAATGAAGAGTACACGTAGGGAAATATTGTGATGGTGTTTGCAATGGACCATAACAAAGAAGCAACTTATTAACTTGGAAAATTCAGTTGTTGTTGTTTTTTTATAGAGAACATAGGGAGTGTTGGTTATTCAGGCTAGTCTGTTAAATGAGTATCAGCCAGTAGCCCTTCTCAATTTGCTATGATATTCGGTCCTCAAAGGAGAAACAATTTCTTACCTTTACTCCTACTTAGGAATAGGAAAAAGTTTTCCTATTGAAGGACAAACTTCAATGAAAAGGTTGATTACCTACATACATTGAGGTTAAGAACTATTTTCATTAGAAGACGTAAATAACATGCCAAGCACATAAATAAACATGTCAGGCACAGATCGTCCATGCAGCACCTTTAACTAAACTCGGTTATATAAAATCAATAAAATAAAACCAGTAAAATGAATAACTTAATAGAAATACAGGGGTGAGGGGAGGAGGACTACCTGAGTATCATTTCACAGAAGAAGAAACTCAGAGGCCAATAGACATGAATAAAAGGTCAGTTTTGTAAGACACGGAGGAAGTGCAAGCTGAACTCTCAGATACCATTTCAACTCTAAAAATTGGCAAATATCAAAAAGCCAGGCAATAAGGAATGTTGTAAAGGATATAAAGCAATAACAACTCATGTATTTTGGAAAGGAAATAGTATAAATAGTTTGGAAAGTGATTTGGCACTATTTTGTAGAGTTAAAAATGTGTATATCCTATGACCCAGAAAATCCCTCGTAGATAAACCCAGTAATCTTTGCTCATGTACACCAGGAAACACGTACAATAATGTTCACAGCAGCCATGTATATAAAAGTGAATGTCTGGAAACAGACTTAATGTTTATTGACGTGAGAATATGTAACACTTTTTTTTGTCTTCTTTATACCATGTCAATTATACAGCTGTGAAAATCAGTAAACAATAGCTACAGACACCAATGTGAATGAAAAATTTATTTTCAGCAGGAAAATACGGTGGGAGTACCTTTATGAAAATTTTTCAAATATGCAACTCATACAAAAGCAATATATTGCTTAGGGTGTGTGTATGTCATAAAAAATATTGAACAAAAAACGGAATGTAAAAATTCCAGGGTAGTGGTGTGGGGGACCGGACGAGATACATGGTAAGGGTAATGCAGTATTTCATTATATTCTTCTTTTTTTTTTTTTAATTTTTTTTTAATGTTTATTTATTTTTGAGACAGAGAGAGAGCATGACCAGGGGAGGGACAGAGAGAGAGAGGGAGACACAGAATCTGAAGCAGGCTCCAGGCTCTGAGCGGTCAGCACAGAGCCCGACGCGGGGCTCGAACTCACGGACCGCAAGATCATGACCTGAGCCGAAGTCGGACGCCCAACCGACTGAGCCACCCAGGCGCCCCTCATTATATTATTCTTGATAACTTACATATACATTAAATGTATTCTTTGTATATGTGTATATCTTTTGCTTTAAAAAGGAGAATCATGGCATGTGGGCTGGTATCACAGTTTTTGTTTATTTGTTTATTTATTTATTTTTAAGTTTATTCATTTTGAGAGAGACAGAGACAGCATGAATGGGGGGGTGCAGAGCGATAGGGAGAGAAAGAGAGAGAGAGAGAGAGAGAGAGAGAGAGAGAGAGAATCCCAAGCAGACTTTTCACTGTCAGCACAGAGTTGGACGTGGGGCTCGAACCCACGAAACTGTGAGATCATGACCTAAGCCAAAACTGAGAGTCAGATGCTGATCTGACTGGGCCACCCAGGTACCCCTCACTACAATTTTTAATTAAGACTTCTCAAAATATTGCACTAAGCACCCATTACTCCTGAGGGTCTGGGAATAGAACCTTTGCTGTAAGTAAGCACAGAATATCTTTGAATTCTCTAGCGACATTAAAAAATTTGATCATTAATTTTGCACTCTACTCTATAATATTTCAGTGATTATTTTAATATTAAAATAAAGCCAGTACTCTAAAAATCTAGTATAATTGAAGTTCTCAGGAAATGAATCATTTAATTCTATGGCTTTAAGGACTCCCAGCAAACTATAGGGTATTTCACACGGTAAACACAGGGTTTGTTATATTGTAATAGGAGGCAGTGTTTAAAGTTTTAAAATTTTGTGGTTGTTGTAGTACAATAAAGAAAGCCTTAAAAAGGAGAGACAAACACAATTACTATGTTATTGAAGGTATCCGAGAAAGATAGACCCTCACATTGTACGCATTATTTTCATGTCACATACTACACTATAATTGCTTGTTTCATTGGCTACTTGTTCTCCTAGAATGTAAGCTCCTTCTGGTCAGAGTTGTTCATTTTTCTATCCTTCTATCTAAAATAAGTAACACACAGAATGCTCTGTAGGAACCTTTTCCCCCCATTCCCCATCCCCAGATTTCTTAATAATAGCAAGTTCTTTGAATTTTTTTTTTTTTTTTTGAGAGAGAGAGAGAGAGAGCAGAGGAGGTGCAGAGAGAGATGGAAACACAGAATCCAAAGCAAGCTCCAGGCTCAGAGCTGTCAGCACAGAGCCCGACGTGGTGATTGAACCCGTAAACTGTGAGATCATGATCTGAGCAGAAGTCAGACACTTAACTGACTGATTCACCCAGGCGCCCTCAATAATAGCAAGTTATTTGATTGCAAGTTTAGCAGTAGAGGACAAATCCCAGTGTAGGGAGGGTTGCTGGTGCTCAGAACACCAACATACCCCAGGAGCTGGTCCTTTCCATTGGGATCTCACTAACCACAATTGCCACTTCCTTTTGGCTTCAAGGAACACTGCACTCTCCTTGACTCTTTCTGAAATGGGTGGACATGGGCCTGTCCCTTACTACCACACAGCATGACCAGTAGCCCTTAACACAACTTCCTTAAATATACTAGATAGCAACTGAGTGTAATTATTACTCAGAAAATAAGTTACTAACTGGTTATTGGTGCTCCTCAGTATTGTTGTTCCTCAGTCATTGGTCCAAACTTATGCTGACCACCTTGCCTAACTCTCATTTTGACTTCCATTGGGTAGTAGTCGTCTTTCTCCTCAATAATATCTAGATTGTAGGCTCTGGAGAAGGTAGCTGCAGAGGAGAAAAGAACTCAGTTTATTCACTCTCTAAAATCTGTCTTTGAAGTCATAGTTTTCAGTTTTATAGTTTACATCATTTCAGTATCATTACCACCGAGATCACCTTCTACCTTCAGTGGATACCATTTCCAACAGGACAATCACATGGCTACAAAAACGTTTAGCATTAGTATCAGGGGTAGACCAATTTAGGAGAGATTAGACTCTGGGATGGATGGAGCATGAGCAGTGGGGTTGGGGGTGCATTTTTCCAAAGAGGTGTTTAATAAATGTTGGATACATGAAATCAAGGGCCAACAAAAATTCTTGGGGTATTCTGTGATGAGAAGAAGATGCACATGAAAACCTAGGCAGTAGAGAAGTCAGCAAAGTAACGTATAAAAACCAGTAGTATGGATCAAGTGTTTTTTTGTTGCCAACACTTTTTGAACCTTAGTTGAGTGTAATTCCACTAATGGGGCATGCCAGCCTTCTGATGGAGCCCTTTTCATGACCTAATGAAACAACACTGCAAACAGGAAGGCAGCTCACAGTGTTTGCCCAAAGAGAATAAGATTCCAGGCACATCAATCTGGATGTTCTTCAAGTTTGATGTGTGTATGTTTACTTTAGAAGCTGAACACAGGAACAATGATGAGGGTGCTCCTTGGATTCAGCCTGCTCATGTCAAATGACTAGTGAAATGAGCACATCACTTAAACAGATTGTTAATTGTAAAGGGGAACAATAAAAAATGTGGTAGGAGAGCCATTCATTCATCCAACAATTTATTGTGTATTTCTAGACCCTGCTGGGTTGTAGAAGTACAGAGATTACTTAGACATAATTCCCCGATTCCTAGTAGCCTAGCATATACTGGAGATAAAAAGTAATATAGATTATGTAGGCTTTTATAAACAGAAAGAACCTCAAAAATCTTGCAAAACAGTAAAAAAAAAAAAAAACAACCAACAAAAACAAAAACCAAACCCCCCCAAACCCTCCACAGGAATGTGCTATACAGTAAGATCTAACGAAGTCTAATAATGATCGTGAAATTGAAAATCAATGAACTTGAAGGTTCGAGTATTGTAATGATAGGCAATTGTCTGGAAGAGACCTAAAAATTAGTACAAACCAGATGTCAGTGGAATAGCATAAGTGATGACTCCGGATTAAAAACTTGTAGAATTATACGGTTGTCAAGGCAGTATCTTCCTAAGAGAAGGGTCCGAGTAAGAAGGATCACAGCAAAGTGTATTTTCTGCACGTGCCTAGTGGAAGCAGGATCCAGAAAACTGAGACAACTGGAGATGGAGAGAGAAGGAAGGGCAGCCTAGTTCCAAAGGGAGAGTTTACAATGGTTTATCCTTACTGGTATAGGGAATAACAAAGAATCATGGTATAAGTGTAAGGATTTCCTGAAAAACAGCGAAGTTCAAGTCTTTCTATGGGTGAAAGAGTTAAAGTAACTGTTAAGAGGAACAAAAGGCTGAGAAAAGGTGAGGGTGTGACAGGTGAAGAAGCAACTGGTAAACACTTCAGAAGTGAAACTTTCGTGCAAGTGTGACTGTATATCAAAGGACATATTGCTTTGTTTGCTAGTGGAGCGATTATAGCAATTTACGATTAATATGTAAATATCTTTTATAATTTAACTTTTTGGAAGTTGAAATTTGAATGGGGCAGAAAGTACCTGGGGTGAAATGTTATACACATGTAAGGGATTATTATTACATCACTTTCATAGGGATCTGTCCTCCTAGTGTGATGTAGGAAAAAAATAAAATCTGAGTCCTTTGAAAAGTGATACGAATACTTACAGATTCATACTATATACATTCATTAGATGCTTGTTATGTGTAAAGCAATGTTCTGGATTAGAAAACTATGACAATATTATGTGCCTTTAATTCTTCTTAAGTGTTTTGATGTCTTTCATTTGTTTTTACTTTACAGCTAATGCTTTTTATGGAGACAAGGATGTACAATATATTAATTAGTTACATTATCAAAGAGATCTCTTTAACTCCCAGTAAAGTCCTACCCAATTGCATTAGCAAAATCAAAACCTTCCGTGTGCATATGGCAAGCATACGACTTCATACTTTTGAACTTTGGGGGCCATAGAGTGATAGGAAGTAGGTAGAGCTACTTTCCTACCAATAATCATCTTCCACTTTTTTTTTTTTTTTTACCAAGAGAGCCCCCATATAATCGGAGAAGCAATATTCCCAGTTAAAAAAATATTTCTCCCCTCAAGACTCTTCCGAAATTAGTTTGTTGTATAACCCAGTGCCAGCCAGTAGGATGTAAGAAGAAACCCGATGAAGAAGGACTGGTGTTTCCATGATGGCATTCACCCTTTGTTCTTCCCCAGTTCCTCTTGGGGATGTGGCCACAAGGCACTGACCATCTTGCAACCATGACCATATGACAACATTTGAGCCTCAGCAGATACAAATAGCAGCGTAGATCTTTGGTTCGCATTGTGGTGCCTCCCACTTGCCCTAGAGTTTCTACCTCGAATCTTGCTTGTGATGTGAGAAAAATAAATCCCTTAGTTGCCTTGGTCACTGTGGTCAGTTTCTGTTTCATGGAATTTAGGAGAGTCAGAGACAAACAGTAATTCCAGAAGAATAAAGGAGGAAAAAAAATGGGACAAAATACAAATCAACAGAACACTATCTTTTTATATTCGAAAACTGATATCAACCTCTATAAACCAGTAAAATAGTTCTACTTAACCAGTTCTAGCTCCTTCGGCAAGCACTGCATTTTACTGATCCCAAGATGTACATTTTTTCATATTTTTACCTCTGAAATTAGTTGTTTTACAATTGCCGGTGGCTAGGTGGTACTCCCATTGTGGATGCTATTGTTTGCACATGTGCATAAAAACTGGGAGGATGAGTGCCAGGGGCTTGGAAGAAAATTCCGGACACAATGATAGAGCTCTTTTGTAAGAAATGCTGCATCACCAATGCTCTTCATGGCACAGATGATGCTTTTGTGTGGAAAATCACAGACGTTAACAATTCTTGTACAAAACATGATTTAGTAGAGTTGAACTTGAAATATGAAAAAGCCTTTCAGATGCCTTCACCTATCAATTTTGCTTATGTTTTCCTTTCTATACACACATGCATAAGACTAATATATAATTCTGAATGAGTCTAAATGGGCTCTTTTAGTACAGATAAAATTAAAATTTTAAGAGAAAAAAGGATGAGCTATAATTTCACGGTCAGCTGTTTAATCTTTCTTAGCTATCTGTAAAATAATGGCATGTTAGGAGATGTGATATATTAGATAGGATGAGCTATCACAAAGCTCTGCTCTGCCAGGAGTAAGACCCAGCCTTCTATTTCACAGTATGATGTTGCAATAGAGCATAGGCTTTGGGGAAAAAGAGACCAAAACCTGGTCCAAAGTAGTATTTTGTGGATTACGTACAAAGTTCCTAGTAGACTGCTTGGCTGTTACATTGCTTTAGGGACTCACCCTATTAAGTTGCTCCTATGGGTAGCTCTAAACTCTGATGTAAATTTCATGGGCAAGCCAAATCCCAAACTTGACAGATATGCAAGATATATACTTGTGGGATGAATTAATTTCTTAAAATTCAAATCAGCTTCAGATATGATGGAGGTTAATCCGATATTTTTAACTTTTCAAATATGGTATTTTCAGGTAATGTATTAATACTATTGCCTTCCAAAACTTTTGTGTTTCACCTCAATTTTGGGACCTGTGCTGATTTTTCTCATAGAGAGGCAAGTTTTTATATACTTATTTTAAAAGGGAAAAATTTAAGATTTCAAGAAAGTAAGTTATTTGCTTAAGGTCACAGGGATAATTAGTGGCATAATTAGGATTAAAATGCACGTTTCTCTGTTTTAAAAGTCCATGTTCTTACGTAAGTTAAAACAAGCTTCCCACTTCCCAAGTCATACCCAGTAAGATACTGGAATCACAGAGTAGTTGCTGATAGAAGAAGCCAATATCACAACTATACGATGCAAAGTTCGGATGTAGAAATTTAAACAAAAACTAACCACTATGTACCAGGTTGTGTTATTCAGGGAAAAGAAAAAAAAAAAAGGAGAAATAAGATGGAATGGGATAAAATTACCCACGTAATGAGAAAAGAATAACACAGTTGTGGTTATGAATGACAAAATATTCTGTCACTTTTAAAAAATGTTATGACAAGGGTAAAAATGATCATTTGTTTGCCAAAATGCTTTTTTTTTTTTTTATAAAAAATAGCATTTATGAAGGAATTCAACAGGGCAAAACATATTTTGGACAATTAAAAAATTTCTTCACTGACAGTCCAATTTCCCAGGTACTATCAATTTAAATGTGAAGATTAGAATCACTGGCTCTCCACTTGCAGCAGAATTGGGTACAACAAAGACTCGGTTAGTCTGATTGGCTGGAAGTTATTACGATGACAGGTGCAGTTCATATGTATGACTGTCATAGCTAAATTCCCAAGCCTGTCATTGGAAATTGGTTTCATTTTAGACTCACAAATTGATTTTCTACATAGGAAACCCAACCATGAACAAGAACTTCGTTCCTAAGACTTAAACATAAGAATTTTCTTAATAGATTGGGACATCATTGAACATCCTGCTGTGTTTCTGGGCATAATACAAACCATAAATTAAAAAAAATTTTTTATTACTTTTCTTTATTTTTGAGAGGCAGGGAGAGACAGAGCTCGAGTGGGGGAGGGGCAGAGAAAGAGAGGGAGACACAGAATCAGAAGCAGGCTCCAGGCCCTGAGCTGTCAGCACGGAGCCCAATGAGGGGCTTGAACTCACGGACTGCGAGATCATGACCCGAGCTGGAGTCGGACGCTCAACTGACTGAGCCACCCAGGCACCCCCAAACCATAAACTTAATTAAAAAAAAGAAATGTGAGGGGGGGCCTGGGTAGCTCCGTAGGTTGAACATCTGACTCTAGATTTAGGTTCAGGTCATGATTCCAGGGTCATGGGATTGAGCCCTGTGTTGGGCTCCACGCTGAGGGTGGATCCTGCTTGAGGTTCTCTCTCTCTCTCTCTCTCTCTCTCTCTCTCGCTCTCCCTCTCTCTCTGCCTCTCTTCCTCTGCTCTCTCCCCCACTCATGCTCTCTAATAGAAAATAAAAAAGAATGTGAAAACTGGGGAAAAACTTAGAAAAATATTCAAATTTGCACAATTATATTTTTTTAATTAAATTTCTTTTTTTTTTTTTTTTTAGCATTTTGAGTTAAATCCAACAATAATGAATACTGAATAGCTATGATTTTTAAACCTCTAGTATACCTTAAGGAAAAAATGGTCTATTCATCAACGTCTGTTTTCTTGATATTTAACCCATAAAACTATTGTTTGATGCAAATTGTCTGGCATATCAGAAGATATTTTGGAGTGCCTGGATGGCTCAGCCAGTTAAGCGACCTACTTTTGATCAGCTCAGGTCATGATCTCATGGTTTGTGAAATGGAGCCCTGCATCAGGCTCTACACTGACAGCGTGGGGCCGGCTTGGGATTCACTCTCTCTCTCTCTCTCTCTGTCCCTCTCCCATTTGCGTTCTCTCTCTCTCTCTCTCAAAGTAAATAAAAAACTTTCAGTTTTAGTACTTTGACATGAAAAGAAGCCTAACAAAGAAAATTAATCCCAAAAGCTATGACCTACTCCTTTGAAGATACACTATTTGGTTTTCAAGAATTTTCTAACTGTATGCTGTATCTCAGGCAAAGAATATCTTCCTATTATCCTCCTCTGTGGAACTAAGCAAGATGTAACTTGAGCCTGAGGAAGTAACCAGACTCTTCAGGCTGAGAACTTGACTGTGTGAGAGCTGTAATCAGGAGGCTTTTTTGTCTGAATAAAAATAAATATTGAAAAAATTTCCCTTGGTTAAGTTTAAAATTAGGTTAAATCATATGCAATTTCAATTTTAATGCTTAAAATTGGATGAATAGCAACAATTTCATATATTTCAGTGAAATACAGTGGGATAAGTTAAAGATACAATGATTGTTGGCTAAAAACACAAAATGCAGCTTGAATCTAGAATAAAAAATTATTTGTCTATGAGAAGATCAATATTAAATGAAAGTAATTATACCAAGGGATGCTAAAGTGGTTCTTTGGGCCACAGCATCAGCACACCTGAGAACTTACTAGAAATGCATATGCAGCCCCACCCTAGACCTTCTAAATCTGACATTCTGGGATGGAGCTTAGAAATCTATGCTTTCATAAGCCCTCAGATGATTCTGTTATATGCTAACATTTAAGAACCACTGGACTAGGGGTGCCTGGGTGGCTCAGTCGGAAAAGTGTCTGACTCTTGATTTCAGCTCAGGTCATGATCTCACAGTTTCTTGAGTTTGTGCCCCACATGGCCTCTGAGCTGACAGTGCAGAGTCTGCTTGAGATTTTCTCTTTTTCTCTGCTCCTCCCCAGCTTGCACTGTCTCTGTCTCTCTCAAAATAAATAAACATAAAAAAATAAAATAAAAGAACCACTGTACTGTGCCTTTTCCAGTATATTTGTCTTCACTATCAATGAGAATTAAATTGAACTGAATTGAACTTGTATTTATTAAGACTCATGCCAATTGATATAGAAAACAGGGGCGCCTGGGTGGCGCAGTCGGTTAAGCGTCCGACTTCAGCCAGGTCACGATCTCGCGGTCCGTGAGTTCGAGCCCCGCGTCAGGCTCTGGGCTGATGGCTCGGAGCCTGGAGCCTGTTTCCAATTCTGTGTCTCCCTCTCTCTCTGCGCCTCCCCCGTTCATGCTCTGTCTCTCTCTGTCCCAAAAATAAATAAAAAACGTTGAAAAAAAAAATTTAAATAAAAAAAAAAAAAGAAAAGAAAACACAACAGCAGTGTTGTTAAAAAAGTTTTTTTTTAATACTTATTTACTTAACTTTTGAGAGAGAGAGAGAGAGAGCACAAGTTGGGGAGGGACACAGAGAGAGCGGGAGACACAGAATCCAAAGCAGGCTCCAGGCTCTGAACTGTCAATGCAGAGCCCGATAAGGGGCTCAAACTCACAACCCGTGAGATCGTGACCTGAGCTGAAGTCGGATGCTTAGGCAACTGAGCCACCCAGGTACCCCAACTACTGTACACATTTAAATGTAAGAGTTATTATGTGCTTAACGTACCGTCTTTTATGCTGTTATCCTTTCATTCTCCCATTTATAAAAGATTTGATGCAGTAGGAAATCATATGCCCTTATTATCAAGGAAGGGAGTGAGGTTTTGAAGACGGGAATAAACCTACTTGACCCATGTATAATCCCAAATACAAGGAAACAAATGAAGACCTAACTTTATGAGACCTTAACAGCTACATGGAAAAAATAAAGAGAAAGGAACCAAAGGATGGAGATTTGAATATGGTGCAGTGTTTTGGAAGTTTCAGGTAATAAAACAAACACGGGAATACTGATCTTGTAAGTAGGTCAAGGCTGGTGCTCCACTGTTAGAGCATGTCAAAGTTAAGGTATGTTACTCCATTACTGTAGGATTAGTGGGAAGCAAATGCTTTTTGTGTCTTGAAACTCATGTTTTGTCAAATGAGAAAGCAAATGAAAGCAACGGATACAAAATACCATCAAAAAGATGGCTGGATTCATATCTGAAAAAGTAGGTGTCAACAAGATGATGGAAACTTTAAGCATTTTTGACTGCTAGTGAGATTCGGTCACTCACTTTTTTGTGGTGGTCTACTTGAAAGTGTAAGCTTTTATGCTTTTGAAGTGTCACCAAATAATGTGAGTCATTTCAACTCATAAGAAATGCTGGGCATGACGAAGCTATGTGACAAAAACCTACAGGAAATATCAGCCCTCATGGAGGAGTTTCAGGTCCAACCCATTAACAGCTGGGAAGAAGACAAGATGTCCGTTTTCTTCCTTTCTTTCTTTCTTTCTTTCTTTCTTTCTTTCTTTCTTTCTTTCTTTCTTTCTTTCTTTCTGTCTTTCTTTCTTTCTTAAAATGTTTATTCATTTTTGAGAGAGAGAGAGATTGAGAGCGTACATGCGTGCAAGATGGGGAGGGACGAAGAGAGAGGGAGACAGAGAATCTGAAGCAGGCTCCAGGCTCTGAGCTGTCAGTACAGAGCCCATTGTGGGGCTCGAACCCACAAACTCTGAGATCATGACCTGAGCTGAAGTCGGACACTTAACCAACTGAGTCCCCCAGGCACCCCACAAGATGTCCATTTTCAATTGTGATGATAAAACATTATGGGAGCTTTTGTCAATGAGATAAGATATAACAAGTACCAGAAGGGTAGACACAAACATGTCCTTATTTACATATAACAGGAAATTTAAAAGAATCAGTACACTATTAACATAATAAATGCACAAAAAAATGAGTAAAATTAAAGATATATTTAATATTATATATGTATTTCAAATTTTCACAATTTTATTTATTAATTATATCTTAATTCAGTCAAAAACCCAGGAGGACTTTTGAGTAAACCTTAAAAATTGATTCTAGGGGTGCCTGGGTGGCTTGGTCGGTTAAGCGTCCGACTTCGGCTCAGGTCATGATCTCACGGTCCGTGAGTTCGAGCCCCGCGTCGGGCTCTGTGCTGACAGCTCAGAGCCTGGAGCCTGTTTCAGATTCTGTGTCTCCCTCTCTCTCTGCTCCTCCCCTGTTCATGCTCTGTCTCTCTCTGTCTCAAAAATAAATAAACGTTAAAAAAATTAAAAAAAAATTGATTCTAAAATGTATGTAGGAAGATAAAGGTCCATGAACAGTCAAAAACATTTTTTAACTTTATTTACTTTGAGAGAGAGAGAGCGCACAAGTGGTGGAGGGGTAGAGAGAGAGGGAGAAAGAGAGCATCCCAAGCAGGCTCTGCACTGTCAGTGTGGAGCCCAACATGGGGCCTTATCCCATGAACTGTGAAATCATGACCTGAGCAGAAACCGAGAATTGGACGCTTAACCTGTTGAGCTACCCAGGCATCCCAGTTAAAGTAATTTTTTAAAAGGAGCCAAGAAAGGATTTGTCCAAACAGAAGTTAAGGCATATCACAAAACTATTGTTAAAAATGAAGTACTAGCTTAGGCACATACGGGTAGATTATGAAATGGAGTAGAGTCCCGAAAGGAAAGAAAGAATATGATTGAGGTCACCTCAGATTAGAAAAGAAAAGACAGATTCTTTAATACAAGGAATAGAAGAATTAGGTCACCACATGAAGGAAAATAAATTTGAAATTTATGCTTCATGCCATATAAAAAGAAAAGAAGAAAAATCCACTCCGACTAGATTAAACTCAAATCTGAAAGACGAAAATCTAAAGCTTTTGTGGAAAAAAATATAGGGATTTAACTTTGTGATCTCATTTGGGGAAACCCCCAAAATATCCCAAATCACAAATGAGAAGAGGAAAAGATATAGTTGGCAAAATCCAAATATAAACATTCTGTTTAACAAAGGACTCCATCAGCAAAGTTAACAGGCAGTTATAGATTAAAAGAAGATACTTATAATGTGCAAACCAACAAATGATAATTGTATGACACAGACACACACACAGTGTGCAGGTTGGTTTTCTGCAAATAAGCAAAAAAGTCTACGAATTCAGGCAATCACGAATAAAATAAATGAACAGGAATTCAAAAGAGCATGGGGATAGGGATCAAATAGTAAGTAGCAGATATTGACTAATTTAAAGAATCATGAGACATCATTATCAGACTGACAAAAAATTAGAAACCCTCCTAATATCAAGTGCTTGTAATATCAACTGCTGGTGGAGACAAGATAATGCAGTCACTTCGGTCAGTAATCACCAGTACTTGGTAAAATTAACCATCGAGGTAACTGTGACCCAACAATCCCGCTCTCAATGTACACACCGGAGGAACTCTCTCCCTGTCAGTAGGAAGATCTGTTTATCATAGTGTTAGTTATGTTACCAAAAGGGTAGGGGGCAATTGCATGTGTTTATCACTAGATGAATATCTAAGTGTATATGCGACTATAAACCATGAAACCTAGGCTTAGCAAAGCTATTGGAGTCTCTCAGGAGAACCCCCAGGAAAGAATGATCCCCTTCCTTCCTTGGATTCTGAACAAACTGAGAAACAAAAGCAAGAATAGATGGAGATCTAAATACTGCTTTTATTACCGATATGGCGCAGTATTAGAAGACATGGTTTAATGTGAGACAAAAGGGGCACAGTAATTGAAAACCAAAGTAGGCAGAATCTTCAACTCTGAGCAAAAGATAAAGTGAAAACACCCTGTAGGCAGCTAGGACCCAGAGCAGAACAACTTGTCAATCATTCTCAAGTTTACCGATTAGAAAGTCACTCCAGGGGCGCCTGAGTGGCTCAGTCCATTGAGCATCTGACTTCGGCTCAGGTCATGATCTCATGGCTAGTGAGTTCGAGGCTGGCTTCAGCTCAGAAGCTGTGCTGACAGCTCAGAGCCTAGAGCCTACTTTGGTTTCTGTGTCTACTTCTCTCTCTGCCCCTCCCCCACTCATGCGCGCGCGCGCGCGCGCACTCTCTCTCTGTCAATCTCTCAAAAATAAATAAACATTAAAAAATAAAAAGAAAAGAAATAAAGTTATTCCACCTCCCAAAAACAGAGTGAAAAGTAGGGTAGAATAAGGAGGCTCTTTAGTGGAAAGTGATGTCCTGTGCGACGAAGATAGCAAAAGAGAGAGATCGAAAAGCGTAACACCGGTGAAAAATTTGGGAATGACACAATGCATGGTTATGTATAACTGGATATGCATATATATGTATGACTTCAAAATGAAAAGAACACAACTGCAAAGTACGTATAGCATGTTTTTCAGAGATCTTTATCTAAGGAACTATATGGAAGGTAGATTAGAAAGGTGGAGATTATACATACTTTGTGCATGTTGATGTCTATGTCTATGGGAATTAATACTAAAAATTTTAAAAAATAATAAAAGAGATTTGCACAAATAGAGGAAGGGAGGGTAACCTGGATTTAGGCGTATGGACAACCCACTCTTGTATCTCCGGAATTAAGAGGAAAACATTAGGGATGAGGAAATGATATGGCATATTATGATTATGCTTTCATTTGCGTTGGTGTATATGACCCAAAACGCACACCAATAAAAATAAAAATGAACAGTTATTGAATGACTGCAGCAGTCCCAGGATTCTGTGATGGACAAGGTGTTGAGCCTTCCCTAGAGCTGGAATCTTTTGAGTGACAGCTTTCATTTGTACGTAAGAAAATTTTTAGATTTGAGAAGAGCTCATTATTACTCAGGAGTTAGGATGTTTGTGAGAGAGAAAGGAAAGCAAAAGGAGATCATCTCCATGATCCAGGCAACTTTCTCTCTTCAAGTCTGTGCCTTTCACTTCCGGAGTGGGCTCTCGAACCAGTTCTCTTCTCTGTTACACCGGTCACTAGGGAGGGAGACATGTTGCTAATTCAGTTCATCTTGTTCCTTTCTCAGAATCCGCAGGGATAAACAAAACCAGTCTTGCTGTTTTTGTTCCATAAATATCTCGGGAGAAGTCGGCTCGCAAACTGCCCCTGCGTGGAGCCAGGTGGGGACCAGGCCAGGGAAGAAGGGGATTGCCTGCTGGGGTGGCCCTCCCTGGCTCAGCGCTTCTCCAGACTGGGTGCCATCTTGAGGCAACTCCTGTTTGGGCTGCACGTATGGCACAGGGCTGCTAAGCGGCACCGACTGCAGGACTTGGAAAGTACCACTCAGCCCCGCAGTAGACAGATGGTATTTCTTCGGCGTTTGCGTGGAGGGGGTGGGGGAGTGGTGGTAACAATGAGCAGCAGTAGCCACTTGACAGGCTCCCTGCTGCCAAGAATTTGCATGACGAGCAAGCGCTTGCTGCCATCTGGAGAACTTGAGCTCATTAAGGGAGAATCAGCATCTCAGCTTCGTTCTCTTTGCCCTAGTCAGTGCCCAGGATCTCCCTTCCCAGAGGAAGAAGAGAGCAAAAGGCAAATCGATCAGAGAAACCTGGCCTGGGCGCGGGGGAGACAGGCTGTGCCATCCCGTAGGGGGAGTCCCGGGGGAGTTAGACACGCTGGTCTATTCCAGAGGACGTGTGGACAGGTCTGGCACTTGAGAGCAGATTAGGTCAGGGGGGTCCGTCACCTTTGGAACATGAGTTTGTTTGTATGCCGGTTGCCGGCGGAGGAAATGTGGAACTAGGAAGGAGAAAACTCAAACAAGTACCCTCTTTCCCATGACCTCCAGAGTGGAGTTCAATGAGGCCAAAGTCTGACCCAACACCCCGGGGATCCGTTCACAGGCCACAGTTCTATGTATTGTAAACACATGTGTGGGCCTTTTAATTAAACACACAACAGGTTTCCAGCTGCTACGATGTTGCGTGTTTGAAGCAAAATGTATTTTACAAAGTATGAAAAAAATTCACGAAATATGCGTTTTGCATTTAAAAGACTTTCTTTCCTTTCTCCCTTGTTAACTGTCTGGGAACCTTATGGTTATGGTATTTTTTTTTCTCTCTAAAGTAACTTTTTCTTTAAAATTTTTTTTTCCTCCAAAATGTCTCTGATTAATATTTAAATTTTACCGGGATCAAACGCTACCTTAAATGAAGCAACATTTTATTAAGAGATTGTATCCTGTAGCTGAACAAATGAAGTTATCAGCATTAGTTAAAACCTATATTTAATACACAAGCTTTATATATGCTCTGTCTTCCTAGAATTTCCAGCGTCAAACAACACCAGGGCAATTCTTCATAGGAAGAAAAGATAAGGGCCTATATAAGTAAATTATGCAATAATCAAATAAGTGAGAGTAATACCACATTTAGCATTGATTGATGCTCTGTGAAATGTGCAAAGGTGGAAACCGTATTATGTCGGTCCTCATTACCCTCGCTCCTAGCACAATTCCTGCCACGGAAGAGAGTCTGTTTCTGTTTGGGAGTTACAAGGAACAGAAGCTAATGGCTAACTTCAGCCCAAAGGGTGACTTATTGAAAAGATGATAAGCCATCTGATGGACTCTAAGTGGTGAACCGCCAAGACTAGGCAGCAAGGGCCAGCACTTTGATTGCAGGAACGTGTGGACCCAGCCTCTGTGACTTGGCAGTAAATATGCTCTCGTTCTGCCGGCCTCCAGTCTCTGTATCTAAATTTCAAATTCTCTGAAGGTATTGTTTAATGGGCCCAGCGTGGGTCAGCTGACTGTTCTGGACCAATCAGAAAAGGGGAAAGCCCATCTACATTGGTGTGCCAACGATAAGGTGCAGTCATTGTGGGAGTCGTGTCGTGATACAGGGGATGAAGCGTTCTGGTCGACTGCATGCTCAGAGAATTTAAGCTTAATGCTTGTTTGCTGAAACTTAAAATTTTAAATTATTTAAAACCTTTAAGTGTATTTCCCTGCCTTACTAGAATTACTGAAGTGATTTCGTGTTTTGTTTCGGTGATTCAGAATAATCATTATGCACTTTAATTAATTGATGTATATAGTATTGTAGCAATGATTGTCTCAAGACATCCTGGGGACGAGGATGGGGTAAGAGGTAAAAGGCACCTAACATGTAACATTTAAGGAGGTACTCTGTCCACCGCAAGAGTGAATTAAAAACGAGCATTTCCTTAAATGTTACATCCTAGCCTCATTTGCCCTACTCCCAGTGCTGATGATGGCAGTATTTATTCCTATACAAAAATGACTCCATATTATTCACCTTGGTAGTTTTGTTAGTTGTCACTTACTGAAAAAAAAAAGCAAGAGTTTTTTGTGGAGCCCTTATTACAATCATTCTCACTTCCCTGCCCATTCAAGCTTTTGACATAACCATGGTGTCCTAATAGCTCTTTCACCCCACCAGCAATCCAGGGCGGTCGTGACTTTAAATATTCCTTCCAATTGTTCCATTGCCATGTACCACCATGAATGTCAATGTAACACTCATATATGTAAGTGTCCAAACCAATTTGAGACTTTCAGAGAAGGGCGATTTTCAAACAAATACTGAGCCAAGTGAAACGTATTGGGATAAACACATTGCCTATTATTAGACTACATGTCCTGATTTTTAGATTTGAAACCATGGCAGTTATACTGTAATCTAGGGAGAACTCAAGGTTTAAAGGAGAAAGCAGATAATTACAATGATACAATTATATACTACATTTTAAGTAAAGCTCTAAGACAACACAGCCTTTGTGTGCATCCGTAAGGGTGATTGTAGTTCTAGCCTGTGCAAAAATAGAGCATGATCTTTGTGACAGATTCTAAACTTATTTCTCAGCTCCACGTAGCCACGGAGGGCCTAATTCTGAGGGTGAGAGGTAATTCCCAGATAACGGGGATATAGTAGCAGAACATTATTAACCTGGAGGGAAAACCAAATTTCACGTTATTTTCCTGGTCTACCCTAACTTGCTAGATTACCTTGAACAAGTCATTTGCTCAGATGCATAGTTTGCAGATCTATAGTTGGACTAGAAAACTTTGAAATCCCTTTTTGTTTGTAATAGTTTCTATTCTCCATTCTGTCAAAATAAGTTAACTACTTTAATACACATCTTGGGAAGAATTCTGTTTCAGGAAATGCCTGAAGTAATCTGCCTATATCACACAGAGAAACCACTAATTTTAAGGGTTTTCTTTGTGAGGCCCACTTGATATTCATCATTAGAACAAAATGTTGTGCCTGTGTGACCTGTGATTATAGCTCTGAGTCATTCCAGTGGGATGGCAGTTTTAGTTTTTGCTGTGTCTACACATTGTCTGTTCAATTTTGCGAAAACTGAATTTTAAAAAAGTAACCAATGGGTTATTTATCTCTAAAACACGAATCCATGAGCTAGCTCAATATGAGGACAGAATTAAAATGCCCATGTGTCCTGGTATTATAGAGGACTAATCTTTGTATAATAAATAAAGTACTATACACATCTGGGTTGGTTACATCTGCTTGATTGTTTTTGTATCTTCCAGCCTATCAATGTAATCAGTCTCTTAGGGGATATGTTATCGGTTCAATTGTGTCTCCCCCAACCCGCCCCCCCCCCCCAAAAAAAAAAGCTATGGTGGTATCCTAACCCTTAGTATCTCAGAATGTGACATTATTTGCAGATAGGGTCTTTACAAAGTAATTAAATTCAAATGAGTTTTTTAGGGTGGGCCCTAATCCAATATGATTAATGTCCTTATTTAAAAAAAAAAGGAAATTTGAACACGCACACAGAGAGAATGCCATGTGAGGGTGAAGGTATAGATCTAGATTGGTCTAGATCTAGATTTAGATGTTCCTCTGAGCCAAAGAATGACGAAAATTGCCAGCAAACTACCAAAAGTTAGGCGAGAAACATGGAATAGATTTCTTCAGCTCTCAGAAGGAACCAACATTGTCCACACCTTGATCTTGGACTTCTAGCCTCCAGAACTGTGAGACAATAAATTTCATTTGTTTAAGCCACCCAGTTTGTGATAGTTTATTACAACAGCCCTCGTAAACTAATGCAGGCATTGTATTAGTATTATGTATTGGAACAGCATTTAGATCAAAATCTCTTTTTAATTTCAATGCTAGTTTTGAACACACACATTCACATTCACACATATTCAAAAATTATGCGTATTTTTTTTTTTTTAGGTATCACAGTGAAACAAAAACTGTGCTTTAAAGGGGGCCCAACAGAATCTGTACTTTATATACATGCTCACCAGTGACTAGGAAACCTAATTGCTTTCTGAACTTCATTTTATTAGATGACTGGTTAGTATTGAAATAATTTCTGGAATCATCTTGCTACTCAAAAGAACGAAATGAATTCATAATTTTGGCTAGAGTATTTATGAACCATTACTAGGCAAGCATTTTCTTTAATAAAGAGTGTCCTCACCCTTCACTAAAAAACAAAACCAAAACGGGTCGCCTGGGTGGCTCAGTTGGTTGAGCGTCCGACTTTGGCTCAGGTCATGATCTCAAGGTTTGTGAGTATGAGCCCCGCGTCAAGCTCTGTGCTGACAGCTCAGAGCCTGGAGCCTGCTTCGGATTCTGTGTCTCCCTCTCTCTCTGACCCTCCCCCATTCATGCTTTGTCTCTCTCTGTCTCAAAAATAAATAAACATTAAAAAAAATTAACGAAAACAAAAACAAAACAAGAGTGTCACCCCATCAATCAGTTTATGGGATATATGAGAAGGTATATGTTTTCTTTCTCTATGAAATACTGTTGATAAACTGTCCTTAAAAATTGTTACTTTCTTCTGTATAATCTCATAAAAAAGAAAATTCCAAAACCTTCCTTGTTTCCTCTTCCAGCATTTCAGAATCCCCTAAAGGAAGATAACTCTTCCTAATATCTAAGTAAAATCCCCTTTTGTAGGATTTATGCTTGAACTTTTTTACATTCAGTAAGAAACAAAGAGCCGATAACTGCAACTACCACATATTATATGCTTTCACATGGAGGTAATGTATGTAAAAAGATATAATATTTTTAGTCACTTCTATTTGCTTTGCCAGTTTTAAAGTAAGATTATATACTTATAGAAATGTTGTTTTCCTTTCTGGCTCACTAGGCTACTTTTTTTTTTTTTTTTTCCTTTTTGATATAGAGGGAACAGAAGTAGGGCAATTTAAATATATCTTTTGAGCCAAAGAAGCTAGCAAGAAATAATCATAATTTTAAGGAAAAATAAGAAATGGTAATAGTGTTTAAGTAGATTACATTGTGTTTGGATTCTGTTAATTACTGCTACCAGTCCGCAAGCTGTTGCAAAGGTCCCCTGGAGATTATTTCCAATCTATTTATGGAATCTTCAGAGAAGCTATGAGAATGTCTTTTTATGACATTCTCTTTAGACTTTCATTTTCAATAGCTCACAATTAGTTGCCTGGAATGAGGATGTAGATTAGGCTAAATATACAGGGGTCATAATTTTCTGACCCACTTCCTTCTTCATGTCCAAATACATTTGGAAAGAATTCTTTCCAGATTCTGTTTGTCTGTTGTATTAACTCACAATGACATCTTTTCAATGTCTTGGCTTTAAGTGTCCTGTATCTTTAAAGTAGCAATTTCCTATTTGAAGGGATCCATTACCATGCCTACAAGAATGTGGGTGGATTGGAAAAGCTTCTCCAGGATAGTGAGTAACTTGTGGGGAAAGCTTAGAACTGAAATGAGCAGCTAGAATAAAGATGGGAGAAAATTAATGCCAGGGAAGGAGGTGGATTATAAATGGAAGCTGGGTGTACCCATCTTGGAGAATGAGCTCATTTAGGCAGTTTTCTTTCTTCAAGTTCCAGTAGGATTTTTGTCTCCTTTATTAGAAAATCATAATTGATAATTCCGTTTCTTTACAGTTCTTCTCTACGTAAAAAAAAATAAATGTTTTGGTTTTGTTCATCACTTTCCACAGAGTAAAATTTTATACCTGCCTCTTTGGCACCATATGTTCATTTGAGAAGTACGGGGCTTCCTTAATTCTCTAAAATGGGCTTTGTGTGTGCCAGAGGGCAGCTTGTGACACTCTCCCATCTGGCATGCAAGTTGCCACTTGGCTGCCACCTGTGCTGCTACCCAGGACCCTTGCCATTCCTCCCCTATCCAGTGCTGTTGGTTCTAAGTCCCCACAGCCCCTTACTGGCTACTGTCTCTTCTCCTGTGGCAGATGTTGGGGTGGGAAACACTTTGAAGGCCAAGCATTTGCAATAATCAGCCTGGCATAGACTCAAATTCTCCTCTACTAGAACAATATAAGAACATGGACTATGTTTGTTTCGAAGTATACGATGACTTTCCTCCTTTCACCTTAACCCCAACTTGAACCATACCAATAAACCCTACTTTAATCCGACTCCTTGCTCTGATTGGACTTACACTGCACACTGTGCTTACCATCTCCAGTCTTCACCGAAGAGACCTTTTGTGAGTCCTCCCTGTGGTGAACAGAGGAGGATTGATTCATGCTGTCTCTAATCAGCTGAGCTCTGGTCCCTTTTTGAAGCGTTCCTGGTTTTTGGACACCCACATCCCAGATCATTAAGGTTTGCAGTCGGAATATGATTACCGAGCTGGTAAAAGTGCCACAGAAGCTGTCAGAAGAACAGTTGGAGTTGTGAATGAATTTGATCACTTTGATGGTAAAAGAACAACTTCGAGATCACAAACTCATATTACTTTTGGAGCTGGAAGTCATATTAGAATCATTCATTTAATTTATTTTACAAATGATGGAACCAAAATTGTTGATGGCTTGGTTAAACATTGTTTACACATTGCAGCTATTCTTATTGATATTCTAGAAAGACATAGGTCATGACATTGTTATAAGTACTTGGGATTTATACTCATGATTTATGCATATACCCTTTGAACCTGGAAAATATTAGGAAAAAGTATTTCATTAGAATGAGACCATGTGAGTGCTAAGATTCCCTCCTTGGCATGGGGTTGGGACATTTTCCATACTGAGAAAATGTTATCCTTCCACTACTTGAAACTCTATGGGAATATCTTCAGAAAAAAACAACACCACAATATTCAAATCCATAACTATTCACTAATTCAACATGTACTGGTTAAATATTTATTGGAAAATGTATGTCGGGCGGTGTACTAGGTCCTACAGATACAAAAAGGAAGAAAACAAGATTCCAGATGCTAAAAATAAATGGCTTCCATTTTTATTTAATGGGGCAGTGGATATCGTCTTATGAACATAAACTTTGTTTTTGTTTGTTTGTTCGTTTGTTTCAGTTTCTTTAATGTCACCATCATTACAAAGTGTTTGTTAGGTACCCGAGTATATTAGAATGTATTTGGCTGTGAGTGAAAGAAAAGTCAATCATATTCAAAATGACTTAAATAATAAAGGGA
The DNA here is from genome assembly GCF_028018385.1 of Neofelis nebulosa. Lineage (NCBI taxonomy): Eukaryota > Metazoa > Chordata > Mammalia > Carnivora > Felidae > Neofelis > Neofelis nebulosa. Next base: position 105,984,777 of record NC_080787.1, on the reverse strand, counting down.
CTTTGTTGGCTCAATAACTTAAGAGTCCAGCTGGAAGGTGGGGTCCCAGTATGGTTTAATGAGGGTTCTGGGTCAATTGATCTGTGATTATTCCAGCTCTGTCCAATTCCACACATGTATCATGTTAGTCCCTGGCAGTCTTCTCTCATGGTTGCAAGACAAATACCAGAGAAAGCAGTATTTGATATTTTTCTCCCTCATATACAGGGGAGAAAAAGTATTTCTGTCTCAGGATTCCAAACAAGATCTTAAAATTACTCTTACTGAATTTGATTAAATCAATGCATATACCTAAATCAATTTTTGTGCCCTGGAGAATGAAATGTGTCATTTGATTTAAACCAATCCAGGGCCTAAGACTGGAAATGGGGTGAAATCAGTTTCTCTCAAACTGGAGGGAGAATAGCAGATACTTGAAACAAATCTGAGTGCTATTAAAAAGTGGAGGATAGATAATGGATACCAGGCAGAAAATCATCAAGTATTTACTAGATTAATTTTGGGGCAACATAGCAGTTTCTATGATCTTGCCGGTCACCATTCATGGACATTTATTTAACAAGGTCAAAATGAATTTACATTAAAGGCAATGATAAAAGCAATAAAGAAAAGATAGATTAAATATTCAACTCAGTAAGAAAAACCACAATAGAACAAACCAAAGAAAAATACACTAAAGAAATGAATGAAGACAAAAGCAGAAATTAACTATTGAGAAAACAATGAAATTTTCCTTTTGTGGCCGTGGGAGACTATTTACTTTTATTTTTTTATTTTATTTTTTTTAACGATTATTTATTTTTGAGAGAGACAGAGCGTGAATGGGGAAGGGGCAGAAAGAGAGGGAGAGACACAGAATCCAAAGCAAGTTCCAGGCTCTGAGCTGTAAGCACAGAGCCCAACACAGGGCTTGAACCCACAAACTACAAGATCATGACCCAAGGGGAAGCTGGACGCTTAAGGACTGAGCCACCCAAGTGCCCCAAGATACTATGCACTTTTAAACCAACTCTACCCACTGGAAAAAACCTAAATAAGCCCAATATCAACAATGAAATCTGCTTGAAGACACTGAAAATCTACCAGGTAGCAAGGACTCGAGGGCCAAGATCCTGGAAGAAAAGAAGAGCACAGAGAGATAAACTCTATTTTTGGCACCACTTTTCACATAAGGCATTGCCTGATTAGAAGCATGGTCAATTCTGAGAGGCTAGAAGTTTTTCAGAAAGTGGTATATGAGAGGCTGAGAAGCTGAGCAGAGTTTGGGGTGGTCTAATGGAGCTGATGGGAGCCCCACGAAAGAAGAGTTGTCATGGTAAATACTTAAGGACTCCCAAAAACTTCTATATACCCTAGGAGTATGGGCTAACTGGCCAGCTTCACAAGGAAATCAGTTTTCCCTGTCCCAAGATCCCAGTTTTGTGTCAGCTCAATCAACTTTAATCAACTAGATTAAAGTGATATACTTTTGCCTTATTTCACTGCCAAAGCTAAAGTAAATTCTCTCTGGAGAAAGACAACATTGTCCAGAGTTTCAAATTATTTTTCATATACAATGTCCAGCATTACGTTAAAAAAATAGCGCTCGTATTGGCCAAAACCCCAGAGAAAAAAATTAAACAGACAACAAATTCAGACCCGCGGTTGATCCGATCCGGATTTTGAAATTGTCAGGCATAGATATTAAAATATCCTGATTCATTTAATCAAAGAAAAAAATGGAGAATTTAAGCAGGAAACTGGAAAATTATAGCTAAGTTAAAAGGAAATTTGAGAACTGAAAAAAATGTAATCATTGCAAGTAAAAATTGAATACATAGGTCTCATTAAAAGAGAATTAGAAAACTGGAAAATAGAAAAGAAGAAATCATCCACGTATCTAGACCAAACTAGCAAGAGACATAAGATGGAATGTCTTATGGAAAATACATGAACAAATAGAGGGTAGTAGTAAAAAATCCAAAATCTGGTTGTTTTCTTTTAAAGCAAACAAAATGAAATAAACAGCAACACCAAAGTGGCAGACCTTTAGCTAATCTAATCAACAGGGGAACAAAACCAAAATAAGAAAATAAAGTAAGTATAGAAATAAAGGCGATTAAAATTAAAAAAATAAATCTATACCTATAAACTCAGTTTTTATTGAAATGGACAATTTCTACAAAAACTTAAAGTAATGACATTGACTTAAAAGAAATAGAAGCCTAAATAGTCCAATAATTATGGGGAAAAAAACCCAACAAAACCCACCAGAAGTTGTTGATGTTACCTCCAGAAAAGCATGACTTGGATGCTTTATGGATGAGATCCTATAAACTTTCAAGGAACAGATTTTCAAGTATAATGATGCCTTGCTTTATTGTTCAATGTTTGTACATTTGAATTTCCTATCGGTTGGTAGAAATGCATCACGTGAGAAAGTAATGCAGACGTTACTTTTCAACTCATCACATGGGTAGATACGAAGTAATTTACTCTATTTTAATAAAGTCATAGGCCAAACAGCCATTTAACTGGTTGTTGGTGGCAGTATAAAATTGATAAAGTCTTCTTGGAGGGCAACGAGGCTGGATGTATCAGTTTTAAGAATGTTAATTCCCTATGCCTTACCAATTCCATTTCTAGGTATTAATGTCAGGGAAATTACTGTGGTGTATAAAATGTTTTATGTACCAGGATATCCTTTTTGTGGCAGCATTGTTATGATAGTGAAAAACTGGAAACCACCTAAATGTCAACAACAGGTGGATTAAGTAGAGTATGATGTAGCCAAAATTGGATACTGTGCCTTAAAATAATGTTTTAATGGCATTAAAAATATTAGTTATATATTGATTAAAAGATCAAGTCATAACTTTGTAACCCCCCCCAAATTTATATTGTACATGATGTAAAGACAGAAAAAGATATAAAACAAAATCATAACAGGGATTTTTTTCTTTAAATAGCGTAGCTGAAGGTGATTTTCATTTTTCCCTTTGGATTTTTCTGTAATTCCACACTTTCAAAATTTCCACAGTGAACATGCCCTGTGTCCATACATGTCTTTTAACATCAAAATCTTTGTGGTTACTGCCTTGAACTTGGACTGTGGCCTTCAAATTCTGTAAACTTATCACTCTACCACATCATCTTAAAATCATCTAGTAGATTAGTTGATGTAAAAGCAACTTATTCCATTGAAAGAATTTTCCTTTTTCTGCTCTTGTTGGCAATGACGATTTAACTACTGGGCTTGTTAAGGAACCAGGCTGGAATGCTGGAAGAAAAACCAAGCAGCGCTTGGAGATCTTGTTGGGTTGGAGATTTATTTCACAGCTGCAGGCTCAGAGGGGGCCGTTTCTCCAAAGATCTGAGCTCCGAATGAAGGGGGGAAGGGTAATTTATAGTTGTCAGCTTCCATATCTGTGGCTGGTTTTTGCACCCACGGCAAACGGGGCAAGAAGAACCCAGGAGAGGGGTCTCTAAGCTAGAGACCAGAGCTTGTTTTAGTCCCATAGGCCATCTTATGGTGTAAAACTGTATTCATTTTCCCAACATTTCCCCTTTTGATACCTTTTTAAAATTCTTTTATTAGGCGTCACTTTTTAGCTCTTAGGGGTTGGTACCCTCGGAGGGCTAAGTTATGTGCTGTAGTTTGGCGAGCAACAGCGTTTTCAATAAAACGTACCAAGGTATTTAGTATACAGGGCCGATGGTCATAAGTAAAATTATGGAAAGGAGGGGCCCTGCCAGGGCAGGGAGCCAGGATGCCCGGTCTGTGAGATCTCATCCTCTCCATTGACTGATATTTTCCTGTTGTCCACGTTGAATTCTTTCCGTTGAATTCTTAACCTTAGTCCTGATTGTTCCTGATTGGTTTATAAAATAGCAACATTCCTCCCCCAGAAAGATGTAAGTCCCTCCTTTTTCTGAAGTGAGGAGGTCGAGGGCTCGCCTATTTTTGGAGGGTCACTGATGCCAGGGAGTTTATTTGGCTTTGTCAGGTTACCAGGGGGTCTGCCATCCGTTCCAGGTCCTAGTTGGTTGATGCAGTCTCTATTAGCCCAACAGCAAGAAGCAAGGTCAGGGCCACGACACCAGTGAGGGGCAAGGGCTGGCAGAGTTGCATCCGAACCCCTGGGCTCGGTCCACATGTTGATTCCTCAAGCTTCTGCCGTGCGCAGGTCAGCCAGCCTCTGGGGTGTGGCTGGGACAGGGCTGGAGATCTCAGGGGCCAGTGTCTTTTTGAGGGTCAGTTTAAGCGGGTTGACTGGATCTGGATCACCTCGCCAGGTTGAGACTTCCTCTGAGTCGGCCTTCTTAACTCTGGAGTGATGGACCCATGGGGTGACACCTGAAACTGAATCCTCTATTTGGTTGTATGTCTGTAAAGTTCACCTCCAAGTCTTTGAAAGGGGAGGGTTTCTGGTAACTGTCAGATCAGGTTTAGGGAAGATATGGTTTGCATATTTAGAGATCTGTCCTGTTTTCCAGTTGTTTATTTTATTTATTTATTTATTTATTTATTTATTTATTAAATGTGTATTTATTTTTGAGAGACAGAGAGAGACAGAGTGTGAGTGGGGGAGGGGCAGAGAGAGAGAGAGAGAAGGACACAGAATCTGAAGAGGCTCCAGGCTCTGAGCTGTCAGCACAGAGCCCGAAGCGGGGCTCGAACTCACAAGCCGTGAGATCATGACCTGAGCCGAAGTCGGACGCTTAACCGACTGAGCCACCCAGGCGCCCCTCCAGTTGTTTAAATAATCATATGCCCACGGGTCTTATCCCCACAGAATAACAAGCACAGAAGATTGCCTATACATGAAATAATGTGACAATTGTTCTGAAGTTCACCTCAAGTTGTCTAGTTTAGGCAAACAACAAACATTTAAAGACAATCATAACTAGAATTTAACATCCATAACGGTGCATTGTTGAAACACAGTTTTTCTCTCTAAAAACTCCCCTTTCCAGAGATAGCCAAACTGAGACCAATGCATGTGTGGAATAAGTTCAGTCTTAACAAACTTGGCCTGATTATTTACATAAGCTCAGCAAGAATAGCGTTTGATCATGAGGATCTTTTAAGGTTTGCTTTGCTGGAACCTTTTATAAGGAATCTCCGGGTTGAACTTTTAGTAGCCTCTCCCGGCCAGAAGCCAAGCCAAATACTTGCCATCAGACAGGCCTGCAGTACCTGTAGAATTGGGCGAATTCCTCTTCATGAGGTCCCCAAGATATCCTGAGGTTCCTGCACCTGCCAGGAAGAGACCTTCTTTACCCACCCGGTGAGGCTGCTGGGAACTCTGTAAGCAAGGTATCAGGCCAACATTTCCAAGGGGCTTTATGGCTCCATGTTTCATACAGCCAACCTTAGTTCCTTAAAGCTGTCTGGTCCTATGTGAGTCTATAAATGTCACTCTCAAATATGATATTCCAGTCAAAGCCTGGGTAAAAAAACCAGTATTTCCAATGGTGACCTGTTACAAGATGAACAAATCTTTATTGAACTTATGCAAACAATTGTAATTGCCATGAAAGAAAGAATACTCACTGAGAGTTTTTGAATTTCAGGGGAATTATGTAGAGAGAAAAGATAAATGCTTCAGTTTACAAATGAATACTTTATGACATTTCTGTATATCATAGATATCTTAAGAGCAACTTTCCTTAATCTGGAAGAGCAAATATTAGAGAACCAGCAATATTTTCAACAAGAATCGCAAAACTATAATCTTCCTCAGTTCATTTAATCCCATGTTCCTAATTCTTGTTCAATTTGAGTGAAGCCTTTTAGTTCTGGAAATTCTTACCCATTTTAATATTAATCTTAAGGATGTCATATACCTGCATTTGTCCCCAAAGTCCTTTTTATAAATCTCCTTGAAGAAGAAACACATTTTGTGAGAGAATAAGAACAATTATAAATGACAACATCTCAGAAATAGACACTGTTAAAGATCTGATGAGAGTTCATGATGATGTAATTGACAAAGAAATTTGGTTATTTCTGTGACACATAACACTTCAAGTAATCACAATATTAAGTGATGACCTTATACCAAAACATTAAAACTTTAGGAATTGCATATATATTTGGGCAGTTACAGCATTTAGCTGTGCGATACAACCTAAGGTTTACCATTGTACGACAGTGCTTTTCCAAGTAACTTAGCATCCCAAATATAAGGGCCTAATTGGTGAAAAAGACTTCATTTACCATTTAAATCCTGGCAAGTTTGTAAAACTTAGGAAGTTACAAGTACAACCTAAATAGGATTACAGGTCATTACAAATCTTAAAACTTTATTTATTCAACCAAGGTGGCAATAAAAGATCCTAAAGGTGAATGTTATAGTTGTTACCAAAACCTAGCTCCTTTAACATTGAGAAGTTTTAACTAAGTAATCAAAGACCTGTTAAAAATGAAACTTAAAACTTTGGTTTTCCCGGAAGACAAACCTTTGTTTGCATTGTCTTGTCAAGAGCAGATCAACAGTCCAAGAAAACTTTGTCATTTGAGCAGAAAGAAAAGCAGAATTTCAACCTTATACCAGTGTACTTTTAAAATTCCATTCATCTCAACCTTAGTTCATCCTGAGCATACATAAAATTCCTTTTTAAAGATTTCCTTTCATGAACCTTTTACAACTTTTTTTTTTTGTCTTCAAACTTTGTCCCAAAGCCATTTCTCTCCAAATAACCAGTCTCATTTAGGACAACATTACTTTCTTCTACCCTCAACAAAAATGTATTTCCATTCCTTATATCTTTCTTACATACCCCTACTTTCCTACATACAGGGTTGCTTTCCCTATTTCCATCAGTCAAGTACACTTAGCACAATTTCACTCTTAGGAAAACTTAGTCTCCAATTGAGGACTCAGTAACCAACTGAGAGGTTTTTACACCAGAATTTTTTAGATGGTAAATTCATGAACCAATTAAGTACAAAGCATGTTTTCCAATAGGCCCAAATAGCCTTAATTTCTCTTCAATAAGAAGTTAAAAAGACAAACCTATGTTCAGTAATCAAAGCTTCAGCAGTTCATTCTATTTGGAAAAGACGTAGATATCCAAGGGGGTGCACTTTGCTCCTTGACCGTGAGGCTGGAAGGAGGAGCCAATGGTGCCTGAGGCTCTGAGGAGGGTATAGGAATCAGTTCTGTAGACCACACCCAAGTTGGTGCAGAAACAGGGGTGGGGAGGGGAAGGCAGAAGAGGCAAGGTGCCAGTAGAAGGCAGAGAAGGAAAACCTAATTCAAAACCTTAACTCAGAGGCGCAGACGCCATGTTTTTTCCACCAAAGTGGAAATATGGAGTCCATATCAGGCCAGAGAAGTCCGGGAATTTCTCCAAAACAAATGGAGTTTCAGCAACTGCTTGGGAACATTCCTTAAAGTTCCCATCCCAAGGTAGACTAACCACAGTTGGCTCCAATTATAGCTGTTAACCTGGGAAGTGAGGGAGAATCCTTCACATCTACTAGGCAGAGGAATAGGGAGAGAGTCAGTGTCTCGTTCAGTCTGATTGTATTTCGGCAAGGCCAATAAGGTCCCCTTCTTGAGTGTCCTCCTGATATCGGCTGGGTTCCTGGGACTTTCCCTGGTTGGGAAATTTATTCTTTTAATGTCCTTTCTCCTTGCGGTAGGCTCACTGACCCCTTGCTAAGGAGGTTCAGGGCATCCCCCCTTTTGGCAGCTAGACCTTCCCCATCCTTTTGTCATGGCTCTCTTGTGCCTCTGGAGTAAACAGGGTATAAGCCTCACATAGTCTCTTATGATAATCCCCAGGGGAATCCCTTTGCTGCTGGGCATATTCATGGGCTCTTCAGCCCCTTCTCTGATCCCCCGGAGGAGAGCCTGTTGGTACTGGAGGATGTGGACCGGCATCTGGAGAGTGCCTGTGCCTGGCTGAGGGTGCAATCTGGCTGCTGGTCCTTGTGGGGGAGGGTTCTCTGAGTTGGGGGGGAGGAGGGGGCGGGGAGGAGAGATGGGCGGCATCCAGGGATGGAGGAGAGAGAGACGGGGGAGGAGTTTCGAGCTCAGGGGCAGGGGGGAGGGAGTCCAGTGAGTCATAAGGTAAGATGGGATCTTCCTCTGGGTCTCCTGCAAACACTAGGGGAGTGGTGGGTTGCTTCTTTGGTTTCCTGGGTGAGTCTTGGGATAAGGTGGCTAACACCTTTGCCTGACTCTGATTGCTGTAGATGAATCGCGCCCAAGGCTGAGGATTTCGGGCAATTTCAAGCCAGAAGTCTATGTATGGAAATTGATCAGGGTGACCTGGGTCTCTGGAGACAACATGCCAGATGCAACAGACCATTGGGACATCCAAGGTTCCGTTAGAGGGCCCTCCTATACCAAAAGTGGGCCATTCTAACTCACATAGGGTTAATTCCATAGTCTCCCAAAAACCCCTTCTTTGCTCTGTCCCAACCCCATAATATTCCCTTGAGGTGGAGTCACAAAGACAGACAGAGGGATAGGGGTGCCCCCTCTAATGAGGAGACCAGTCGGATTCCCATCTGGCCATGTCCTGAAGGAACTTAGGTGACGCTTACATGACAAAGCTCAGCTTTGTGACTTATGATCAGAAACTACTCCGATGCTGCCACAGACCGTGTGCCATTCATCACGGAATCGCAGACGGGCCCACTCAGACTCCGTGGGCTTTTGGGGACCTTAAGAGAGCCCGCCCGTGGAGCCACAGAATCGAACTCGGCAGGCAAGCTAGACTGAGTTGCACATTCACACTCATATACACACCAGAGGTTATTACATTCCCTCCCACAGAATTCCTACCTGTGAGACTTCTGAGGTCTCTAGGGAGTGATCAGGTCCCCCTTCCACTCTTGCCAGTGGGCTTGACTAGATTGGGCCCCAGCCCTACTGGTTCCGACGTCGGTCCAGGTCCTCACCTGCCAAGTCCCCTTGAGTCTGGCAGGAACGGCGGGGCGGGGGCCAGCGGGAGGTGACCAAGCAGGAGACTGCCAAAACTCAGGCAGGGCGCGCCTTCTTCCTTGGGATTCCTCGTTCTGTCACCGCCTCCCAGTTCTCCCAAACCAGTGGCAACAATGGGCCAGCACGGTTGTGTTTCTGGGTCAGGGAACCAAATGTGTTAGAGAACCAGGCTGGAACGCTGGCGGAAAAACCAATGGACACTCGGAGGTCTTGGTAGGTTGGCGATTTATTTAACACGGGCGGGCTCAGAGGAGACGGTTTCTCCAAAGATCTGAGCTCCGAATGAAGGGGGAAGGGTAATTTATAGTTGCCATCTTCCCTATCTGTGGCGGGTCTTCACACCTGGGGCGGGTCTTCACACCTGTGCCAAACAGGGCAAGAAGAACTGGGGAGAAAGGTCTCTAACGTAGAGACCAGAGCTTGTTTTAGTCCCATAGGCCATCTTATGGTGTAAGACTTTATTCATTTTCCCGACAGGCTCTCTGATTACTGGCAAGGTGCTAAACAGTCCACCCAATTAGTAAAATCAAGAATTAAATGTCTTTCTGTCTCTCATGTTCCAAGACCTAGTCTTTGCTCTGGCTGGTACAGCATTAGTGGGCCGTTAACCCTTAAGTGTATGGCTTTGATTCTGGCAAAATGCAAAGAACTATGGGAAGAATAATTCAACATGATTATTAGCTATTGACATTGAAAATCTTCATAGAGATTCAAAGGACAGATTTGGAGTATGTTTATGTGTGGGTTTGGTTTTGAGGATGGAGTAGGAGGAGAATTTGAGGGGAGACACTGGAGAGAGAGTTTGGAGCACAAACATATGAAACTTTGCAGCCTTGTGTTTTGACCGATAGCCCTAAACAGCGGAGCTCTTTGGAATTTCTTTATTTTTGTGATAATAGGAAAGTAAAAAGAAAAACATACCATTGTTTTTGACTTAGATTCTTATCCACAATGGAGAATGTGATAGCTTGTTTGCAAATCATTTGTTCTGGACTGAAGGGGCCCCCACTGTTGATGGCTTTGGGAGCTGAAACTGAATACTCTGGGATTTTACCTAAGGCCATTTGCCCCTCTGAGAGAGAGAAGCAGAAGTTTAGGTTGGCCCCCCAAGGCAAATGTTCTAAGAAAGACCGATTTGGTGCATTTAAAAATGCTCTTACCACTTCTTTTTATCCTTGGTTCTTCATGGTGGAATTCCGAATAGGTTGGAGCTTTGCTCCATTTCATGTCAGATGAATTACTGAAAGTTAAAGTGCTGCTAAGGGCAATATGGCTAGGGTACTTACCACAACCAAATTCTCCCAACTTGGTCAGCAAAGAAAAAATATAGCAAGGCATTTTACCAGCTGAACAGTCGAGATTTATTCTGGTCGGCTTCAGTTGGGAACGACTGATCTCAGTTAGGACTTCTCATGGCCCTTAAGAATTGAGGAAACCAGGGGCGCCTGGGTGGCTTGGTTGGTTAAGCGTCCGACTTGGGCTCAGGTCATGATCTCACGGTCCGTGAGTTCGAGCCCCGCGACGGGCTCTGTGCTGACAGCTCGGAGCCTGGAGCCTGTTTCGGATTCTGTGTCTCCCTCTCTCTCTGCTCCTCCCCTGTTCATGTTCTGTCTCTCTCTGTCTCAAAAATAAATAAACGTTAAAAAAAAATTAAAAAAAAAAGAATTAAGGAAACTAAACAATCATGTGACATTATTTAATTCATGACTATCTTGAATTTTTTCGTTGGAAGCTAGGTTGCACCCAATCATGTGACAATTTAATTTTAAAGAGTTAACATTCTACCAAACTTGATTTTCTTTAAACACTTTTATTTTTTTTGAGAGAGAAGGTGCAAGTGAGAGAGGGACACAGAGAGAGAGAGAGGGAGAGGAAGAGAGAGAGAGAGAGAGAAGCGGAAGCCACCTGATGTGGGACTCAAGCTCATGAACCATGAAATCATGACCTGAGCCAAAGTCAGCTGCTTAATGACTGAGCCACCCAGGCACCCCTAAACACTTTTTTTTATACTCCTGACAAACCATTAAGTGGATACACTTAGTTGGGGAAAATTAAAATATTTGTGTGATTATGTATTTTGGTTTTCTCTTGGGTTTGTGATACAACATTTCTAGAGTCTTCTAAGATTACATCATCTAAGAAAAACCAATAATATGTTCCAGTCTTCATTTTCTTAATACCCACAGGCTACCCTACATCACCAGTCAGATTTCTTCTCCTAGTACTATGGGCATTTGCCTCCTAGTGATGTGTGCCACTAGAGCTAAGTAATAACAATGAGATGAAGGGCATTTGTCATATTTACTATAGAGGTATGTGTCCTTTGGTTTAAATTCATTTTTCCTTAATCTTTAGACTTTCCATGTCTGTTTCAAGTTCAATGACATTGTATATTCTTATTCCAATATATAAGCCTTAAGGTTACAAATAACTTTTTTTTCCCAGTTACTTTAAACATATTATTAATAATAAGGCCAAGCTTTTTAACACACTCCTATGCCTTCTATAACATAAATGAATGTATATATACTTAAATGGTGGGGGTAGGGTGTTGGGGAGTGAGTGGATTTCAGCCCTAAAGGAACTGGTAGAAAGATATTTTAAATTGGTGGAAAATTATTATTTTCCCCTCTTTTTCTCTCACTTTCTTCTACCTTCTATATATACATCTACACACAAACATATGTGTACGTGTCCATTCCTTCTATGTGTCTGACATTATGTATGTTTGATAAAATGCAAAAAGAGGAACAATGCTGGGAACCTACAAGGTCAAGGAGTAGAAATGCAAACTATCCCTTCTTTTCTCATCAGAAATTGTCAACCTCTTTTCTTCTAAGGCAAATCCATTTTAGTTTTCCTTAAACAAAGTAAAAATGAATGCTTATCTATAATTCTTTTCATATTAGACTCATAGTTCCTTCCTCCTTGGCCTTATCTGGTTTCAACGGCTCTTTTAGAATGAACATTGCATATTTTCTTAGTCCACAAATACAGACAAAGCTCCTACTCTTCTGATTTGCCCAAGAGCAATTTGGTCTGCGTCTCAGAGCAGTGCTGTAATATATTTGTATGAATAAGAGCATCCTTGGGTGAGTCACCCCACCTCCCACAGACCCCTGTGCAAACACATGTAGTTTCAGAGCCCTGGTCAAGGAAGGAGGCCAAATCTTGCCTTGCCTGAGCTCACTGTGAACTCTGCAAACAACATTAGCGCCTGGGGTAATTTTAAACTTCAGCATTTTAGTGTCTGACTATTCTTTTTCACTACTATGAGCAATTTAATGAGGGTTAGTTCTAACAGACTAGGATATTAAAGAGTCTTTTGTATTTGTGAATGAATTATTTAAAATGTACTCTGTCTTTAAAGCAAGCAATTATCTTTTTTCCTAAAGATAATTTCCAAAGACAGACATTTTAATGTACATTTTAACTTTTTGAATTCTATAATAAGTAGCATTTTGGAAGAAATACTTATTTCCAAAAGGAAAAAAATAATAAGCAAAATAAGAAGAGTTATTTCTAAAGCTATTTTTTATTCACCTGTTTGTCAAGAATTCCTTCCAGAGTATTTGTACCTTTTACGAATGGAGTATTAAACCGAATTTTAAGTTTAGGGTGTCCCTAAAATATGTATTTGGTTGAAGGGGCTATTAACACTTATTTCTAACAGTAATTAAATTTTTCATTAAAAAATATGTATCATTGCACTTTTTCATCAACACAAATATTTTCCTCTATTATAACTTAAAGATAACCATTTTTGAGTTTCTGTTATATGCAAGGCATTATGTTATTCATTTGGGTTTCAAAAAGCAAATACCGGGGCGCCTGGGTGGCGCAGTCGGTTAAGCGTCCGACTTCAGCCAGGTCACGATCTCGCGGCCCGTGAGTTCGAGCCCCGCGTCAGGCTCTGGGCTGATGGCTCGGAGCCTGGAGCCTGTTTCCAATTCTGTGTCTCCCTCTCTCTCTGCCCCTCCCCCGTTCATGCTCTGTCTCTCTCTGTCCCAAAAATAAATAAAAAACGTTGAAAAAAAAAAATTAAAAAAAAAAAAAAAAAAAAAAAAAAAGCAAATACCACTATCCATGTAGTGGCATTTTTAAATAAATAAGGTTCCAGCTCTTAAAGAACTGATGTTCTAGTCTGATATCATAAAAGTCCAGAGAAGTAAGAGCCAATTGTGTTTGGCCTTGAAAAATGGAAAGAATTGAAGTAAAAAGAGGAAACATATTTCAGGAAGTGGTAATAAAGTGGGCAAAAGTATGGAGACAAGAAATAGGAAGAGAGGTGTTATGGACTGAATGTTTATAGCCCACCCCCCACATTCACATGTTGAATCCCTAACTCCTAATTCTATGGTATTAGGAGATGAGACTTTGGGAGGTAATTAGGTTTAGATTAGGTCATGAAAATGGAGCCTCATGATGGGATTAGTGCCCTTAGAAGAAGAGAATGAGACTCCAGAACTTCCTCTCTCCACCATGGAGGACACAACAAGAATGCAGCTGTTTGCAAGTCAGAAAGAAGGCCTTCACCAAGAATTAAATGTGTCTACACCTTGATCTCGGACTTCCCGGGCTCCAGAACTGTGAGGCATATATGTCTATTGTTTACAAAACCCAGTCTATGGTATTTTGTCATAGCAACTCAACGTGACTGAAACAAGAAGGAAGAAACAAATTTGACTCAAGTAGAAAGTTTGAGGATTGTATTGCTTGTCTATTGCTGTATAACAAAATTAGCACAAACAGAGTAGTTTAAGAAAGCATTTATTGTCTTCAGTTTCTGACATCCCAATTTGGGGCACGGGTTAGCTAATATCTCTTCTTGAGTGTATCACAGGGCTGCAATCACTGTTGGCGGAGTCTGAGGGCTCGTCTGATGCTTGACAGGGAGAGGACCCAATTCTAAGCTCCCGTGGTTGCTGGCAGTGGTGATTTCATTCCTTGTGGGCTGTCAGATTCCATTTCTTTGTGGGCTGTTGGTCATTCCTCAACTCCTTGCCATGGGGACCTTCTAAACATGGCTGCCAGCTTCCTCAAACCAAGACTAAAGGGATAGTCTCCTAGTAAGAAGGGCATTACAGTTTTATGTAACGTAACAACAAACATGTAATCATGTGTATCCCATCACCTTTGCTCTGTTCTATTGGTAAGATACAAGTTACAGATCTCACCCACACTCAAGGGCAGGGGACTGCAGAAGGGTGTGTAAACACCATGGGGCAGTGATCAAGAGGGTCACGTTAGGGTCTGTCCACCACAACGATCAAACAGAAAAATGCCAAGAAATAAATAAGGGTCATTTGCAAAGGATAAATGGGTAAACGTAAATGATTATCTTCATTTGGAGCGCAAAAGTGTCCAATATCTTACCTCACACTAATTCCAACTTGAACTTATCACTGAGATTTACAGGTTAGCAAGAGTACCTTGAATTTATGAACAGATCCTGTCCAACCCTACTTAGGCAATTTGACAGGTAGTGCTTCAGTATTTCAGGCCCTCCCCGTTAGGTTGTATGTCATGCAGCCATGGGATGTTGGGCCATATGGAGAGGAAGGATTGTGACGTATCTGGAGAGAATCTGGTGATGAAGGGAGCAAGACCATCTGGGAATGGATTCACTCCATATGCATCTGAGCAGAGTTTGATGGACACAGGGGCCATATTTGGGGAGAGAATAAAGAACATATTACAGAAATTACAGCAGGGCAGTGTTGGATCCAAGAGTCAAAGCCAAGCAGTTTGACCCCAGAACTTGCACTCTTAATCGCATAGGTCCTCCAAGGTATCCAGGTTCTCAGTGAGAGGGGGATCTTGAAGGTCATTCAGTCCTACCTTCTCGATGTTCGGGTTATAATGCTGAGAGGGTCACAGGAGTCACGTGTCAGCCCCAAACCATGAAAAGAGTGAGCTGTCTGGCATAGCCAGTACCCAAGTTAAAATAAAACAAAACACAAAGTACCACTCTGAAACTTCGTTGGAGTCTTATTCTATGGAAGGAGGGTCCTCAGAAGAGCATTGATTATCTCTTACGGTTTCTAAAGAAGAGGCATCCCACGTAGCTGAAAGGAACTGAGTAGCTGAAGAACTTCTTCAGACCTCTTCTGCTTGGGAGATTAGGATATAAAGTAATATAAGATATAAAGTAATGCTGTCAAAGCCGTGTTTTAATAGCAGCAGCTCCATATCTCTGGAAAGAAAGGATATATAAAAAGCATATCCTCTCTTAGCCCTTTTTCTGTTCCATCCCTCCACCTCTTCATTACAAATCCAATGGCAGGCTTTTGAAAGCAACATGGAATGAGGGTCAGGGGAGAAGCTTAAAAATCTAATCAAGCATTCTTGTCTGCTAACTTCAAAGGAATCCAAGCATGAAGGACATTTGTGAGGACTCAGCAGGCAGGAAGGAGGCTTTGAGCTATCTTATGACAGTTTGCTTGGGTATGTAGCATTTTTAAGTGTCAGGAGCATCTAACCAAGCAAGAAGAAACCTTGGGGGAAAATAGGTACTACCAGAATCGACTCACCAAAGAGGTTCAGGTTATCTTAGTAATAACCAAATCAGGTTGATAGATTTTCTGAAAGCTCTGCTGTAAAGTGTTTGTTATTCAAAACAATGACATGATTGTATCTTCACTGGTTTGAACCGATTAATCACTGTCTCATTACTGTTCATTTGCACTAGATCAATAGGTTGAGAGGTTTGGTGGCAAAGACCAGATACGGAACAGAAGATGAAAGGCTGAGAGAGAGAACTCACATCTGAATCCCAGGGCAGGTGTCTGCTATTCAATCTTCCTTTCAGTGTGGGTCGGTTCGTATTTATCCTCCTGTCGATGCTCTACCCAATGAGTCCAGTGACCTCAGGCCCTTCACATGTGCACAATCTGAGGCCCAGGAAAGTAAAGTGGCTTGGCCATAGGTCCAGGTGGCCGCAAAGCCACAACTGGTGCCCGGGTCTTTAACAGTTTGCCCACTGTGTCGAGCCTCTTAGTTCCCAATTCAGTTTGTGCACATTGACTTCACAAGGAAGAGAAGTAAAAATGAGATGAGCTCATGTACCTGGGAAGAGGAATGAACTTCAGTGAATGATATGTCACTCCCATCCAGGCATTGATCTTTAGTCTTAAAGTTCTGCAACTCCTCTAAAATTGAGGAGGCTGACGATGCTATGAGACTTAATTACTGACTAGAATATATTTAGAAATCCTTAGATGAAAGGTGCTGCATAAAATTAAAGCAGTCTCATTCCAGAGTAGCGGCATGGAGCCGGGTATGTGTTTGGATTGGATGCGCGTCACCTGGTTAAACTGGCAGCCAGGTTATTTTTGGAGATTGTGTCTACCCGTTGCAAAAGCACGAACACAGAGAGGGCGGCACTGGCACTCAGTCTTCTTAGAACAAAGCCCCGGGGTAAGCCCGACCCAAAGTTCTCCTCCCACTAATTATAAGTAAGTTTTTCTTTCCTCCTCCTCCTCCTCCTCCTCCTCCTCCTCCTCCTCCTCCTTCTCCTTCTTCTTCTTCTTCTTCTTCTTCTTCTTCTTCTTCTTCTTCTTCTTCTTCTTCTTCTTCGCCTTTTATTAAATATCTTTATGTTTCAAGATTATAACAGTGTATCTGGTCTCAGCATCTTATAGTTAATAAAATGTTCATATAGATTATCTCTTTTGAGAACCTCAAAGTCTGTAAGGTATGCAGGTGAGTATCACCACCCTCTTTATATGTATAAGCACAGACAATTATTAGCTATACAATGTCAGAAAATGAAATTCCTTTCCAGAACAAGGCTGCTTCCCTAAGGTTCAGCCCTGAGCAGAGGTAACATTGATGTCATCCTTCCTAGGGCATGCTAGGGCATCACCACTGAGTGGGAGGTTGGCAGCTCCGGGCGGATTACTGAGAATTCAGGTTATCCTGGTCATAAGTGCCAGGAAGTTCTATTTCTCTCTCTCTCTCTCTCTCTCTCTCTCTCTCTCTCTCTCTCTCTTTTTTTAATCATAATGTGTTATGAGGTTTTATGGAAGAGCTGCCTCATTCCTCCGGGCCTCAGGTCTATGTCTTACCTCATCTAGGTGACTCTGCACTGGAGCAGAGAGAGAAAGGCACAAAGAACAGCTTCCCATGGCTGCTGTGTGTGGTTGTGTAGGTTGTATACTGCACAACGCTAGGGGCAGCATTTACATCAAAGATGTTATAGATGTTCACATTTATTATGATATTTTCCAACAGATCGAAGCAAAGTGTTGAAGAGTTGCTTTTTCTAATATATACAAAAGCCAAAGCAAGTAGGGCCTGAATCAGAACAAAGTTGTCAAGAAAAGGTGAGAATTAAGCCAAAAAGAAAAGTTATTAGGACTCTTATGTAATGGCCAATTCATTTAGAAGGCAATAAATGGGAGTACAATCCAATTTTTATTTGAGGACAAAAAGATAATCAGCAAATTCTGCCATCTTATGTGTCCCATCGGACAAGACTGTAAATACCAAAATTCCATGTGTCACATTTAATTTTCAAAAAAATTTAGAATTCATTAGAAAATGAGTCAACCTGGCTTAAGGTGTCAAGAAATTTAGGAAAAGAGGAATTCTTTCCTACTTCAATTTCACAGGTGACTGACAGGCCTAGTTCTACATTTCCTAGGTCATTGGAGGAAACTGTCTGAAGGATATTTCCATTTTTTCCCCCATTTCCGTAATCCCATTAAGAGAGACTTCTCTCATACCCAACACTTCCTCAAATTATGTCACAGTAAAAAATGAATCTATTCATTAAAGAGTAATAGTTTAAAATAGTTTGTTTGGTTAGCTTGGATGGGATCTGATTGAACTGAGCTTGACAAATAGGAGTTTGGAGTCAAAACTGAGCGTAACATTATGAACAGTAAACCAAGGAGAGCCCGGAGTTACCAAGAATGAGAATATTAAGAGAGGTGAAACAATGAGTTTTACATGGTGAATTCAATAATAAATAAATGCAGCAAAAAAAGCAGCCATCAAGCACATGTGTCCAAAATTCTATAAAATTTCTATTTTCTTTCTTTTTTAAATTGGTATATAGTTGGCATTCAATGTCACATTAGTTTCAAGTGTACAATGTAGTGACTCAACAATTCTTTATATTACGCTACCTCACCACCATATATAGTTATCGTCTGTCACCATATAACACTATCACAATGTTGTGGACTATATTCCCTATGCTGTGCTTTTCATCCCCGTGACTTATTTATTTTGTAACTGGAATTTTGCACCTCTCAAACCCTTCACCTGTAAGTGGAAGTTTGTACCTCTTAAACCCTTTAACCTATTTCCCGCACCCCCAGGAACTTCCGCCCATCTGGCAACCATGTTTGCTCTCTGTATGTTTCTGGTTGTTAGTTTCTTTGTTTAGATTCCACATATAAGCGAAATCATATGGTAATTGTCTATCTCTGTCTTATTTCACTTAGCATAATACCTTCTAGGTCCATCCATGTTCCAAATGGCAAGATCTACTTTTTTTTTATGGCTGAATAATATTCTGTTGCGTATATATACCACATCTTTTTTATCCGTTCATCTATCAGTGGACACTTGGTTTGCTTCCATATCTCGGCTACTGTAAACAATGCTGCAATAAACGTAGGGGTGCATATATCTTTTTTTTTTTTTCAACGTTTTTTTTTTTTATTTTTTTATTTTTTTTATTTTTTTTTTTATTTTTTTTTTATTTTTGGGACAGAGAGAGAGAGAGAGCATGAACGGGGGAGGGGCAGAGAGAGAGGGAGACACAGAATCGGAAACAGGCCCCAGGCTCCGAGCCATCAGCCCAGAGCCTGACGCGGGGCTCGAACTCACGGACCGCGAGATCGTGACCTGGCTGAAGTCGGACGCTTAACCGACTGCGCCACCCAGGCGCCCCTGCATATATCTTTTTGAATGAGTGTTTTTGTTTTCTTTGGGTAAATACCCAGTACTGGAATGACTGGATTATTATGCTATTTCTATTTAAAAATTTTTGAAGAACTTCCATACTGTTTTCCACAGTAGTTGCACCAAATTATAGCCCCACCAACAGTGCAGGGAGGCTCCTTTTTCTCCACGTGCTTTGCCAACTTGTTATTTGTTTGTCTTTTTTTTTTTTTTAATTTTTTATTTATTTTTGGGACAGAGAGAGACAGAGCATGAACGGGGGAGGGGCAGAGAGAGAGGGAGACACAGAATCGGAAACAGGCTCCAGGCTCCGAGCCGTCAGCCCAGAGCCCGAGGCGGGGCTCGAACTCACGGACCGCGAGATCGTGACCTGGCTGAAGTCGGACGCTTAACCGACCGCGCCACCCGGGCGCCCCTGTTTGTCTTTTTGATACTAGCCCTTCTGACAGGTGTGAGGTGATATCTCATTGTGGTTTTGATTTGCTTCCGTGATGATGAGTGATGTGGAGCATCTGTTCCTGTGTCTGTTGGCCATCTGCATCTTCTTTGGAAAAATGTCTATTCAAGTCCTCTGCCTATTTTTAAATGGAGTTTTCAAAGGGCTTCTTCTTTTTGGTGTTGAATTATAGAAGTTCTTCATATATTTTGGATATTAACCCCTTGTCAAATATATCGTTTGCAAATATTTTCTCCCATTCGGTGGTCGCTTTTTTGTTTGGTTGATGCTTTCCTTTGCTGTGCAAATAAAATTCCCATTTTCTGATTATATTTCCAACTGATTCCTTGTATCATGTGCAAAGGATTACAGCTATTTCTCTAAAGACTGAAATATCTCTCCTTTTTCATAACCACATTTACAAAAAAATTGAACTCTGGTTGCAATTGCACAGTTGCTCAAAATGAAAACTTTTCATGCTATCCCTCAAGTCAAATATACTAACTTTTCTTTCCTTCTCAGTCTTGACACTGTACTAACATCACTGAACCCCTTCTCATCTTGGATGCTCTTCCTTTCAAACTTACTCTTTTCTTTTCATCATCCTCACACTATTATTTTTCTTTCCTTTACCCTTTTCCTGGACTCTCCTAATTTCTCATCTTGCATTCTATCTACACACCACATTTTTCACATGTCCTTCCTGAGCATTTGTGTCTGTGCTGACGTTTCTCCGGGTTTCTTTTTGATCTTTTTCCCCATCCCTACATTTCTGGTCTTATCACTGTACTGTTTTGCCTGACTGGCCTGCAATCAACGTGCTGTCCATCCTGGATGTCTTCCCCTCAGGTGCTTCCTAAATTCACTCTCGGCATATTTTCATTCTACAGCCACCCAGCCTCGAGCTTGCCGCCTCCAGCAACTTCCTTGCCAATCTGCTTGCCTTTAGTCTGTCTTCATCTGATTAGCCGCATGAACGCCAAAAATATCATTTTCTTTATCGTACGCGATCTCTTTTGTAGTAGTTTCTAGTGACCTGTCACTTCATATTTAAGCAGCTTGTCAAGAGATTCTGGTCTTCCTCTTGCCCTCTTCCTTCAAATCTCATTACCCTCTGCTCTCTGTAAGGAGTTACATATCTTTCTTGGTTCACCCAAGATAGTCCTGGTTTATGCCTGTTGCCCCAGAGCAGCTGTTAATTGTGCCCTTTTACTCTCAAAAGTATCCTGTTTGGGCATGAAATTATAGGCTCATTCTATCTATATGGGACTTGGGTCATGACTGTACATGCCATACAAATTTACTTTGCAATTCTCTGTATTTGAGTTGCCCTCATGCTTGTCAGTAATAATATATGCCATTTGTTTTGATTTTTTTTCTCATGCTCTCCTTATCATGACTTTCATGTCTATTAAACTGTGTTCAAGATCACATGTGGTCATTCTCTCCTTTAGTCAAAGATTCTTTCCAGAAACCCCAGTATATTTCATCTTCTATGGCTTAATTCATTAAGACTGTGCCCCAAACAACAGTGAGAACCTGGAAGTTGTAATTTCTCTTAATGTGGCCATGTGAAACCAGTGTCCATTTTTTTAAATTGGGGCAATAGTCACTTCCTGTGTATGACTCATTATTAAATCACTACTTGCAAAGTTCTTACAAAATTAAAAATTATGAACAGAAATAAGTTGAAAACAAACCAAAAAAAAAAAGATTTTGATCTTATTTAATCCACTTGTGACTTAATGCTACAAATATTCAGAAGCCATTTTTGATCCATGTTGTAAGCAACATGTAATGTTACCTGGTATATTTCTGTGTGGGATGATGTAGATATGAGCTCTTTTATTTCATTTTTTTTTTCTGTAAAAGAGTCCTGTACCTTTCCTAGTTAAATAGTATCCCAGCTATAAAGAATTATAAAACAAACATTAATTTTTGCCATTTCTAATAAATACCGGGAACTGGAGTTTTTCCTTATACAAAACTCAGGGATTTTAGCGCCTTTAGTTTTGCACACCGGTTGAAGGTCAGACATGATCTGGAAGTGCTCTTGCTTCCCTCTTGGGTTCTTGCCTTTATAAAATAGTGAGGTTGCCAAGTTTTCAGTTAGGATCATACAGATTGGTCATTATCTATAAAGTGTTTCAGTGGAATTCAGGACAAATGTTCGTCAGCGTTAGGGAGGGACAGATGACTGAAATCTACAATTTCTGTCTCTTTCCTTGTTCCTAAAGGAATTCTACGGGGCCTTATCAGCATTGCTGGAAGAAAACAGCTGAGGATTGAGCACAGTGAACTCATTTCCTCACACCCTGTAATAAGCTGTAGTTGGTGAAAAGGAATGTAAACATTCTTATGGTAAAAGAAGTTCAAAAAGAGGCCCTAAATCCTTAAAATTAATAAACCAATAAACCAAAACATTAAACTGCACAACTATTTACATGCCTGATAAGAAGAAGGAAAAGAATTTCAGATATCTTTTTGAAGAAAGGAACAATAAAACAAGTATATTAAAAACGAAAACAACATTGAATGCTATACAATAGAAAAAATATAGAGGATGCCAAATGAAAGCGAACATAAGCTTCTACTGACAGATAATGCCTTTCAGAGTGATGAGTCAAGTTGTTGACTTCCTTGACTTCCTGACCCATTGCCCAGAACTTCTGAATTTTTTCTTTTTTTAAAAAAACAAGAAACAAACAACAAAAAACTTCTCTTGTACCTTTTATCTGTTCCTGTTCATCAGGGCATTTCAGAAAAGTTTATTTTCTGAGTTACTTATTCCCTACACATTGCAGGTATGGTTGCGCGTTTTTCAGTTATTAGCACTCGCACTGAACCCTCAACAGCTCACTCCTTTTCCATAAACAAGTTATCCTTTATTTTACTGAGATGGCACTACTGATTAGCCATCAATATTCAGGGCTTCAGGTTGTTTTCTGGAAGTGATGATGGATTTACATGACCCACTCATATTTTTCCAACACTGAGCCCCGGTAATTAAGGTCATTAGTTTAAGTGAGGATTTTTCAGGGCTAGCAGTATAGTCTAGGGTCATGGAACAGACCCTACATCTCTTAAATTTTGCTGTATATCAGAATCATGTGAGGAACCTTGATATAAATTTTGAAATCTATGTCATATTGCTTATCAATTAAATCCAAATTTCTAGGTAAGGGATCCAGGATCAGATTCCCCATTGCTGTCGTTTAATCTGTGTTCATGAGGGAACACGGATTAAAGTGTGGGGCCAGTACTTTTGTTTTCTTGTAATGTCTTTCTTTAAAAACAGCTTTCTTGAAGTGTGATTAATAGACAATAAGCTCACGATCAAGCGTATCCATGTTTTTTCATGTCCCTTTGTAAACTCTTCCTTCTGTCCCTCCCTGCCATCCCCAGGCAACCTCCAACCTGATTTCTGTCACTACTGTTTTGTCTGTATTTTCCATAATTGCATATAAACGGAATTGTATATGTACTCTTTTGTTCCCATGTGCTTTACCAGAAAGAGGTTGCATGTATTAATGGCTCATTTAATAAAAAAAATTTTTTTTCTAAGTAACATTCCATTGTATGGAAAAACCATAATTTTCTGAACAGCTCATTTATTGATAGGTATTTGAATTGTGGCTATTATAAATAAAGCCCCTCTGAACATTCATGGACAAGTCTTTGTATAGGTGTATGTTTCCATTTGTCTTGCATAAACATCTAAGAGTCGAATGGCTTGGTCATGTGGTAAATGCATGTGTAAATTTTAAAAATCTGACACACTGTTTTCCAAAGTGACTGTACCATTTTTATCAACAGTGTTTTAGAGTTCTAGTTCCTTCACGTCTTTGCCAGCGTTTGATACGATCACTTTTTAAATTTTTACTTATTTTTAATAGGCCCATAGTGATGTCTCCTTATGGCTTCAACTTGTAATTACCTAGTGACTAATGATGTTGAGCACACTGCTTATTTACTAACCATATGTATTTTTTCGTGGAGCGTCTGTTCAACTTTTTAAAAATTGGGTCATTTGTCCTTTTATTATTCAGTGGTAAGGGTTTTTCATATATTATAGCTAAAAGTCTACTCTGTGAATTTGTCTTCTCATTTTCTTAACACTATCTTTTGAAGAGGAAAATTTGTGATTTTGATTAAGTCTATTTATTGACTTTTCCTTTTGTGGCTTGTGCTTTTGCCAAACTCCAGGTCACTAAGATTTTCCTTGAAATTTTCTCATAGAAGTTGTCTACTTTTTGCCCTAATATCTAGGTCTATGATCCTTTTGAATTAGTTATAAGGAAAAGGTCAAGATTTATTTATATTTTTCCGTATGAATGTCTAATTGTTCCAGAGCCTCTTGCCAGAAGGATTATCCTTCACCCCACTGAATTGTCTTAGTAATTTTGTTGAAAATACATTGATTACAGGCATGCTTTATTTTATTGCAGGTTTGCTTTATTGTGCTTTGCAGTTATTATGTTCTTTTTACAGACTGAAGTTTTGTGACAACCCTGTGGCAAACAAGTATATTTGCACCACTTTTCTAGCAGCATTTTTGCTCACTTCGTGTCTCTGTGTCACATTTTGGTAATTCTCATAACATTTCAAGTATTTTCACTATTAGTATATTTGTTATGGTGATTTGTGATCAGTGATTATGACTTGCCGAAAGCTCAGACGATGGTTAGCATCTTTTAGCCATAAAGTACTTTTTAATTAAGGTATGTACATTGTTTTTTTAGACATAATGAATGCTATTACACACGTAAAAGACTATAGTATAGTGTAAACATATCTTTATATGCATGGGGAAAACAAAGAATTCATTTAACTCTCTTTATTGTGATATTTGCTTTATTGCAGTGGTCTGGAAGTGAACCTACAACATCTCAGAGATATGCCTGTACACACGTGTGGGTCTATTTCTGGATTCTATTCCATTGCATTGATCTTTTGCCTATTTTTATACCAATGCTGCACTGTCTTGACTCTTGTAGCTTTACAATAAGTCTAAATCTGGTAGTGCTAGTTCTTACGTTTCTTCTTTTTCAAAAATTTTTGGCTATTTTGGGTCCTTTGAATTTCTCTATAAATTTTAGAGAATCAACAAGCCTGTTGAACAGATCATATCAACAATACACATATTGAAAGGACAAAGACCATTATATTAGCAGGCAAACTAGGGGAAGCCCATTATGAGCCAGGTTCAAAGATCACCTAGTGGTGGTTTTCAAGCCTGAGAACAAATTAGAATCACCTGGGAGCTTACAAAAACTTGATCCATATGTTCATACTAACATAATTAAATAAATGAATAGTTAAACAAATGGGAGAAGAAGGGATAGTGTTTCCTTACAGATGAATTCAATAACTGTGGAAGAAATGAGGGAAATAGAAAATTGCCATTAGAACCCCATGGTAAGAATTTTTGCAGGCAAGATCCATGGACACATGCTAAAGTTAGTTTCAATGTTTGGGGAAGAAGTTTGAGAAGAAAGAGGATATTTGCATAGTCTCAAAGTATTTTCCCCAGGAAATTCATTAATTACATCAGTGAAACTAGTAACATTGCAGTGGAGAAGCCTAGCAGATACAATCTCAACCAAGTGATCAAGATTAACATCACCAGAAATAAGACGCATTGACATAATGCACCTGCTGACATTATGTACTGAGAAGGGCAAACCACTTTTATGGTATTCTGGCAAAAATGAAAAGCCTCAATGTAATAATCAGCAAATGAAAGGCTTCCAAGTTGGGGCACCTTCTACAAGTCAACTGATCAATACCCTTCTAAAGTGCTAAGGTCATGGAAGACCAAGAAGGAATGGGAAATGTCACAGATTGAAGCAGACTAAGGAGATATGACAACTAAATGCAGTGTAGGATCTTGGATTGGATCCTGGACCAGAAAAAGCACATCCCTGCAAGACTAAGCTGTAGTTTGAGCTGGAACGTTGCAAGACCTTCAGTGTGACTCAGGATTGAGAACCACTGATTTAGATAACCAAAACTGTTGTTCCTGAAAGGTTTGAAAACCCACGGTATTCAACATGCTTTTAAATAAGCAAGATGTACTCATACATTTTTTTTAAAGCTTCAGTAACAATGCCTTTACAAGAAAAACAAGAAAATAGAATGATCTAATGTTTGTTAACCATCTTCTATGTTCCAGCCATTGGGGATGAAAAGGTGACTGAAACTTCCATTCCTGCCACTGACTGAGTGTATAGTTATCAGAAGAGACAGACAAGTGAACAATGAAGTGTACAACCTGTTATTTTTGAACCTCGTACAGGACATGTGGGACAGGGAAGATAGGGTAGGTGATTCTACCTTCCAGGTAGAAATGAGTTTCCGAAATGCCCCAACTCTCAGGGGCAGCTGGGTGGCTTAGTTGGTTAAGTATCTGACTTCAGCTCAGGAGCTCAGGTCCTGATCTCAAGGTTTTTGGGTTTGAGCCCTGCATCAGGTTCTGTGCTGACAGTGCAGAGCCTGCTTGGGATTCTCTCTCTGCCTCTCCGCCACCTGTGCTTTCTCTCTCTCTCAAAATAAATAAATAAACTAAAAAAAGAAAGAAAGAAAAAAGAAATGTCCCAACTCTCAGAAGTTCTACCAGAAAGATCATGAGTTCGATCACCTTACTAAGAGTTGCTCACGTGCATCTGGTCTGCCTGGGAAGAAGATAATGCAAAGCAAGATAACTCCAGAGCCATGAAAAAACAGTAACATTTAAGTACCTTATGCATTGAAAAAGGAATAGAGATGCTTTTCAATGACTTTGGCATTGTCAGAAGCCTTAAAATGCATTATTTTGTAGTTAATAGAACGGGATCTTTTTGGAAAATTTATTTAAGCCTGTGGTGTCAAAATGGTAATCAAACCGTGGCTTAGAACCAAAATCATTAGTTGAATTGTTCATAGAGACTTCTCAGTCTCAGTGAAGCAATGTCAGACCCATTTAAAAATGTTTAAATTCCATCCTTACCGTCCAGGTGAAAAAAGACAAAATATCTTTCAACTTTTTTCCCCTTCTAACAACCAAAAATGTTCATTTTAAACTAAATAATTAAATCCTGTACTTTCAAATGCTTTACATTTCAGCCAGGATTTTTTTTTAAAGGAGAATGTAATTACAGAAGCTTTCTTTTGTGTGCGAGGGGACTTGTTAGTGTATGAGGTGGGAGAAGGATGGTTGTTACAATAAATGAATTGAAATATGGCAGTTTTAAAACTTGTACTCAAATTCTTTGACGTTCCTCCCATGGAGAGATGGGGTCTGTGTCCTGTCCTATGGAATCTGGGCTAACCATACTAACTAGTTCGTAAGCAACAGAATGCAGGGTAAGCAACACTGGGTAACTTTGGGAGCTTGTTCATAAAAAGTCATGCAACTTCCTCTACTTTTTCTTGAGATGCTCGCTCCGGGGGGAGTAACTGCCCTACAGTCCAAACCCGAGGCTTCCAGAATGGAGTGTGCTGGCACTCTGGACAGCCCCAAACAAGTGCCCAGCTATAGCCGATATCAACCGCCAGCACTGTGGAGACAGACACCTGGGATGACCAGCCTAGTAGACCCTTACGTTGGCTCCAACTCGTAGCCCAACTCCTGCTGCAACCTTCTGAGAGTCCCCAGCTGAAAACTACCCAGCCAAGCCTTTCCTACATTCCCAATCCACAGAGTACTGTCCCAAATAAAATAGGTGCTTTAAAGCCCCAAGTTTTGTAATGATTTGTGATGCAGCAAGCGTAACCAGAGGCATATCAGAAAATATATAGGAAACTATTCATTCGTTTTATATATTTCTGGAACAATTTGTGGATCGAAGGATCACATACAGTCCACCAAACCTGGTTTACTGCACTGACCAATTTTTGTCTCATTTAATTGTGTATTCTCGATTTTACATGCATTTCTCTAAAAGCAGTCTCTGATTAATTGTATTGCTAGTGGGAGGACTCACAGTTCAAAAAATGCCCAGAAGGGCAGCTGCTGCTAGGGAGGAAATGCGTTTCAATGGGCTGGAGACTCAGGCCCCCCGTTTTTCTGGCTCTGGCCACCTGTTTCGAGTAAGCTAAAATAGCCTGTATGCAGACATTTTGAAAGTAGTCATTAGGAAAGAAGATGAACCATACTCATTTAGAAAACTCAATTTTATAGAGAGAGAGAAAAAAATTGAAGGCTCAATTTAGGGTACAGTTATGAAAGCAATTTGCAAATGATTTAGGATTACTTAGTGGAGAATTTTATATCCAAACGGTAAAACATTTGGCATGGCTGATCGCAGGAAGAATGCGGGGCTGTGTTGAGAAGGAAGCCTGGTGAACACCGATTTCATGAAGCTGCATTGTTGAGAGGGATGTAGTCTGAGTAAGTCACTATCAGGCATATAAAGTCTTCTGTTGTCAGGGAGTATGTCCTCCGAGCAAGGCACGGGATAGAGTGTTGCGTACAAAATTGAATGAATTCACTGTTGTATGAAAATGTCTCTCTGACCATGTTATTATAAGTTCTGTTCCTGATGAATTTAGAAGTTGTACTGATTTTCTGAAACTTACAAACTCCTGCCTTTCCTTTTTTTCCCCTTTTACTCTAATTAAGCTAAATAGAAAAAAGTAAAAAAAAAAAAAAAAAAGGATAATCTGGGAAAGGAGAAGGAAGATGGGAGGCCAATCATTTATCTGAGAAAGAGAAAAATTAAGGGTGTGGGGTAATACCATCAATATAATTTTTAATCAACACATCTTGTAAGTGCTTTGAGGAGAATACAGGTAGTTTATTTTCTTTTAAAATTTATTTATTTTGAGAGAGAGAAAGAGAGAGAGAGAGAGAGAGAGAGAGAGAGAGAGAGAGCACAAGCAGGGAGGGGCAGAAAGAGGGAGAGAGAGGATCCCAAGCAGTGCACTGATAGTGTAGAGCCCGATGCGGGGCTCAAACACATGAATCAGGAGATCACGACCTGAGCTGAGATCAGGAGTTGGACACTCAACCAACTGAACTGTCCAGGCACCCAAATACAGGTAGTTTATATTACTAGGTATCCCAGTCTTTTTTTTTTTTTTTTTTTGGTAGCATTTCAACTGTTTTGTCTTTTATTTTGAATTGGAATACTTAAAGTTATGTAGCTATGTAAGTGAGTTATTGAATGGGCTAGACCTGAGAGCATATAAATCATGAAAACCTTTTTGCCCATCGTCTTTCAGGTTTTCCACCCCAGGATGAGAGATCCCATTGCTTTTGAGGTTACTTTTAGGAATTACGTCAGTATTTGTTGTTCCTAGCTATAAAAAAATATTTAATTAAAATCAAAACCAAAATTAGGCCGGCACTCAATTCAACTGTGGCCTGACCCAGGAATGGCTTCTACTCCCCCAGCCATGAGAAGAAAAGGAGTGAAGGCCTGTTGTGCAAAGGCCAGGTGTCAGCCTTCTTTGGGGTAGGTGCCCAATGATTCCTCCTTTGCCAGGTGTGTTGGTGGGTTCTTTGGGAAGGCCCTTCTGGGAATGTCCACACTGCAATTTCTTGATACGGGTGAGAGTTCCTCTGGTTCACCTCTCAGAACTTTCCTTCTGTCTTACTACAGATGCCCACTCCAGGGGTTTCCTCCAGCTGGCTGGTAATCCTCTCCATTAGGATCCTTTCAAGCTGTCTAGAGTCTGGCTACCTTCTGCAACTTTCACTTGGCCTGAAGGAAAACTCTGGAAGTGCAGATCTCCCCCACTGCTGTGCTCTCTCCTCATCGTCTGTTATAGTTTCCTCCAGCCAGCCTCCCATCCTTAGACTTCTCTAGCTGCCTCACTGTCTATCTCCATGCATGGCTCCCATTTCCTGAAGACACTCAACAGGCAAAGTTCTCCCCAGCCTTCTCTAAAGGGGCAGGTACCCAAGAGTCTGCAGCTCAACAAATATCCACCTGGAGGCTGAGGTGCCCATCGGATCCTAGAGAAGATGATTTCAGTCTCTATCAGAGCTTCCTTCAAGTCCCTCACTTTTAGTTTCAGAGGCATGTGTGTGTGTGTGTGTGTGTGTGTGTGTAGGAGAGGATGCACCCCGGGAGGAGTCAAGGGAAAACATCAATTGCTTTCCATTCCTACTAATGTCTTTCAGGAAAAATCTCCTCTATTGCATCTTCAACAACTCCAGGCTGGCATTGGCTGGTAGACTTGGTAGTTGAAGAAATCAGTTTAGCTACCTCTTAGTAAGTTCTATAGGAATGTGTCTAGAACATCTTTTTCGAATGTGGGAGATAATAGTCACCTTTGGTTCTTAGATTTGAAGCCAAACTTCTGAAACAATAGGAAAGGCTTCATTCCATCTCTTGCTACATATTTCAAGTCTTGGACATAATTAAATAGCAGCAAATAATGAACAATGCATTTAGAGAGTTCCCGATTTTTAGTTTTGAAATGATTTTTATGTAATTCATGACTATAATAATCTGTACTTCCTTTTCTATGACCCTTTGACTATTTGAATCCTGCAAGACTCTCATTTCAGTGTATTACCACGAAAAAATATGGCCTATCCCTTCCTTGCCTTACAGTTTCTCTTTTTTTCTTAATTTTTTTTCCTTCCTCCCTCATTCCCTCCATCCTTCCCATCCTTCTTTTCCCCCCATCTGTTTCCCATCTCTTCTTTCTCCATTCTCTCTTTACCTGATATCTTCTTTTGGTAACAACTGAGGTATTTTACAATGAGATATAACATAAATTATAAGTAGTTGAGAAAAGAAAAAGCAATCTAGGAAGGTGGATAGCATGGAACTAAGAACAAACCAAGTTTAAAAAAAACACATCCCATAAAAGCCTACACAGTTTGTACAAAAGGACTGTGAATCTGGTACTAATTGGCATCCTAGCAGCCAGGAAGAAAGAGAAAGCTGCTTGATCACTTACACAACTTATAGCAGCCATGGCATAAAGAGAGACTAATTGGACAGGAAAAACCAAAGTATTGTAATAAGGACAGGCAGGAATTTCTCCTGAGGGAATAATGTGACGAACAACAAACCCAACAAACTGCCTCTTAGTGGGCATAAGAGTGGGTTTTGTGGGGCTGTTTTCAGAGGGCAACCCTCCATGTGAGTGGATGGCATCTTGCCAAAACTCAGTTTCGTAACGAGTTGGTGAGCCATAGTCACTGCTCTGCCTTTTCTTATCCGCTGGGTAGACAAGGGTGTGACTCAAAAAGCGCAGGAGAGGAAATGAAAGCGGACGGTTTAGGCATCCTAGTTGGACCAGAGGCAAACACCTATAGCTCCTCACCTACATGAAATGTGGGCTAACAGTCATACTCGACCCAGAGAGGAAGAAAGCAGGTCTGGAAAATTGAGCTCCAGAGAAGATAAATCGGCATGTGATGTCTTTATGAGCCATCTTTACTCAAGACCAGCACCCCAGGTGATAAATAATGCCCAGAGTGTGCTGGACCCTTCTGAGATGTGGAAAGGCCAGGTCCAGCCTGGAGTAGTCCTACGTTTAAGTTCAAAGAATATGCTTAAAACAATTTTTTTTTTACATTTTTTTTTTTTTTTTTGAGAGACAGAGCACAAGTGGGGGAGGGGCAGAGAGAGCAGGAGACACAGAATCCGGAGCAGGTTCCAGGCTCTGAGCTGTCAGCACAGAGCCCGACGCGGGGCTCAAACTCACACACTGTGAGATGATGACCTGAGCCAAAGTCGGATGCTTAGCCGACTGAGCCACCCAGGCACCCCAAAGAATATACTTTTAATTCAATAACATCAAGAAAACTTTCCAAGAAATAAAGTTATGTTTTTG
Organism: Neofelis nebulosa; assembly: GCF_028018385.1. NCBI lineage: Eukaryota > Metazoa > Chordata > Mammalia > Carnivora > Felidae > Neofelis > Neofelis nebulosa. The sequence continues at coordinate 105,953,703 of NC_080787.1, read as the reverse complement.
ATGGCAGCTGTTAGGCAGGAAAGAGTTTCTAAAACATTTTAGGTGTTTTGTTTATTTTTTAAATCTCTTTAGGATGTCTCGTTACCAGAGCCTCAAATTCCTAAATTCAACATCTCAATACAACATTTTATTTGTGGTGTCTTTTTCCTTCGTATTCTTGTTCTGTTTCTTAGTCTTGATTGGAAAAGAGATTCTGATTTGGGCAGTGTTTTTCAAAACATATGTGGCCAGGATCAGAGTATTTCCCCCTTCCCCCTGTCTGTCATGAACTCAGATTTTTATAAAATCCAATGAAAATGAATGACTAGAAAAATGATCATGTAGTTGGATATCATGGCAACAGCAAATTGTAAAAAAAAAAAAAAATCTAAATGCTTACTCTCAGTTTCTGTATTTGCTTCTTGGAGGATTAACAGTTTGCAGATGGGCTTGACATGTCTGGGCTCTATATTTGGAGGACCATGGCTCCAAGGTACCTGATACTGTTCAAAGTCAAATTCTAGTTGGCATGTGATCAAGCTGAGATGCTGTTTGGCTTAATATCTTATGACAGTTTTAACTCACCTTCCTGTCCATTTAGAAGGTATTATGCTGACTAGCACATAAGACGATGGATATAAGGCAGCTACCAGGGCCAGCAACGGCTACATAATGTGTGGGGCTCAGTGCGAAATGAAAATACTCCTTATTTTGACTCCTTATTCAAAATTATTAAGAATTTCAAGATAGTGACAACAGAGCATTAAACTAAGTGCGGAGCTGTTCTGAAGGCAGGGCCTTCAGGTCACATACCTACGATGCTGTCCCTGAAGAGGGTCCTTAAACTGCTGTCACTGAACTTGACACCTTAGTAAGACGTCAGGTACCTGCCCTGCGGATGCTCTAAGAGGCATCCTAGTACAGCTGATCCTGGTGTCTACTGGGCCCCACATGGTATATAAACTCAAAGGTGCTGTTGCTGACAGAGTAGTCCCTTAATACATGTGCACGACGTAAAAAATAAACAAACACAAAAACCAAAAAAAACATGATCAGCAGTCATTTACACATTGAGTTCCCATGAAGTCAGGTCCACTTTAGAGCCTATTGTTAATATCATTCCAACTTCTTAGCCCTTTAGAGAGCTTTTGGCTTTTATCTTTCTCTGCTATCTGAATGCCAGGGCAACAAGGATAAATAAAAATGATTATTTTGGTGGCAAGATAAAAATGAGTTTTAGGGAACAGACTGTTTTCTTTCTTTCTTTCTTTCTTTCTTTCTTTCTTTCTTTCTTTCTTTCTGAACAAAGTTAAATGGGTCATTAGGATGTGAAAAAACAGAGACCTGGTTTCAGTCTTGAAGGTCAGGACAGAAAAAAAAAAGGTCTTTAATGTACATGGGCATTTACAATTCAATTTTGAGTTGTTTTAATGGCTATAAGGCAGACTTGCTCCATTCATCTTTTTGAACCTCTAATAAAGTCAGTTAGGCACATACATATCTCGTGTCATAATCTTTTCTTTTTTTGGTCTATCAAATAAAGGGGTTGTTCCATTTCCAAGTCCGTGAAGTAGACAATAGATGCAACGCATGCAAGACAGGGCAACATTACGTCAGCAAAACTCCGTGGATGAGAACGCGGGCTCTAGAACCAAGCTGTCTGGGCTTGAACCTCACACCAGCACTCACCAGCACTGCTTTCTCAGGAGGCTATTACCTTCTCTGTGTTTCCGTTTCCTCTGGTAACAGTAATGCCACCCCCACCCCCCACCAAGGTTGTTATGAACAGTAAATGAGTTAGTTTGTAAAGCTCAGAGAAGAGTACCTAGTTCAAAGTAAGTAGTATGTGTGTTAGTTATTATTATGAATCCATAAACTCCATTAATTTGATGAGGACCATAGCGACATAAATCTACTGGAAAGACATGGAAATCTTAACAGGGCATTGAACCATGAGAATTTAGTTTATATCACTCTCATCTAGATCTTTTATTTTAATAATTTTTTTTAAAGTTTATTTTACTTATTTGGAGGGAAAGAGAGAGGGAGAGAGCACAGGAGGGACAGAGAGAGGAAGAGAGAGAGAGAGAATCCCCAGCAGGCTCTGCACTGTCAGCACAGAGTCCGATGTGGGACTCGAACTCAGACACCATGAGATCATGACCTGGGCCAAAACCGAGTCATTCATTTAACCAACTGAGCTAACCAATCTCATCTGAATCTTAAGAGACCAGGTAATGGCAGTGGCCATTGTGATTGTTCTAGTTCAGATTCTTCCTTACTTTGTCCTTGTTGAGTCTATAACATCTTAGCATGGCAAGAGTATTTGATGAGGCCCTTTTGACAAGGCAGTTTGGTCATAGACTAAAACAAATCATTGAACTTCCCTACTTTTTAAATGTACTGAAGTGATGGTGCCATTTTTGATTCCTGACATTCATCTGGTCATCCCTGATCCTCCCTCCTTTATTACTCTTTCATTTGTAGAAAATATCCTGTTTAGGTCTCCAAAGCTAGACTGTATGGCTTACTTTTGTTTTCCTACACAGCTTATTTCTTCAATGTGTCTTTACAACTTTTCCCTTAGCTGTTTGTCATCCATCATCCATCTCCCACTTCCCCAATAACTGAATGTCTGTTTGAATAATTCTCCTGTTCTCAGCATCTTGTCCAGCAAGGCTGGTTCACAACATCCTTTTCACACTGCACCTGTGAGGAGAGGCTGTTATCAGTGGCTCTATTAGGCTAGACAATGAAGAACCGTGTGTAGAGCCTACCTTGGGGTTGAGAGTTTACAATCATTGCGACAAGTACAAAAACTTCCCCACAAAAAGAATTTAAGAGCAGTTAACGGCATCAAAGTTCAGTTGTCCCAACATAGTTTTTAAATTATGCTCATGAACCATTTCAAAAAGCTGAATATCTATAATGGTAGCAATGGGAGTGATAATAAACTAATATTTAGTAGCCACATATGTGCCAGGCTTTGTTTTCAGTATTTTATATTAGTTGTCATAGCACTCTTGTAAAGTAGGTATTGCTATCCCATTTTTAGATGACTGAACTCTTGATTCCTGAAGTTGGGCTCCGTGTTTGTGAAATGAGAGGGCCTCTCAACTCAGAATGATCTGGCCAGAGAATACAGTGGCACTGTACTCTAAATCAGTGGTCCTTAAACTTTGGTTTGCATCAGAATCACTTAGAGGGCTTGTTAAAAGATTGCCTGGCCCCACTGCCAGAGTTGCTGACTCAGTGGGTCTGGGTGGTGCCTTAAGAATTTGCATTTCTTTTAAGTTCCCAGGAGATGCTTTTACTGCATTGGGCTCAGCCCAGTAATGGGGGATTGTGATGTCATTCAAAACCAGGGAGAACTAAGGCAGAAATCTATGGCTATGGGATCACTTCTCATGTAAATGAGTATGTTGCAAGACTAGTGATATATATACATAGTTCTGTTTATTCCACTGGAATGAGGAAAACATTGTTTACTTCTTTGTCAACCTAGGAGTGCATTTATCTTCATCATGCCAGTATGTTAAAAAAAAAAAAGAAAGACTTTTTTAAAAGCAATTTTAACTTCATGGCAAAATTGAGTAGAATGTACAGAGTTCCCATTACCCCTTGCCCCCAAATGCACACAGCATCCGCCTCTATCCACATCCCCCATCAGAATAGCACATTTGTTACGTCTGATGAACTACACTGATGTATCATTATCAGCCACAGTCCATAGTTTATATTAGGACTTACTCTTGGTGGTGTGCATTCTTTAGATTTTGACAACTATATAACGCTTGTATCCAAAATCCTGTCTTAAAAAAAAATAAATTATTTTTAGCTACTGTTAAGTAATCAAAATTTCTTTGCTTTTATGGGATGTACTGTAGTTCTTCTCAGAGGTAAAATAATATTCATTTTGCTGGAAGAATCCATCTGCTTCACCCTTCCATCCTCACTCTCCCAGACACACAGACACACAGACACACACCCACACACAGACACACACACACACACACACACACACACACACACTTTTTTTTTTTTTTTTTTGAACGTTAAGGAAGGAGCAAAAAGAAAATCTTATTGGCTAATTTAAATTTTTTTTTCAAAGTTAGGAAATTCCTGGTAAAAGACGCTCTGCTTCTGATTTCAATGGCAAATCAGTCATGGGATTAAGTGGATTATTGTAAAAAGCTTTCTCAAAAAGAGAAAGAAAATCCAGTCATTTTATTCCGAGTGAATGTGTCTGTGATTTCAATGACCCTGACGGTACCAGTATGAAACAGCCACCACACAAATGGATGGTAACAGCTGTACTATACCACCGGGGAAGACGGCGATTGTCCATGCAGTGCACAGCTCTGAAAGCCTTCTTGTCATTATGTAATTCCCTGTATTGTAGGTGGTAGGGATGTCCTTTCAACAAAACTTCACTTTCAAATAGCCATATTTGAAAGGCAACGTATGATGGTGGAAAGAGCTGCAAGGTTTTCAATTCATCAGGTCTGGGTTTGACTCAACTTCAAAACTTGGGAAGTTTTTTCATTCTCTCAGAGATCATTGGAATGGTGGTCATCAACGACAAAACTTACCTTCTCAGGTTGCTGTGAAGGTTAGCAGTGTGCGGAAAAAATGCCAATAAATGGGCACTATTATCTATTCTCATTTTGCCAAAGGCGCTTTGTTAAAGCAATCATTCAGCTTTCTACAAAGATGATTATTCATAAGGTCTTTTATGGATTCATTGGTTCGCTCCTTCACTCTTTCATTCACTTTTTATGGAACACTTGTGTAAATGCTCTGCGTGAGGCATTGGAGCGTGTCGACTGCTTCCTTCTTCATAATGGCACGGAGATATTCTTGAAGATATTGACGTGAAATATTTTCGATGCTTATGAAAATGTAGATGGAGCATGATATTTTATTTTATTTTATTTTTTATTTATTTTTTTTATTTATTTTTTATTTATTTATTTTTTTTTAATGTTTTTTATTTATTTTTGGGACAGAGAGAGACAGAGCATGAACGGGGGAGGGGCAGAGAGAGAGGGAGACGCAGAATCGGAAGCAGGCTCCAGGCTCCGAGCCATCGGCCCAGAGCCCGACGCGGGGCTCGAACTCACGGAGCGCGAGATCGTGACCTGGCTGAAGTCGGACGCTTAACCGACTGCGCCACCCAGGCGCCCCTGATATTTTATTTTTAAGTTTCAAGAGTTAGGGAGATAGAGATAAGGACCATCTCTAAATGTTACAGTGGTTTTCTAGGGAAGTGAGAGCATGCATATTTTACATTTTCTTCTTTGTGTTTATTGACATTGTCTAACAGTTTTCACATGAAGTTTAGATCATTTGGGAGTGAGGAAAAGGACATCAATTTTTAAAAAAAATTTTGAAAAGTGGTTAATTCTGATCATCATGATTAACAATAATCATTCCTTGGTTCCCCTTGTTGGTAGAACTTTGAGTTATGCATCAGGGGATAGAGGGTAAGAGACCAGACCAGTGCTTAACAGTCTTTCAAAAAAGTTATAAAGGGAGATGTTTCTCATATATTTGTAATATGGTTACAGAACCTGAATGATATGTCATGAATCAGTTATATTACTATTTTTGTTGCTTGCCACAGCTAGCTTGATCAATGATATCCCACTATCTTAATCAATTTTTAAAAGGACAAAGGATAACATTTAAATTTAGAAATAAAGGACAACCACAATAATGAGAGAAGATAATAACAAACATCTTTCCTAGAGAAAAAAAATCCTCTTAAAAAAATCTTAGGAACTGTCCTGATGTTCCAAAGTTAAATATTACACATGTTTACCATCTTAGGATAAGGAGTTTTACAAATTTAGTTTCATTTTATCCAGGTTCATGTGCACGTCAATAGGCTTGTCCATTCTAAGAGTATTTATCCTGTCATCGATGATGTCATTTACCATGTCTGAGTGATTATGGGAAGAAATCCAAACTAGACAGGAGATGAAATCATATTGGAGTTTTCCACTGTTACTAAGCCTGTGATAAATGGAGGGTTGCTTTGTATAAAACATCTTGCTGTTTCGTACCACATGTCAAATGTCAATTGCTCTGAAATCACAAATATAAAAATAACCTGAGTTTAACAAGAACATTTTCTTAGGGACAAACCAGTTCAGCAGCCACAGTCACAGATTACTTCAGAATGTTGAGGGGACTTCCTGGGGATGGGGAAGCATTGACAGAGTTGTGGATTCTGGAGACACAATATTATAGTTGTGGTTTTTGCCAATAACTGGAATATTTCTACCTATTCTTGCTGTTGGACACCTGAATCACTCAGAACTTATATTTGTAGTTTGAGACCTGAGAAGGCCTGATAAGAGCTCATGCTTTTTTCCAATATGAAACCCAGTTATATTTCAAGGGCTTATATCAGCAAAAATTATTATATATTTTTCAAACTTGATTCAAATCATTATCACAACTGTCAGGCCTACAGTGGAAAAAAAAGTTACATAGGAGATTATTATTATTTTTTAAAGGAAAATAAAATGAGATGAATACCATTTACTTCCCAATTCCCTATCTTTGAAGAAAAATTTTGTATAAACAGTATGACTCTTACCAGCTTAAAGTGATTTTATGATGGATTTGATTAGTCAATTAAAATAAGAAGAAGAGGAAAATTCATTCCATTGAGTGCAAATATGCTTGTGGTTGGAAAGAATGCTTGTGGCAGTTTCAGGTAAAATGGCCAGCAGGTGATCAGTTAGTGGTTCATGGTGGTCAAAGGTGGGTAATGTGGTGACCATCCATGCACTTGGGCTCAGGGATGCAGTTGGTAAGAGAACAGTGATGGTTCTAACCCTGGGTACTGGAAAAACTTGAGGCCCATCGATCACAATGCAATTCATTCCACAAACATCTTTTGGGCTCTCTGAGCCAGCCACCACACTTTATTGGGTCTACAAAATCATCGAGGCACATCTGTATTTTTGAGGGGCTCCCAGAACAGGGCGGAGGTCGGATAGATATCAAAATCCTGGTAGGCGGTACTGCGGGAGCCTTGAGTAGGGAGCTGCAAGGTTCCTAGGGTGGTGGGGAGAAGGTTTTTGTTTTTCTTCGTATCGCTGCTGTTGTTATTGTTTTCTTTTAGAAAGAAAGAATACTGAGGCTTAGCGAGGCCATATAATCAAAACGTGACAGAGCTGGGACTCGAAGCCCATGTCCTTTCTGCATACTATGCCAACTTCACTGAGGGTAGCAAGGTCTTGCTGAGGATTAGATGGGAGCAGTGGGACAGAGACAAATTGAAAAATTTTAAGGGATAAAATGGGGGACTGATTGAATATTGAATGTGACTTAGGGGAACATGCCTAGATGACCCTTGGGAAAAACACTGGCTTGGACAACTAGAGAGATAGTGACACCATTTACCAAGGAAGGGGAAACAGCAAATAGGAAACAGAGCAGGCATGGTAGTAATCACAACTTTAGATCTCCATGCTGCTATTGCTTATGCGTCTAGTTGATATTTGGAGCCCACAGGAGAGGAAGGTGAACAGGCAAATATGTTGTGGAAATCCTTGGCATACAGGTGGTGGTTGAAGTTGTGTGGAGAATGGCATTTCCCAGGAAGAATGTGTTGGGAAAAAAACTGATTTGAAGCGAGGATCCTATGAAACATGGGCGGGAAGAGGAAAGGCAGCCAATGACGAGTTAATGAAGAGATGATCTGCAAAGCGGACAGGGGACTAAAAGTATCCAGTGGTAAAGAAGTAAGGGACATTGGGTTCAAGAATGGTGATGGTCGTTAACAAAGGCTATGGTTGCACATTGTGTGCTAAGCCTTGTTCTAGACACTTTATACAATTCTTCTTTTTAAGAAATGTTTATTTGTTTATTTTGAGAGAGAGAGAGAGTGCATGCATGCACATGCATGAGTGGGGTAGGGAGAGAGAGAGAGAGAGAGAGAGAGAGAATCCCAAGAAAGCTCCATGTTGTCAGAGAAGAGCCTGATGGCAGGCTCAGTCTCCCAAGCCCATGAGATCATGACCTGAACTGAAATCAAGAGTCAGACACTTAAACAGCTGAGTCACGCAGGTGCCTCTACACTTTAGACAATTCTTATTTGGGTCTCACAACAACTCCATGAGGTAGGTGCCATTTTATAGCCATTTTATCTCCATTTTATAGCTGTTGCTTCCCAAGAGTCATGCAGTTAGAAGATAGTAAACGTGGGATTTGGACCCAGGCATTCTGCTCCAGAGCTCATGCATTACATTACATTATACCAAGAATTTGGCCTAAAAAGTTTCCAAAGAAGCTACAAAATGGGATGGTTTCTTTATCCGACTTTTTGCTATTTAAATTGATTTTCCCTTTCAAGGTTAGCCTTGAAATTCTTTTAAGCCCATTTTTTTTTTTCTATGAAAATTCCCATAAGAGTGATTTTTTTAGAGAGCCCACTGCTTTGGGGACCTCGGCTTTCATCATTCTCCTGGTATAAGCTCAAACAGGAGTATTTAACATAATATCTGGTCCATAACAAATGCTTGTTGAATGAAAAACTGATGTCTCATCTGGGAACGACTTGTGGCGTTTTCAAGATATTCCTTGAGTATCCATACGATACCAGACCATACTATAGCCAGTTTCCAAGATAGCTAAAATGATCCTTGTCTCCTGGTACGCATGCCCTTCCATAATCCCTTACTTTATAGTATAAGCTAAGCTTACTGTCTTGCTTCTAACAAATAGACTAAAGCAGGAGTTAGGTTGTATGTGTTGGAGATTAGGCCATAAAATGCAGTGTGGCATCATTTTCCCTGAGGGAAGTTGAGTTATAAGCTTGCTCTATGGAGAGGAATACATAGAAAAGAACTAAAGCTTCCTGCCAACAACCGTGTGAGTAAAATTGGAAGTGGATCCTCCAACCCCAGTCATTTTTAGAGATTACAGGCCCAAATGACACTTGATTTATGGGAACCAACTGTCTAGGTTTTTCAGGGACTTTTTCAGTGTTAGCACTGACATTCTGTTTCCTGGGAAACTCCTCTGTCGTGGGCAAACTGGGACTATTGGTGACTCTAACTTGACTGGAACCTCATGAGACCCTCTGAGCTAGAACTATTCAAAAAAAACCCCTGTCAGGTTCCTGACTTTCCAGAAACTGTATGTGGGGGTAATTTGTAACCCGCAATGAGTAAGTAATGCATATAACATATCATATTGTACCAAGAAGCCAGGTTCTGTCTCTACCAAAAAGGATGTTGAACAAGGAAAATACAAGGGAATAGGCTGTAATTTTCTATACTTCAGCTTAGAATTTTCCAGGTCCTACTTTCCTGTATGGCAGAGAACGTTTTGTTTTTTTCCTGGTACCTTAATTTTTATTTCAACTGCTATGGAGAAATATTATTAGAAGATTTTCTCACTGGATTAGTAAGAATGCCCTACATGAAAATTAATGAAATTACTGCCTGGAAATATCCTAAAACAAAAAGAACTGCTTAAACCAAATAAGATATAAAGTACTGATGTCTTTTCTTCTATCTTTTGCTTTTTGTCTCTAGAGCTCACGGAGAACAGCCTGGAGTAAGGGTTCCATGATAGAGTCAGCTGATTTAGGTATCAAGAGGATGTTATATTTATAACATTTACAGGTGTGTTTATAGTTTAGAAATGAAAAAAATCACTGTTTTGCATAATAAGCAGATGAATTTAGGATTCTACAACGCAATACATTTGGCACTCCAATACCATGCTCTCCCCCCCCCCCCCCCCATTCTAGGCCTAAAACATTTGTGGATTATAGGTTATTATATGTAAGGCTTTGGCTTCCAGTATATAAAATGACTTGGTGATACTAAATTTTAAAGATGTTGTCTAAATGTTCTAAAGATATAGCTTTTATTAATGGTACACATATATTGTGTTATTCCAAATTATTAATCCAACCCCATAGAACAGGCTTTACAAGACCAGACCAAACACATTTACATTTAATCTAAAATAATATATGCATGTATTTTTCTATTATTTCATTTACCAGAGGGACAAAACTAAACTCTTTAAATAAACTTTATTCTGTTATGAAAACTTGAATCTTTAAAAACTATCACTTAGGAAACTTAGGGCATTCTTAATGGCTGAGCTGGGAGTCAAACGCCTTTGGGGAAAGGGCACGGAAAATTAAAAGCAAGGTTGAGTCTTTCTGTCAGTTGAAGGGATACATGAGCCCGGAGAGTTTTTGGATACTTTGAATGGAGGATACCCAATGGATGACAGTGGACTATAAATCTCCAAATGGCTGATACTGCAATATCAGAAAATAAACCAGTGTAGGTGGAATAATCTAATGAGTTGTATCTTATCTAGAATCAGATATTTAAGACAATTTTTAAAATCTTTATTTTAAGGTTTTAATGAAAATTAATGAAATGTAAGATTTAACTAAAGAAACACTTTGAGGGAAAGAACTAAATACTTTCTTGTTGATACAACTGGAAAACTTTTTGACCAAAAGGGCTATTATTCTCCCTTCCAGTATTTCCTTGTTCCCCATCATCCCCCAAAGGATGTTCGATGCATCATCCACAGTCACTGCTGCATATCTTCTGACATTTTTTTTTTAAGTTTAAAAACTCTGTCTTAATTTTTCCTTTTCTGTCATTTTTAACACAGACTTATTTTGTTATGTCTTGAAGCCTCTTGGTTTCTTTTTCAGGTATCTTCTAATAGTTCTTCTGTTGTCTTTGCTTCTTTGCTCTTGTCTTAAAAAGTATTCACGTCCTATTCCCTGAAACTTCCAGTTTCCACATGCTTAATCACTCCCTGTGAAACCTGCCCGTTGTAACCTTCCTCGCCTCTGACCTGCAGCACCCAGATGCTTCCTGTGAGACAAAGCTCAGGCGCTGACTTATGAGTTACAGGAAGCATTGTTCTTTTTTGCTGGAGTCGAAAATGCTAAAATAGTGTAAAAATGCACTATGTTATCTCTTGGTTATTGGAAGGGTGGTTCCCATGCTTTTAGATTTTCCTTCTCTTCTTTTTGGTGACCAACTTTAACCAAGTTAAATTACCACCCCTGCACTGGTGGCTGGATAGAAAGTAGGCACACAGGTGAAACTTAGTCCTACTTGTTGGTGTCTCCTATGAAAAATTTGTAATAGAAGGACATGAAACCTATAGGCAATCTTTGTGTCCTCTCTTGGAGGAAACTTGTCACACTTTCCACAATGGAAGCTATTTTAAAATTATTACTTTTGAAACGTAAGTTGATGGCCACATTTAGACCTGGATGTGTTTGATCTTCCACTAGCCTATAATATTTCAAACAAAATCATAAAGCTGAACTGTTAAAAGGAAGTGTGATAAAATCATTTGTCATATTCTTCTCTGTCTCCTCTACAATGGAAAGAAATGACGTCATATATTAGACTGATACAATGCTAAAAGCCCAGTCAGCAGGAAGCCAACCTGTTATTCCACATTCATTCATTCAAAAAACATTCATGAGAGCCAGTTCTTGTCAGGCATTGTACTGAATACTGAGGATGAATATGCAGAGGGAGATATACAAGGCATCTGAGGTCTTGGAGGAGAGAAGTTCAACTACCCTGGGGTGGGAAAGAGGGTGTTGCTGTCAGAAAAGCTTTAGGAGATTATATTTAGCTCATTCTCAAAGGATGAGTAGAAGCTAGGCAGATGGGGGGTGTTGGCCATGGTGAGTGGAAGATAAGAAGAGATAGGAAGGGAGATGAGCAAAGTATGAAAGCAAGAAATTGAATGCTGTGTGGGAAACTATAGGCATTTGAATTTTCTGAAGTATGAAGTGTGGGACTGCGTGCTAAAAAATTAAAAGAGTGAGATTGAGTGGCAAGAAATGAGGGCATGGAGGTGGGCAAGGGGCTGTGTTCCCTGTAAAGGAGCTTGGTTTTCATTCTGGGGAGATAGGGAGCCATTAAAGAGATAGACACTTTAGATCGAACTTTAGCGGGTAGTGGAAGATGAAAAGAATGTAAATTAGATAATTGAGGATGTTACACTGTGTAAGCAGAGACAAGAGCCTTAGTTATAATACTAGTAGTTGGGGTAATAAACGAAACATTTTAGAAGTAAAATAACCTCGAGTTTGTGGTTTCATTGATTATATCTAAGGATTGAGGGAGGTAGCAATGGAGAATGACACCCAGGTTTCTAGATTAAACATTTGTTTGAATGACAGTACCATAAACTAAATAGAAAATACAGGAATAGGGGCAAATTTACGGGAGAATTTGATAATTTCAGCTTTGGAAATATTGAATTTGAAGTTTTATTGTTTATTCTCGTGCGGTTATTCTGCCTATTGTTCAGCATGAGAATCTCAGTCTCCAGCAGGAGATCTGGACCAAGGATTTGAACTTGGAAGCTATTAGCAAACATGCAGCTCTTGAACTACAAGGGTAGGTAGAACCACAGCGGGATGGAACATAGATGGGAAATGGTGAGATAAAGTTCTATATGCCTGGGTAATATTGACTGGCTGTGCAGAGAAAACAGGCAACAGGAAGACTTACATAAATATAAGGAAAACCCTGGTAGCGTGGAGGCCAAGGGAGTGGAGCTTTAAGAAGCAGGAGGTAATCAATAGTATTAAAACCAAGCTGACTTCCCCAGGTAAAGACTGAAAAATATCCTTTGGATGTGGTAACTTAGGAGTTCTTGTGACTTCAGAAGGAACAATAAGAGCAATTTCAATCGAGGACTGAAGCAGATGTCAGATTTCACTTGTTTCTCAGGCAAATGGGAATGTAGGTGGCACTTCCGACGAATTTGAAGAAGGGAATAAAAAAAATTTAAATGGTAGTCCAAGAGATAGAATGGGATCAAAGAAGAAGGGTTTTTTTTTTGTATTGTTTTGTTTTTAATGATTATGGGAGAGTCTTGTACATGTTTGAAGACTATTGGAAGAGAGCAGGGACAGCAGAAGAAGCCAGAATTGAACCCAAGCTTCCAGTGTCTCCCATATATTTCCCTAACCTACAGAGCTTCGCTGAGGACAGAAATTCAGAAACCTGGACGTTGGCAGAGCAGAGTCTGGTTGATCCAGTTCTGCAAACTGCAGTTACTCACTACCGAAATAGGTCGTCTTTCTGGTAAGCACATTGCTTGGGGGTGGAGGGGGGGGGGGGTGGGTAATTCGATGGATTAGTTTAAGAGGGGTGATCTAACTCCTTCATGCCTGCAGAATACCACGGAGGTCTTAGAAAACAAACACTGGATGAAAATTTAAGAAGAAGAATTGGTGAAGTTATTAACAAGGAATGCAAACCAATATTTACCATGTACAAATGAATTAAAAAGTAGAATGTGGTATCTAAAATAAAAGTGTCTGGATTAAGTAAACTAATCTTGCCCCTTATTAACATGGATATCCTGAGGGCCGCTTCTACTCTACTTTCACCCTATCTTCCAAATAAATATTTGACCTCACGACTCCCTCTCGGCACTGCTTTCTTTCTTTCACATGTAAGAAAGAGAGTTTAGGGGCGCCTGGGTGGCTCGGTCGGTTAAGCGGCCGACTTCGGCTCAGGTCACGATCTCGCGGTCCGTGAGTTCGAGCCCCGCGTGGGGCTCTGGGCGGACGGCTCGGAGCCTGGAGCCTGTTTCCGATTCTGTGTCTCCCTCTCTCTCTGCCCCTCCCCTGTTCACGCTCTCTCTCTGTCTCAAAAATAAATAAACGTTAAAAAAAAAATAAATAAATAAATAATAAAAAAAAAAAGAAAGGGAGTTTATCTTAAAAACAAAAACAAACAAACAAAAAATGATTCTGTATACATCTAGTTGTCAAGTTCCAGCAACTAGAATGCAAAAGACACTGGATATTGGGGGTCACATGTTTGGATAGAACTTTAACAAAACTTGGGAAAAAATGAGGCCCTTTTCTTCTTTATGAGCAAGATTAATATTTGGCATTTTTTCTTATGCTTTCCAAGAGGCCTTTAGACTTTTAAGGATATTCTTCCTGTGCTATTCTTCTGCAGAGATACCATATTTTACCGGTGATAGATGTGTTCCTGAAAATTGGTAAATAAAATCTTATTCAAATGCGGTAAAAGAGCTATTTAAAGAAATCCTATAGCAAATATTTTCATATATCCAAAGAGCATTTTTAAATGGATCCATTTAAAAGGTTGGTATGTGTGTGAATCAGGCTTTGTCAGGTGGGAGTGCAACAGTGTCTACAGGAGACGAAATCCTACCAGAGACAAAGCCAGAGAACTTTAATCAGAGTCACCTCCAAATTCACTTCAGCAAATGAAGCCCTAATCAGCAGTAATAGATCCTGAAAGTCAGGACTCAGGTCTTTTCTATCCAAATGTAATTCTACTGAGCTATCGGAGGATACAGAAAGCAAGATGCCTGTGGAATGTTAGTAAGGTGAACTGAACTAGGACAAATACAGTCCAGAGCACAGAAGAGCCTCTCCTGGATGTAGACAATAAACTAGCACACAGAGCATTTAAAATATAATCACTAGAATGGATCTTGGGCCAAAGGTTCAAAGTGATCCCGCAACCCCAAGGCATGTGTAGTAAGTAGGGACAGGTTCTGCAAACATCAGGTAGACCTGAAAAGAGAATTGACACAGTTCTTTGATTTATACAACTCCTGAATGTCACTCTTACTATGTATCTTGGAGAAGTCAGATATCATATACTGTAACAGCTTTATTGCTAGATTTTATGAGCACAGTTATATTTCATTCATTATCATCTCTGTGCCAACTCCTTTGTTTTCTCAGGTTTTCTAGTCTCCCTTTCTTTTATCCTTGGCTTTAATAACATCTTCTGTCAGATATCAGCTTGACATATGTTTTGTCAACTCACTCTCTTTTGGACAAGGTTTTTCTTATTCTTCCCCCTCGACATGAGATATAGAGCGCTTTGAGAGAAATACTACACATCTTATTCATACATTCAGATGCAGACATTTGGTGATATCCTGTTCTATGCACTCATTTTGATTTTTCTGTTTTTAAGAATAACAAAAAATATTTTGCCATGCTTAAAATTAATAAAGGACTTTCACATTCACTAGCCTATTTACCTTTCACAACTATCCCATGAGGAAATATTATGAATTTTGTTTTTCAGAGGAGAAAACTGATGCTTTGAAAGGTCAAGCCACTTAGAGTGGGTGGACCAAGAACCATATGTGCCTTGGATATCCTCTTAGGGAATCACTTAGGCCATTCCCTCAAGTGGCTTTAAGAAATTCCCATAATTAGTTTGAGATAACTGGAAAGCAAGTGACTTCAGGAAGAATAAAAAGCAGCAGCAGCACTAGTCACAGCTGCATCTTGGGCCGCCAACAAGCTCCCAAGGCAGATGCTTGTTGACTGCAAGGTATAGAACCCAGAGAAAATAGAAGACTAATCCAGGGAATATGATGGTCAAATAGTGCATTTATTAGCTTTGAATGCGACATATATATACATATATATATATGTATATATACACACACATACACACATATATAAATACATATGCATACATATATACATACATATATATGTACACATACATATATATACACACACACATACACACACATATATATGTGTATATATAAATAAATTTATATATAAATATATATGCATACATATATACATATGTACACATACATATATATATACGCATACATATATACATATGGCATAGATACATATGGCAGAGTATACATATACATATATACATATACATATATACGCATACATATATACATATACATACACACATATGGCAGAGTATACATATACATATATACGCATACATATACACACACACACATATATAAATGAGTATATATAAATACATTTATATATAAATATATATGCATACATATATACATTTGTACACATACATATATATATACGCATACATATATACACATGACATACATACATATGGCAGAGTATACATATACATATATACATATACATATATACACATACATATATACATATACATACACACATATGGCAGAGTAAAGGGAAACCTAAGATGTATTTTGTTGGTATGGGAAGATTCCAATGAAGGGGTGGTGTCTGTTTAATCAATGAGGAAACAAATTCTCAAGAAATAATGATTCCCTTGAATCTCACCACCTTCCAACTGGTGATTCGGACCGGGGTCGAGCTGGTTATGAAATATTCAGTTGAGGTAAAGAGCATCGTGGTTGTGTCATCCGCACTGTTGCATGTTTGAGGTATGTTGAGGGGCAGAGGGGGCTCAAGTGACTCCATCTCCTGGTGTGGCATTTCTCTGGCTCTAGTTCTGGGGCTGCTCCGGAACCTATTTCAGCTCCGGGCCAGCAGGGAGCTGCTCCGCGCAGGCTCCGCCTCTGGGAAGCCGCGGTATCGCGGCCACTGGTTTGGCTCCGCCCGGCCCCCCGTCTCAGACCATGAAGTTCCAGGCAGGGTGATAACACTTTTATCTCCCTAACTTTCAAAGGCTGCAATGAGAGAGTCAGTGAATGTGTGAAATCACAAACTATCCTTCAACGTGAGGGATTCTGAAAATGAGCAATCAAGCAATAAAAACGTCAAGACAAAAGGAAAAACTTGCCCTTCAGGCGTGCACAGCAGTAACAGCCCACGTAGAAAAATGCCATTAGGATGAAAGTTCCAGGCTTTTATTGTACTTTCTTTTTCTGATATTTGAAAAGGAAAACCTATGTTGAGCTTCTAGTGTTTAGAAGCCTATAAGCCTGTAAGAATCATAGTTGTACTGACATAATGTTATGTCAGTTATGTCTCAATTAAAAAAATTATTGTTTAACCTAAACACAGAAATTATGTTATGATTGCCATATGACTGGATTCATTGGCTCACAGATTTTCAGGAACTCAATGGAAAGACAAGGAAATACCACTACATACCTTTCTGTAGGTGGAACAACTGGAACTCTTGTCTTTTTTTTTTTTTTTAATTTTTTTTAATGTTTATTTATTTTTGACAGAGAGACACAGAGCATGAGTGGGGGAGGGACAGAGAGAGAGAGGGAGACACAGTATCTGAAGCAGTCTCCAGGCTCTGAGCTGTCAGCACAGAGCCTGATGCAGGGCTCGAACCCACAAGCTGTGAGATCATGACCTGAGCCAGAGTCGGATGCTCAACCGACCGAGCCACCCGGGTGCCCCGGAACTCTGTTTTTTGTTGGTGAGAATATAAAATGGCATTTTACTTTGTAGAACTGTTTGGAAGGTTCTAATAAGAAGACATTTACCGTACAGCCAACCCATTTCATTTTTAGGCATACATCCAAAAAAGACAAGAATATTCATGGTGGCTTTGTTCATAATAGGCCTCGAATGAAAACAACCCGAAAATCCATCGACCGAAGAAGAATGGAAAAACCAACTGTGGCACACATATATTTAATTATTACTCAGCAATAAAAAGGAATAAACTACTAAAGCATTCAAAAATTTTTTGAGCAAAGGAATCCTGACACAAAAAGTAAACGTATGATTCTAGCTACATGAAATTCAAGAAGAGGTCAAAGTCATCTATGGTTATAGAATTTGGAATAGTGGTTACCTGTAGAGGTAGGAGGAATGTGAGGGTTGTTGACTGTGAAAAGACTGAAGAAACTTTCTGGAGTTGTGGAAATATTTTCTATTTTGAATAGGCCACCCTGAAGTATACAAAATTTCATCAAGCTGTGCACCTTAGGTTTTGATTAGACTGCAAGGAAAATACACTTCAGGAGAACACCATGAGCATAAATTAAAGAAAAGTCATAAGATGCGGTAGAGACATATATAAAGTTGTAAGGTAAATTCGTGTTGGTCCTCAGTGAGGACAACCTGAAGACGTGGTTTGGGCGGTGTTGAGATATCAGTTTAACCTACTTTATGGTTTTTGTGGGGAGACAGCTTGTTCATCGTTCCTAGGAGGGGATGGAGGATAGAAATAAAGACAAGCGATGGTGGCACAGTGATTCAGATCTCTAGCTTACAGAGGGTGTGAACACAGCTGTATTTCAGTGTGTTGAGGGCCATGTAACGTCAATGTATCAGGAGACAGCACCTTTAGCAAGACTGGGTCATCTAGAAAGAGTGGAAATAGTGGTAGAGACAGATGCTCCCGATCATGCTCGTTTTCCATCAGAGAACCTGGGAAAAGTTATACTATGTCCAGTGGATTAGACCTGTTCCAGAATGCACAGGAGGTCCTTGCTGGAGATACTTCCCAAATACATCTTGGGAGAAGAGATGTCAGGTTAAAGAAGGCTGAAATTTTACAGGAAGAAGTGAGAGATGAGCCAGAGACACTGGGTGTAAAAATTACTGCGACTTCAGGTATACTCGGGACCGGTGAGCAGCCAAGGGCTAATTCAGGGGCTTTACGCTGCCTTAAAAAGGAGATAGTATATGTTATATTCATGTGTGTGCTCTAGGGCCCCAAGGTCAAAACTTAATGAGCTTGACTAGGTTTGATCATCAATCTTACTGCTATAGCCGTGAGCCATTAGGAACCAACTTTCAGTTTCCAGACTTTCAAAATAGTACAGGTGAGCTTGCCAGGAATTTTCTATGATCCTATAGAAAGTCCAGTAGCAGCTGCCAAGAGTTTGAGTCTCCATGGCAGCAAATAGCTACGCCCAGTAGGAGAGGATCCCCATTTCTTTAGGAAAGGCTTCCTGATAGGTCTGAGCCATCTCAATGCTAGGACTGAGAGGTCCCCACCCATGGAGTGGCTTAATAATACCTTGCCAAGACAAATACAGAAACTTTAAAAGAGCCTTTCTCCTCACCCACAGAAATGGTTCACAAATAAGAGGTAACACACACCCGGGAACTCCATTAATCTTCCCAAAGCAAAAAGGCAAGGGATCCACTTGGTGATAAAGTGAACCCAACACGTGAAATCTTAGCGAGACGTCAGTCAGGAGGCATGAGTGACAATTTCCAGGGTATTAGATTGGATTTTCAAAATTACTTGTGGAATAATAGAAGATACAGACATCACGGGGAAACAAAACACTATTTATTTCAGTTTTACATTTACAAAACATCCTTGGTCTACAGAAGCTATTGTTTTATTATGCATTCTTTCTCAGCATACAAATAAATTTCATCCAAAAACTGAAAACATAGAGTGACGTAGTGGAAAGAACATGGACACTGGAGCCAGACAAACTTGGGTTTGAATTTTGTCCTCAGCAGTTGCTAGAGAGTCTTAGCAGAGGTTAGGTTAGGATATACAGCTGCCAGTTCTCGGTAGTTTACAATAAAGATTTATTGTTCACTCGCATTACATGTTTTATTGGGTTGGCTGTGTTTTTGCTCCCTGGTGTCTTTATTCCAGAAACTAAAATAAAGACACAGCCTGTATCTTGTTATTGAGGACCTCGTTGGCCTCATGGGAGAGGGAGAAGAGAAGGCTCATGGTGAACAATGTGATATTTCTGCTCATTGACCTAAACAAGGCCCAAGGCCAAGCTGGATTGTAGAACTCTGTGTAGGGAAGGGCCCACTGGAAGTAAAACATTTGGAGAGTACTTGGAATATAATTTACTTCAGTGATTTTAGTGAAGTTACTTCTCCAAATCTCAACCCCCTCAAACTGGAAAGCAAGGTTAACAATCCCTGTCTTACACAATAGTTCCTAGTAAACAAATGTGAATTATCTGACATGCAGTATGGTCTGAACGAACAGCTCTTTTCTTTCTTCTTTTCTAATGTCTATGAATGAGCACTGATTTGCATTACTGTGAATTTCAGAGTTCAAAAATTAATCAATCCTTCTAAATCATAATTTCTTAACAACTATGTGTTGGCCATGTTTCACTGGGTGCACTGGAATTCACTAAATGGGCAGAAATAGAAGACATCATTTTTTCTTTAAAATTTCACTAGCCTACAGAAGGAAACTAATACTAACAATCGGAGTGCAAAGTAGAAAAGTGTTTTCATTAAGCTTCACACATGAGGATCTGAGAGGGGAAATAGTATTGTTAGTGGCATTTTATAGTTAAACGAGTTCAATAACAATTTTTTAAAAATTCATCAGTTCACTAATTAGCAAAGATTTGAGACTTTTTTTCTTCTGGCTATTAAGCAGAAATGAATGTACGCTATAGAAACTTAAAATACAGAAAAGGACTTGCAAGAAAAATAATCATGCATAATCTCACTCCAAGAATATTCATGGTTAACATTTTATTATATTTTCAGTCTTTGTGTGTGTGTGTTTATAATATTGTACAACTGGAATGATAATGCATAGAGCTTTTTAAAACTTGATTTCTTCACTTAATAGTATGTCTTACTTTCCTGTCCACAAAAACACCATTTTGCAAGAATGCTTAATGTCCATCTATCATATATCATATGATATATTCATATACATAAAGCTTCTATCATTGGATACTTCATGAATTACTCAGCCCTCTGCTCTTGATGACTATTTGGGTTGTGTCATTTTTTTGTTTTGGTTTTTTTTTTGTTTTGTTTTGCAATTAAGAAAACTCTGGATTGAACATCTTTGCACATATATTCTTGTGTGCGTTTGAAATTATTTATTAAGATTAGGGTTCTAAAAGAATAATTCTGTCAAAGAATATGTTTCTTTTTAAAGCACTTGATACATATTGTTACTTTGTTTTCCAGAAATTTTTGGTGAACGTTTTAAAAAACATTCATTTTATTTTTAAGTTTATTTACTTATTTTCGGAGACAGAGAGAGTGTGCGAGCGAGTGAGCGGGGTGGGGGAGCAGTGACAGAGGGAAAGAGGATCCCGAGTAGGTCCTGCACCCTTAGCACAAAGCCCCACGCAGGGCTTGAACTCATGAGCCATGAGCTCAAACTCACAAACCATGAGATCACGACCTGAGCCAAAATCCAGAGTCGGATGTTTAACCGACTGAGCCAACCAGACGCCCTAAACCTTTTTTATTTTTTAATTGCATGCATAATTGTGGAGGGGTGGGATTGGGAATAGGTGGGGATAAGGAGTTGGGTTGGAAGATGGGATGTGAACCTGAATAAGACCATATTTATATATATATATATACATACACACATATATATGTATGTGTATGTGTATATATATATATATATATATATATATATGTATATTGGAATGTGCAAAAAATTAATTGAGTGTGGGCTAAATCTAAGAACAGCCAGGTGAAAGTACTAAATGGGAAAAGCAGTAGCATTTGAAAATCCTACCCCAAAAGAAGGGTTTTGTGTCCTAGATGGTCTGGAGGGCAGGAGACAGACTAGTCAGCAGAGTTAGACAGGTTTAGCTCTTCCGCAAGGTCACAGAGCTAGTTAATGATGTAGGATATGGGTCTTTGATCTCATGGTGAGTACATTTTGCAATGCACCACCCTGCCTCTCAAGAAAAGGCATACGTTAAAGAGTCAAATTACTACACCGGGTATGGTGCAATTAAATGACAAAATGGACACCATAAGCACGTGCTTCCTGAGGCAGTCGTTCTCTATCCAGGGACTCAGGGTTGGGTCAGGTGGATTTCAAAACAATTGCTGAAAATGTGTTCTGTCTTAGTTTCCATGACTTCCTACAAATTGTTGTTGTTGTTGTTGTTGTTTTTATTTCTGTTAATTTTAATTCTGATCCAAATCGTCCATGTGGGGATTTTAAGAGACTGTTGTATGTTCCAAATTAGTATTTCTCTCGATGTTCCCTGTCCCCTGACCTCCGACAAATGTTTTGGATATACCCTGTGTAGTGGACAGCTTAGTATTTATTTTTATTAGTTTAAAAAAGATTGAGCATTACTCTGCACTCGTACTGTTCTAGCTCCTGGAGGTAAAGATGTGAACAATAAAGATATGGCTCTTCAGAGGGTATTTACATTTTAATGAGGAGAGACAGACAACACTAAAAAAGTTAACTGGCACAGTAATTTCAGAGGGTAATATATGTTATAAAGAAAGTAAAATGTGATGTTTTGATAGTTATGGGGCCTTGGCTTTACTTAGGGTAATGGACAGGGAGATACTCATTAAGGCAAGGTCTTTGAGTTAAGACCAGAAGGGCAAGAAGGCACCAGCCTTATGAAGACTGGGGTAGAGTATTCTGTACAGAAGGAATATCAGTGGCAAAGGCTCCAAATCAGGAACAAGCGTGCCATGTTCAAGAAATGGTAAGAAGCCTGTGTAGCTGTGAGTGTGAGAGAGAAAGGGAAAAGAGGATCTTAAAAACAGAAAAGGATTAGCTCCTGGGGGTCAGGTAGGCTATGGTACATTTCGATTTTGTATCAGTTTTAGTAGGGAGATATTAGAATGCTAACGAGACCACAATGAATGTGTCTGTCTAAAACTAATAATAATTGGCGACAACAGCAGACGTGAAAAAATTATGAAAAATGATTTCTATCTTTTCTCCACATCCCTCACCCTCTTTCATATGAGATAAAGAGATCAGAGTGCCAGGGACGGAAGATAACAGCAAAGAGGCAGAGACTGGTGTAGGGCCCCGAGCACCAGCCGGGTTTGGCCAGGTGACTAACAAGGGGTTAGTTGTGCCAATCACCAAAAGAGGAGTCTGGAGAAGGAACAGGCTCCTGAGAAAGGGTGATGGAGATGACAGATTCATTTTGGACATTTTAGGCGTGAGATGTCTGTGGAGTAAATACCCAGGTGGACTCTTCAGCAAACGTCTGGCAAGACAGTCTGAAACTATTATGGAGAATTTGAGCTGGAATTGTAGAGCTGTAGATGTGGGAGCCCCAACCATACGTAGTGATCGGCATATACTTTTTGCAGGTTGTGGATTACATGTGGTTTAAAAAATATTAAACAGTTTATTAACTGAAAAAAAAATGTCCATGAGGCAGCATTGGGAAGATATTTATCATCTGGATGCTACAATAGCTTACATAGTGGTTACAACAGTTTGGGAACCCCGCTTTCTTACCAAACAGACGTGAGGCTATGGGGCTGGCCTGGGAGAACTGTCATTCTGTGGGTGTGAACACAAATTGCAAATCATGTTTTTTGAGGCCAGTAAGTTGTGGTTTTTTTTAATTAATTTTTTTAAGTTTATTTATTCACCGAGAGAGAAAGAGAATGGGGGAGGGGTAGAGAGAGAGGGAGAGAGAGAATCCCAGGCAGGCTCTGTGCTGTCAATGCAGAGCTTGATGCAGGGCTCCATCCCATGAACCTCGAGATCGTGACCTGAGCCTAAACCAACAGTCTGACTTTTAACTGACTGAGCCACCCAGACACCCTGTTTTTGTTTTTGTTTTTGTTTTTGTTTTTGTTTTTAATGAGTATTTTGATTATACTATATGTGAACTCGGGTATGGGGCTCTGAAAGAAGAAAACATGATTTGGAGAGAAGGAAAATGGCAGTGACAGTGAAGGGTAGGGGTCAACCAGCAAAAATGAGTTTACCCGTGGAGGTGGGCTTTGCGAGGCCAGCATTCAGCTGGACCATTTAAAAGGTGAAGAGGAGAAGTTTCTCAGAGTGAAACGGATGGTGTGTAGTCTTTGTTTTCATATCTGAACAAAGGAAGAGCTGAGCTCTGACAGACAGCAATATGAGAAAGATGGCTTTGACCAATTTTCTTTAAATAATGTAATTTTAAACCACTGGACTTTTGAATGATGTCTCTAGAATGGTAATATGTCCCTGAATATGTAAAATAAGTCTTTATAAATAAGTTGGCTTTCAAAGTATTTTGCAGTATATTTCATCTATTTATATTCTCTCCATGACATGATTGTCCAAGGTTCTCTTCTCCTGTTGTGCTGGCTAACCTAAAGTTGATAATGGATAGTAAGCACTTATGGTAACGGATAGAATTACACAAGGCAACTCTATAGAGCAGTGGTTCTTAGACCTAGTTGTGCACCAGAATCACCAGTGAGATTTATTTTATTTTATTTTACTTTATCTTATTTTAATATTGATGTACAAACTTACCCCAGATCAAATAAATCAAAATCTCTGGGAATGGGAACCAGGCATCAATAATTACAAGTAAGTCTTGGAGGTAATTCCAATGTGCAATTAAGGTTGGAAACTATACAATATAAAAGGAAGAGAATTGAGGACATGGTCCTGGGAAATACTTAGGAAGAGGGAACAAGACAGGGCCAAAAAAAAAACAGGATGGCTGGAGAGACAGACAAAAAACCAGAAGGGGTGGGTTTTCAGAAACTGGGAGAGATACAGAAAATAGCCAACAGTGTTAGGTACTGAAATCAGCAAAGACAAGGACTAAATATTCTTCTGGATGCCATTTGTGTCTTTTGCATGAGCCACTCCAATGAAGCCAAGGGTTCTGAAGTAGGTTTGCAGTGAGAGACAGTAAGTATGGGAATAAAGAAATTGAACAGAGTATGTATAGACCACTCTTTCTTAGCATGGCTGTAAGTGGATACAAATATGTGGCCATAGATGAATGAGACATAGAATCAGGGAGAGCTTCATCAAAAAAATATGGGTGTCTTACAGCATGGTCATAAGCTTAGAGAAAAGAGTGGTAGAGAGTGAGAAACTGAAAGTGTAGGAAGGAAAGGGAAAAAGAACAAGGTTTTTGAGGAATCAGAGGAGGGTAATATATAATATGATGTATATAACATGATTAGATTTCATCAGAAAAAGAAATTCATTCATTGGGATTGAAGAAAAGCAATAATATAGGAATGAATAAATGTATTGGGAGAAGGGAGGCCTGATGTTATGAGAGATGAGGCAAAACAGCTTCTATTTTCTCCGTGAATTAGAAGGTAAATCTCCGTTGTGAGTGAGAGGAGTATTGGTGGAGTTAGTTCCTAGAAGAGAGTGGAAACATTTTGGAAAGATTGCAGGGCAAAGTGGGAGAAGCAGGTGACTGGGGTTAAATGGAAAGATGACAGAGCATTGTTGTGACAGGAGACTGTGGTGCTGGTGTTCAAGGGACGTCAGCAATCTGGACACAGTAGTCGGGGTTGGATGGTTGGCTGAATCGAGGCTGGACATTTTACTGGGTGGTCATTTTGAACTAGAAAGAAGCTGATGGTGTTAACAGCATTAGGGTCTAAGAGGTGGACCTCCATAAGATCTAGACTGGCTAGAAAAGGAAACAAAAAGAAGTGACTGATAAATTGAGAGAAAATGGAGGGAAGGATGAGGCCACAAAGGTGAAGCAGGAGAACATTCACGGTGGGAAGAAGGGGAAGAGAAACGAGGGGCTTAGAGAGGATTGTTGTCAGAGAGGAAGGTTTTGGAGATCGTGTTACAGAGTAGTGACGGAGATGGAGGAGGTACACAAAAGCGGAGGAAAGGATTTTAGCTACATTGAGTTCACAATTCGAATTGGAGGCTAAATACAAAGACAAATAAGAAATAGAATAAAGGTGACGTTTGCCAGCACCGAAAGAGTGATATGCGCAAGGCCTGCTCTGGAGGTTCAAATACGACATCATCGTAAGGAAGAACTACCAATGGACTTCACGGTGGAGAAGAAGAAATGCCACCTGTATCTTGAGGGTGAGCACAATCCAGAAAAATAGGAGCCGGGAAGGGATTTTAGGCAAACAGTAGGGTAGCCTTGAATGTAGAAGGAAATAAAATTATATTTGAATACAGCAGTTTGACTAGACAAGGACTTGTGGAGAGAAGGTTGCATAAAAGGGAAGTAACACTGGAAGGCTTAGGATGGCCTTCGATGTACGGCTAACGAGTTTTGATAATGTCATAGCATTCCTTAACAATATCTCAGGTAAATAGAATTTCTGCCAAAATGAAAGCAGAAAATCATACCTAAAGGTTAGCTTTTCAGCAGCCTTCTTCTTCACCTGATTCGTGAAATCAGGATCCATCTTTTCTGGAGAATGCTCGGAACCCCGACGTTCTTCAGGGCCCAGTGTTTCTGGGACATGGCCTTCTTTTGTCTCCTCCACCCTGCCCTCTGGCTGCCAGATTTGCCGCCTTCCAGCCAAATCATCTGATATTTCCCAGTGGAATCTCATCCCCACCCAGTGAAGCTCACCCCGGAAGTTAACAGGAGGGATCCTTTCGCCGCTCCGGCCCCGCGAGGTTGTGCATTTTAACTGTCAGCCTCTGGTGACCAGACGGTCACATTCCTCGTGTCACCCAAGGAAGAGATTGCAACAGCGGAGCCTTCAAGATGCTCCCCCTCCTAAGATGAGTCAGACCGTAGACAGAGGAAAATGGTGATGCAGGATGAAGGCCCGCGACTTCTGGTCCCTCACCCCAATTACATTTACCTTTGCAGCCACTCAGTGCTTCCCCCTCCCCTCTCAGGACAAGTGGTGGCCTTCTCTCTATTTAACTCCAAATCTGTTCCCTACACCCTCTTCACCCATTCTATACAGTTTCCTCAGAGACCTCACCCATTTATGATTTCCTCTAACGTATACAGTCCAGTCGTTATTTTAGTGCCTCTTTCCTCTTGGAAGATAAACATCTTCTATCATAAAACAGTACAATAAAATCACTGTGGCATAGCTTCATCTCTCTTCCGGTGGCATTCATTCTTTCTCCTTTCCCTCTTGGTCTAGCTTCATTGTCCACATTCTCTGCCTCTGCCTTTGATTCACTGTTCTAGACTCTAATCTTATTTATTTATTTGTTTAATGTTTATTTATTTTTGAGAGAGAGAGAAAGCAAGAGAGAGAGAGAGCACATGTGAGTGGGGGAGGGGTACAGAGAGAGGGGAAAACACAGAACACGAAGCAGGCTCCAGGCTCTGAGCTGTCAGCACAGAGCCTGACACAAGGCTCGAACCCAAGATCATGACCTGAGCTGAAGCTGGACGCTTAACTGATTGAGCCACCCGGGCACCCCTAGACTCTTAATCTAGCTGCTGTCCGTATGCAGCACTGAAATTCTCTTCTGAAGTCACTAATGAACTCCTTGTTGCTATTTTAAAGGATCAGTGTTCAGTCCTTGCTTCTCCCCAAGACTAACCCAATTTATTCTCCTCTGTAGGTGGATTTCCTCTACTCTTCCCCTGAATGTTGGCCTTCCTCAGAGTTCTGTTCTCAGGCTACCTCTGCGCTCACTGGGCAACTTTCCAGATTGATCTCTTTCTCCCTCACATCTTCACCCGCCACCTGTACTCGGAGGTTTCCCGAATCTACATCTCCAGCCCTCAGCTGTCTTTCCAGTCCAGACTCACATCCCCTCACCCAGGGGAAACCTCTGTTGGAGGATCCACAAGCACCTCCAACTTAAGATGAAAAAAAAATGAGCTCAGCATCTAACCCTTCTCCCTACCTTCCCCACGTCTTTACGTCTTCCTGTTAACATTTAGCAAAGGCGCCATCATTCATGTTGTTTCTCCAACTGGAAAATTGCCAGTCATCCCTGATTCCTCCCTTGCATCCTCCACCCCTCCTTTTTTCCTCCTGGCAGCCCCCCACCCCACCCTTTGTGGACCCTTATCAGGGTTGTCTATATGATACAGATAGTCTTCTAACCTTTTCCTTGACTTCAGATTTCCTCACCTGCATTCATTCCCACAGTGACACTGGAGAGATGGTTCTGCCACGGTCTGCCTGTGCCACTCTAGCTTTCAAGTAACATGCGGAAAAGTCTTTGCAAAGCAAGTAACGCCCTCCTTATCTGGCCCAGCCTTGTTTCTTACCACCCGTTTCTCCTCTCTTCACATTTCCTCTCTCTGTAATCCCTCCTATTTGCTTTCTCTCAAACCATTCAGAGCTACCCACCCCCGCACCGAACTTGCCATGCTTGTTTTCGCATTTGCACCCATGTTTCTCTCTGCCACGTACACCTGGTCTTTCTTGCCTGCTCTTTTACATCTCTGTCAACGCCTCTCCTGTCGTGAGAGATGGAGCTGGCTGCCCGCCCTGTGCTCTAGCCCTCTGCACCTGCAAGGATCAGAGCTTCTGTCATGCATAGTATATCTCACACATTCAGTTCCCTCATTGGTATGGGAGCTCCAGCAGGTAGGGTCTGAGTCTGACTTGCCTCTCTCTTCTCAGAATTAGGATGAGGGCAGCGCTGGGCATGTGCTCTATGAACATGGGAAAGAGGTGCATCTCTATCGTGGGTCCTGATAGGTGATTCATCTGAGCTGGAGGGGCCCTGAGGTGCTTCTGAGCCCTCCTCTGATTTGGAGGGCTGTGACAACTCCGTGGTCTCAGGAAATGTACTCAAACAACTATTGTAGTTATCAGTCACGGTTTACATGAGAAGATACGAAAAATCTCCCTGGTACCAAGTGCTTCTTCTAGACATAGAAGAGGTTAAGTAAATATTTGATACACTAATGATTGAACAAATTGGTGACTCAAATATTAATTCTTTCTGTTCCAAAACAGCCCTGGCAAGGAGATTACCTTATTAAAGAATGAAATGTCACCTTTATTGTCTAGGGTAAAGGCGGAGTTGATTGTTTTCAAGTTCTTAGAGCAAAGTCAGAATTTATTTGATGTTTGGAGATTATTCCCATTGAACCTGAAACAACTGTTTGTTTAAACTTTTCTCAGCACACTTTACATACAGATCCTAAATGTAGCGTGGGGGGGGGGAGGGGTGTGGGGGATGAGGGGTGGGGTGGGGGAGGGGGGTGGGGGATGGGGGAGGTGCGGGTGTGTGCGCCTGCGCGCCCATGCACGTCTGCTGCTTGTTTGTTTTCTTAGGTTTGTGGAAAGGAAATACTGTATTTACATCGTGCTTCGGCTTTCTCAGCACTCCCTTCCTTTAGTCCCAGGAACATGCATCACGCCGAACTTAACTATTTCTTGACAAACCCAGAGCATATGTTCGCACAGACAAGGAAGTCAGAATGACAACACTATTGAAGGTAAACACGTCTGCACCGAGCTATTATGTCCTCAGAATTCGGGCGTCTTTTGTGGCTAATTTTGTCACATCTCAATGATGGACTTGAAAACATTCAAATATTGGCTAAACTAATCTAAGAAAAGTGCTCTGAGAAAAATTAGGGCAAAATCAGCTTATTGATTCATAAACTTAAGAATTTGATGAAATGTAGTGTAATGATGTTTTCAAAAATTCATCACAAAAACTGGAAGATGTGCTGGATATAATTGATATTGCCATCACTTCTGGAGATTTATTGAAAACAATCAATGACTGAAGCTTTGTGAAGGATGCCTTCATTCTTATTATGACTTGGATGTTACATGAAAATTGAAAAGTTATGACTAGTTCTCTGAAACTGGCAGAATGAAGAGAATGCATCTTGTATATATTATGAAAACCATAATTCTTGTCAAATGAAATGCATCTCTTCTGCACAAAACACTCAAGTGTGTTAGTGAATGCGGTGTTTCCTTTTTCCTCCCATATTTTACTGTCAAGCAAAACTGATGATGTTTTGCGGATACATATTCCAAATCAAGATCTCTCTTAGCATGTAGATATATAAGATTTTTGATTAGTATTTGGTAATCTTGACCAAAAGAAAACTGCCATGTCCAAGACTGAAGAGTAGGAGGAAGCAAAAATAAGGGTAATTCTAATAATACAAATTCATGAGCCTTAGTCAGTACCATAGGCATGGACCTGGGTCTATATTGTTTTTTGAGTTCTCTAGGTAGTGCTGAAGCATGGCCAGGTTTGGGAAGCACTAGCAAGAACCCAGTTCTCTCTGCCTGGATTAATTTTCACATCTGTCAGAATGCTCTCCTGAACTAGATGTGGGTATGAAACAGTGTCTCTAGCTGGTGGCAAGGGAAAGGGAACAGGTGCTTCCCTCTTCTTTCCCTTCTGTGATAGCAAGTACATCTGTGGTAGGTACACTAGCTGGCCGCAACACCTCCCTTGCCCCGCTGGAATCATCAGTTGACAGAGCTGGTGGGAAACGCAGAGATTACTTTAGAGGAATTACATTTTGTAGTTGAGGACGCATTTATATAGATATTAAGTTACTTGGAAGATCACATAGATAGTTCCAGAAAGATTTGAGATGAGAACTCAGATCTTCTGAGACCACATGCTTTTCTAATTTTAAAAAAAGGAGGGGGGAAAAAAAGCTATTTACAATCAGACTTCAATCTAATTTCTCATCCTCATTTCCTATCACTTCACTCTCAGCACGCTGTTGACTTTTTCTCAGAACTCTGGGTATTTCATAATACAGTAGACATCAGTTGTAATGCCAGCTCAGTGTCCCTTCTTCCTTATTTTGGTAAAAGTTCTTGACTTGTCATTGTGAAACCACTTATCCATCATTCTCATCTGATTTGAGTGGGTTCACCCCAGCCCCTGGCTTGGGGAACAGGATATGACTTAAACCAGGGCAACTGCAGGCCGAGCGATTGGTTCAAGAAGGACAGGGATTCATCCAGGCCAACGAGAGTCAGTCAGATAAATTTTTTGGAAGCATTAGGAAAGAGCCGCTTTCTCCACTGTGGTCCTCATGAGCAGGAAGGAAACTATTGCAGCTGATGGCCTGGTTTGACAGCAGTTAGGGAGTCCCTGCCTGAGAATAAGGTCAACACAAAAGTCATGTGGAAAAAGAGAGACTGATTCTTGGTGTTCCACCTAGAGTATATGGATCCAGTCATGCCATTTCCATGTCGGTTCCTGGATTTTCCACTTATGCAGCCAATAAATCACCTTTCGGCTTCGGCCGGTTTGACTGGGTTTTTGTTACTGTGCAGCTATCCTACCATTTCCTTGTAATATCCATTTTCTATTTTTCCTCCTACAAAGCTATTTATTCGAGAAGGCATGAAAGTCAAGTTTAACTGTTAAAAATAAACAAGAAAAGGCACAAAAGAGTGTCCTGCAGGTGTTCTATTCTCGGCACAAACCAACTGCCTGGTTAATAGCCTTGACTTGATGACCGTTGGGGCAAGCATGTGGGAAACTGATTTCATTACTTTTAGAACACTGGCCTAGGCCTATGAAATGTCACTGGACAAAGATTCATGCTTTTGTGGGGTTTATCTTTTTATGCAGGGAGAGATAATTTTTTAAAAAAACATGAAAAACTAAACATGTAAATTATTCTGTGGCTAGTAAGTGATAAGTGTTGTGTTAAAAACACGACCAACAGCAAAGAAATCAGAGAAGGGGGTTCTTTTAGGGTTTTAGGACTTCCTTCCAGTGTAGGGGGAGATTCCCCCCAACAAAACACTAAGCAATTCTTGGACACCCCGCTGGTGTCAACTCAATTCTGATACTATTTACTAGGAGATAGCATCAGATTCCACAGGTTAAGGGTTCAGTATTGTAGGACTGCCTCATTCTCCAATCCCACCTCCCCACTTCAGAGACCAGGCACGAGCCTCAGGCTGTTACCTGCGAGTCTAGGCAACCAGCTATAGATTGGAGGTTCCAATGATCTCCTCCTTAGGTTCCTTTAATTTGCTAAAGCAACTCACTGGACTCAGGGAAACACCTCTGTTTACCAGTTCATTAAAGGACATGATAAAGGATATGAATCAACAACCAGATGA
Organism: Neofelis nebulosa; assembly: GCF_028018385.1. Lineage (NCBI taxonomy): Eukaryota > Metazoa > Chordata > Mammalia > Carnivora > Felidae > Neofelis > Neofelis nebulosa. Next base: position 105,922,301 of record NC_080787.1, on the reverse strand, counting down.
AGAGATGTATAGGGTGAGGGATGTGGAAAGGGCACAGAACTTTCCTGACCTCTCCAGGCACACCACTCTGCCTGGATCTGCAAGTGTTCACCAACCTGGAAGCTCTCCAAACTCTGTCCTTTTGGGCTTTTATGGAAGCTTTGCTATATCGGCACAATTGATTAACTCATCAACTATTGGCTAATTCATCCTGTAGCCCCTCTCCGGTTCTAGATTGGGGGTGAGGTTAGTGGAACTGAAAGTTCCAAACCTTTAAATCACACAGCTGGTTCTTCTGGCAGCCAGCCCCTACCCTTAGGTGGGGTCCAAAAGTCACCCCATTAACATAATAAAGGACACCTTATTTGCAGTCATCACAGGAAATTCCAAGAGTTTTAGGAGCAGTGAGTGAAGAACTACTGACGAAGACCAAACACATCTAGTCAACTGAGTGACAAAAATATATATTTCTTCTGAATCACAATATTGCATGGGTACTACAAATGCTGGGGATGGGATTTAAAATTAAAATTTAAATTTAAAATAAATTTTCATTAGAAAAGTAATAACTAAGAAAAGACAGTGGTGAGGGTGACCACCTGGGGAAAGAGTGTTTTAGGCTTTTAGAACAACCAGTGCCAAGGGCAAAAGGGAGCGGACAGGTGTCCCAGGAGCAGGAGGCCAGGTTAGCTGCTACAGAGCTAAGTCAGGAAGACCACAGAGGTTAGATCACATTCTATTTGTAGCCATCTGTGAGCATTTTGGCTTTTATTCAGTGGAATAGAGAGCAAATAGGGTTTGTTTTATTTTTCTCTATTCTAGCAGAGGAGTGACATCTAATTTTCATTTTTAAAAAGTGCCTCTGGGTGCAATGGTGAGAATAATCAAGGGGATAAGGGGGGAAGCAGGGAGATGAGTTAGTAGGCTGTGGCAGATAACGTCCACAGATGCTCAGCTCCACTCTCAGGCTTCTAAACTCTTCTCTGTGTACCATGAGTCTGGAAGCTTGCAGACCATTATTCCTAGGCTCTCTTGCCAGCTGGCTTTCACGTAAAATCTGCCCATGGAAAGCATGGTGGGAGGAGGAGTGTAGGAGGAAGAGACAAGCCAGTTTTTCTGCTTCTGATGGCACTTCTAGTCGCATGGTGGTAGGGGCAGTGGGTGACTGAGCACCTGGGGAACAGAAAAGCCATGAACCGATGGGAAGATGGGTGCAAATGGGACATGTTTGGGGCAGAAGTAAGTGGATGAATAGGGAAGAGAGGAGGAGTTCAATTTTGGATATAGGAAGTTTGAGATGCCTAGTAGCTATCCAGATGGGGAGATCAATAAGCGACTAGATAGTTCGGAGCTGGCTGTAGATATAAATCTGAAAGTTAGTGATGTCGTTTGAAAGCCATGAGATTAGGTGAGCTCACTGAGGAATAGAGAAAAAGAGGACCACCCCCGAATCCAGGCTGTCTGACATGAAAACTCAGGGAGGAGAAGAGAAACTGACAAAAACAGATTGAAAAAGAGGGATCAGTGTTGTAGGAGGAAGATCTCAGAGAAGAGACAGGGACCAACTTTGTCAGATGGGCTGCTGTGTCAAAACCGCCTGGACGCTGAATGGATGGCTGACGTCAGCAACATAAAGGTAATTGGTGACCCTGACAAAAGTAGTCTTTATAGGGTGTGGGAGTGAAAATCCTGGCACTAGTTTATTCATTCACTTATTCATTTTAAAATACCCGTTGAGCACCTGCTTTGTGCCAATCACTGGGGATTTGAGGTCAATAAGGAAGACATTGCCCTTATCCTGTAGAAGTTTAGAGTATTCTACTGTAATGACAAGCTATAATTTCATGCAGAGATAAACTTCGAAACAGACTCTTATTACACGTGTGTGTGTGCATATACATACACACACTTAAAAGACTAAAGACAACAAGAAAGATACAGGCTAAGGGAAGTTTACTGTGAGGGCCATTGCACCGCTGGAACAGGTACTGCCTCTGAGCTGGGACTGGCTAAATGCTGTTTATCTTGTGAGTTGAAGCATCTGGCCTCTTTAAAAAGGGATTATCGACTCTCTTTTTGTTTTTATTTGGGAAAGTGTTTGACCAGGTGCCATAATTTGATTTTAATCTGATTTTGTCTCTGTAAGACTCAGATAGTTTAATTACTGGCTTGATCCGGCACCTAGAATATGAATTGCTGGAAAAATAACACGTTGCATTCGTATTGGCAGGTTTGTTTTCACGGATTCTCTCTCCTGAATACAAGTGGTTATTCATAACTCTTCAAGGACTAGGATTTGCAAAACAGTATTTTGATCATCTAAATATCATCTGATAGAACAGGTAAAGCAATCTCTGAAACCCTAAAATTTTCTGGAATAAGTTTGCCATCAGGTCCTGTGCAAATGAAAAGAATTGAAACTGAAACAAAACTTAAATTATAGATGCTCTAATGTGTGTTTCATTATGAATCCTAAATATTATTCTTCTGTAATTCTTTTGAGCAAAGTAATCACTAGTAAGACAATAAAAATGTCAGTATATCTTGGAAGTTATTTCTTTATAGAACAAGAGACCTCTTGTTTTACAGAGAAGCTTTACTCTTCCAAATATAAAGTGCATCAGCATTTTGAGTTTTCTGTTTGAATTCTATACAGTATTAATAACCTAAATATGAGTGCTTTTCGGCCATGGCAAAGTCACTCTGTGATAAGGCATGTGCATTTTGTTAATTCAGACCATGAGATTGTCCTGCAAAGAATTTCCTTTCACAAGTATTGATATGACCCGTTTTGAACTAATCCTAGGAATATTATTAATAAGTAGCTGGATATAACTTACCCCCACATTCAGAAATTTGAAATGTAAATGATTTGCACCCCAAACATGGGCATTTCAAGAAAGAGATTCTCTCACTGGGAACTTTCATCAGAAAGCAGGTGAATAAATGAGAAACTATAGTACAATGCTAACAAAAACAAGAAAGAAAGAAAGGAAGAAAGAAAGCTGTTAAATATTCTGATTTTGACAGAAAGCCCTGATGATCTTCATGGCCTGGTTTTGGCTCAGAGGACTTGAAATAATCAGCGATGGCCCCCCACAGTCAAGGTGTTTGCCATGTTTTCTTAGATTTCAGTAATGGAAGGCTATGGAATTAGTGGCTAAAATGAAAACTTCTTCGTGTTTTGTTTTCAGTTCTGTTGACTTTTCCTCAGGGATTTTTTTTTTTTATCTCCTCTATTCTTGAAATGAAGATGAAAAGTTGTTTCCAGGAGTGTTAGGCATAATTTGAGTTCATTTCTCTCCCTACATGCAATTTCAATCTAGATAGTTTATTAGCTAATGAGACATAATGCGATTCCATTTGTCAAGATTAGATTTGTGGGGAAGAATCACAGAAATATCCTCCCCTTTTACCCTTTGCATCAAAGTGATTATTAATTCACACTTGGCAGGGTGTTCTGCAAGGTCAGAAGCTTAGCCGAGCAGACTGGGAAAATGGCTCTGAGCTCACTTGTTCACTTAGCTGACAAGATGGATGTAAATCAGGACTTGAAGAGGACTTTCCATTATTTAAATGGGAGAGAGTAATTTTCACTGGTTGGGTCTGACTGCTTAGGAAGCATAACGCATTCCTTTTTGATAAAAAAAACTCTGTGAGAGCAGTTTCCAAATTTTATTTCTCAGAATCAAGGGTCTCCTGTGTAGTGAGATGTGGAGGGAAAAGAGGAGACTCGGATGCCAATTCTGGCCCCTTACTTCCAACTGCTAATTGAAGCAGTTCTCCTTTCACTTTTTTTTTTTTTTTTAATGTTTATTTTTGAGAGAGAGAGAGACAGAATGTGATCAGGGGTGGGGCAGAGAGAGAGGGAGACACAGAATCTGAAGCAGGCTCCAGGCTCCGGGCTGTCAGCACAGAGCCCGACGTGGGGCTGGAACTCAGGAGCTGTGAGATCATGACCTGAGCTGAAGTCGGACGCTCTACCGACTGAGCCACTCCCCTCAGCTCTTCTAAATAGTAATATGTTCCATTTGAAAACAGTACTACGGAATAGATTAGCTGTTTTAAAAATTATTTGGACACCTGGAGAGGGAGGTCTTGTTAAATGAAGAGAACAGCATAATGAGGAGTAGGGCTCTAAACCCAGATGTAGTAGGGCCTGCTAATTGTTCCCTCAAATTCATCCTCCCTTTTTTCTTTTTAATAATAAAGCCCTGAACTGCCTGCTCTCCTCTACAATCATGTAGCTGGTACAAGACCACCCAGCTAGAAGCTGTATTTCCCAGCTTTATTTGAGCTAGCCCTGAGTCACATAACTAAGTCCAGAGCAATAAAGTATGAGCAGAAGTGATGTATGTACATTTTGTGTCAATTCTTTGGAAAAAAGAAGCTTATTGCCCTCTACTTTCTTTTGCCCCCTTTCCAGTGACTGGAACAGCCTCCTTAGTCTCTAACATAGAAGCTATGCAGTGACGATATCAGACCGATCTCACCAGACCTTAACTGCTATTGAGCTATGACATGGGTGAAAAAAAAATTCCATGTAGTTGAGCCCCTATATTTTGAGTTTGTGTTTGTTTGTTTGTTTGTTTTAATAGTAGCTCAGCCTTGACCCAAAGTGATTCAACAAAGGTCATGCAAAGAGTTGTGAGGTCAGTCTCATTAGAAAGGCTGATTTTCAAGAACTTAATCGTCGATGTAATTGAGTTTAATGTCATGTTTACTATGAAATAACATGGTATAGAAGGATATTACTCCAATCACTGCTGGATAGGCTGAAAGAGGTAGATTCCAGTCATTGTTGTCCTTATTATTTGAGACAGCACAAAAGAAAAGCAGGATTAAAGGCATAGGCACATCTAAACAAACAAACGGGCAGAAATTAAGAAGTGGGAGGTAATATTGTGACATGAATGGCTGGCAGTTAGTGCCTACTAAGAGGAAAGCATGAAGTGAAGAGAAATTCAGGCAAAGTGGCAGCTAGGGGAAGTGTTCTCATTATTTATTAAGTACCTCTGTTGTATTTTTCCCTGTAAGAAGCTTCTGAGACTTAACAAAATAAGTTATGTTACTGACACTCTGGTGTTTTACATTTCCTGTTCCTTCACAGGCATCTTACTATGATCTCTTATCCAAGGGTTTCTCAATGCTCATGATACACCATTCCTCCTACGTCCTGCCATTGCCCCAAGCTGAACACATTGGAACTTGAACTCCCTTTCTTCTCATAGAGATTGCTTCCCTTTCTACTGTTAGCTTGTCAATTATTTTTTTTTTTTTTTTTTTTTTTTTTTTTTTTTTTTTTTTTTTGCCATTTCTCTCTAAGATTTTCTTTGGCTTTTCTTCCTTCTTCATTTGTTTAGCCAATGTCAACATGTCTTTCTTTTCTTCCTTTAGACTAGTTTTTAGACTCTTCAATTGCTCTCTGTTCTCACACCCACCACTGGGTTTCAGACGAGAACACGTCAAACCTTGGATATAGCCCACAATCTTCTACTGGGTCTAATTGATTTAGTCATAACTAATTTCTGTTGATTCTTCCGTGTCAAGATCCGAGGAATTGCTCTAAAAGGTGCTTTTAACATTTCACTTCCTTCCTCAAGAACCCAGAAGGGTTGACTGCATTTGCCTATTGCCAATAACCCCTGTTTACCTTCTTGCTAGGCCTTCCATAAAATGACCCTGGTAAAATCATTCTGGGGTAGTAGCTAAGAGCACAGGTTTCGGTGTCCTTGTGAACCGGCTTCAAATTCTAGCTTCACTACTTATAGACTCTGTGGTATGGCCTCAATGGATTAAGCCTCAATTGACTATCTGTAACTGATGGTAATACCTCCTGGTAAGGCTTTTTGAGGTGTCTAAAATAGCTGTAAGACGTGTGGAATAGCATACAACACACAGTGGGCTTTTGATTCATTTATTCATTTTTATTGTCTGGTCATGCTCCCTCTGCCCCTGTCCTCTGTGTTATAGTCCTTGCTTTCACGCGTAGTATCTGCTCTCTCTTTTTATTTTTCATTATTTTCTATTTTTTAAAATGCTTTATTTATTTTTGAGAGACAGAGAGTGATCCGGGGAACGGCAGGAGAGAGGGAGACACAGACCCCAAAGTAGGCTCCAGGCTCTGAGCTGTCAGCACAGATCTTGATACGGGGCTCGAACCCATGGACAGTGAGATCATGACCTGAGCCGAAGCCGGACACTTAACTGACTGAGCCACCCAGGGAGCCCAGCATCTGCTCTCTTACTTCCTTGGCACTTCAGTGCCTCCCCTTATACTCCCAGTGGAAGTCATACAGTGTTTCCTCATACAGTCTTCTCTGAATTCCCGTTGTTTCTCTCATTGCCCAATGTGTTTTCATTTATTTTCTTCAGCTGCAGACGAAGTGCATCCTGAGGGACAGGAATCATTAATGGGCTTTTTTTTCTACTCTCTTCAGCATCTGGCTACTGTTGGTCACATATCATCTGTTCAACATCTAGTAACGAAGGTATTGAGATAGATGAATTCACAAATATCGTAATACAACAAACTCTTCAAAATTACTATACTAGGAAAAATTGTGGAGGGAACACGTGTCCTAAAGTCGCCTTGATGTTGTTGTGATCCCACTTTGCCCTTTCTTTATACTATTTCCCACGTGACATGACTGAACTTGAGAATAATTCATAATATGGTGAAGAAGCTATGGGAAGGCTATTAGGTGAAGGTGACTGAGAGAGGATGTTGAACCTGGGGGTTGGAGGGAGAAGGGGGCAAAGGGCAAAGGAAAAGATACTAAATTGAGAGAAAGAAATGAAAGTAACATAAGTAAGAATAACATAGGAGACTAATTCACCATTACGCCTAACCATTGATATCAGTGGTATCATCAGACTCCAATCATAAACTTGAAAAATAGGCATTAACAAGCCTTGTATAAGTAAAATCTAAGGCACTTACAAAAATCTATGTTAAATCTAAAAGCTTGCATTATGAATGAAAGTTTATTGGCCACCATTGTCCCAGATACATCATGCTCCCGGGAGTCTTAGAAAATCTCCTGATCCCAGTCCAGAGCTGAGGTTCTCTAGGATACCCAGAGCCCTGCAGGTCTGTGAGGGCTGGATGACTTTTGAGCCCCCTCATCCTAGGGCTCCAGGTTAGACTGGCATCAGTTTATCAGAGTCCCCAGCTTTGGTAGACTCTGGGCTTTGCCTCCTCCCTGTCAGTCTCTAAGGCTACCAAAAGCTCAGCTCGTTTTGCTACTGTTTTATTTTTTTCTAGATCGGCAGATGACTTTGGCACAAAAGTGGCTTTGCATCTTGGCTTTCCTTCTCAGGGATCTTGTCTTTTAGATTTTGGTCCAGTAATTCCTCAGCATCTTATTATCTCTTTGATGTTTTTAAGAAGCAATTATTGTTTTTATTATTATCATAAATATTTTGTTCAGCAAGTTTCATTTGTTCTCCATAAAAGTGTAAGTCTGAATTATTTCAATTGTAATTATTAGAAGGAAGCTTGTCATTGCATTTTATAGTTGCAGAAATTGACGTTTAAAGAGAGTAACCCATCCAGTAGAACCAGAATTTCAATCCAGTTTGTTCTCATCTTAAACCTCTTGCTCATTTTGCTCTGTCATGTAGGCTGACAAGTGAATTTGGTAGAATTTGGCTATAAGTCTAATGTATTGGGTAGAAGTTACAGGAATCAGCTATCTGCTTTTATCTCACTTTTAGCCTTGGTTTGCAACATTCCCTCCTCCAACAATATTAGTTATTAAAAAGATAAAAGAAAAAAAGATTGATAAAGCCTGCTGGCTGTTGCTAACTCTATACATTGTGCCTCAAAGGGCACTGGGATATTTTCTTTTTTATCATGCACCCAGGTGGCAAAATGATGGAATCTATCTCCAAAGGGCTTAAAGCGCTTAACCAACGTGATCTCATTAATCCTCACAACACGATCTTAATGTTTCTGTTTTATAATGGGTGCAATTTACCAGTAGGAAGTAATTAACTTGACTCAAATCTTGATTTTAAAAACTCTTCTTTTTGGATCTCTTGATTGTTATACACATGTCTGGGCTGCCTCTCCATATTAACTACAGTGTGGTTTATTTAGAGTGACATTCACAAGCAAGACTTTAGGGGAACACTTCGTAAAACCCAAGGTAAATGATGTTAAAGGGATGGAGTTAAAAGGATGTGTTAAAAGGATGGTGTTCGGGTGGTACTTATAGGTTTGGGATAGAAATTCCTTCTAGTCTGATACAAAAGGAAACAAAGAATTGGAGGCAATGCACCCATATATCAGGCCAACACCACAACATTACCTTTCGATAAATGTGGAAAATTGTCATTAAAGGGCTTCTGCTTCAACTATATGGACAATTAGGACTATACGGTCCTAATTCTGTGCTAGAACAAATGGTAAACTATTTTACACTTGTGTGCATGATGCCTGCAAACAGAAGAATTAGACACTTCAATATTGTTTCTTATAACCATACCGAGGAGACCAGAAGTGCAATCAAAGATTGACAGAGTTCACTCGAGGGCAGAAAGTTTTTCACACTCCTGAAAAAGGTCAATGAAAATATTTTCAGCCAAGTTTAAAAATCACACACCCTCTTGTTTAAAGCTTGCTTACGTGCCTCGTATCTACACACCAGAAATGATGCATACCGGAATCAGAACTTTATCCTCGACCCCCCCTGAACTTTGGACAGGAAAGGTCACGTATCCAAAGCACGCAGAAGCAGGAAGCTCAGATTGCCTTTTTGCCACATCCCGGTAGTTGCAGAGAGAAGTTTTTGTTAGGAGAGCTGTAAGGTCACAATGGGGCAGCACTTGAACTTTGTCATGCTTATGCAGCAAGAAAAAATGACTGCTGGTCTGATTGGGGGCACCTCTAACAAAGGTGACCCGAGTTAAATATAAGGAACACAATTAGAGTAGCATGAAACACATCAGCCAGACATTTTCTGTAGCCAGAGTCCACGACGATCATGTGCTCGTCAGTATTTGTGGGCATGATAGCTTATGCTAGAGCAAAACCTCACGGTGAGATGGGGATTTAAATAGCTGATTATGGGGATTCATGGTTAGACTGCCATTTTATCAGGCAATGATACCTTTTGTTTCTGTTGTCAGGGTTATGAGATGTTCCTATTCCTCAGAAAAAGCTATTTTGCTACAGGACATTTCTGAGTTCAGATAATGGCCTCTCCAAGAAGCACACGGAGAGAAAAGATGACTTCATGTCAAGACAAGGCTTTGGGAATAAGCTGAAGTCACTGCATGTTTGCATATTAATGAGAGGGAGCAGGTGAACATTAACAAATGGAAGCACAGAGGGTGGCTGGTGAAATCGCTAGGGGCTGTGCAGGCCCCAAACGATTTGCTATTAAGTACAAGCTAATGGAGTGATGCTTTAGATTCTACCAGCATAAATGATCCATAGGAAGCGAAGAGCTAGGAGTACTCATTTTCTTTCCTCTTTATAGTATAATATTTCAGCTGGCATTACGATAGTAATCAGTGATGGGGTTATTAAATAGAAGTAGGGCTAATTTCAGCATAAAGCAGAACAGTAAGAAGTTGCTAAAATGCTAAGAACTGTTTTGCTTTTAATGTCGTTCTGTGTCAGAATAGCGTCACGAAGAGCACAGAGTTAAAACAGGCTGTGGAGTCAAACAGCCTGGGTTCAAGTCGGTCTCTACTACATCCCGGCCCCGGGACTACCCGGAAGTTACTCACTTGCCCTCTCTGCAGCTCCGTTTTCTGTAAAGTGGGGGGTAATACGGTATTCCTGTCATTGTTACAGTATAATCTTAAGTAGGTAATTTTGTACTGTAAGCAATATAAAAATCTGTGTTAAAAAAATGAACTTCTGGCAGGGAGCCTGGATGGCTCAGTCGGTTAAGCCTTGGACTCTTCACCTGGGCTCAGGTCATGATCTCATGGTTTGTGAGTTCGAGCCCCAAGTCGGGCTCTGTGCTGACCGTGTGGAGCCTACTTGGGATTCTCTCTCTCCCTCTCTCTGCCCTTCCCCCGTCTCTCTTTCTCAAAATCCATAAAATCAACAAGTCAAATACATAAACATTTTTTAAAAAGTAATTTTTACCAAGAGACTTCTAGTTTCTGTCTTTTAAGTAGCAGTTTTCTGGCACATTTAAAATATTCTCTGATACATGCAAATCTTGACTTAGGCACACTCCAGAAAGCCTGGTGTCTGGCTTTTGTCCTCTCTCTTGTCCTATCCAAAAGCCTTAGCTCAGAGCTGGGAGTCCCTAACAGGAGACCCAGTCACTGCGGCAGAAAGGTGGGCTTTGGAAAAGGAAGTTCTTCAGTTCCTTTCTGTTGGCTCCTGGGAAGCCCACATGGGAACAGAGTTACTCCACAGGTGTGGGTGCTGCACAGAAGGTGCAGATGAACCTATAAGGTAGACGTGGGTAGGCATTTGGGAACTTGAGTAGCGCCTGGAGAAATTTAACCAATCTCCTATTCTCTGATATAAAAGTGATGTGCCTATATTATATGGTAGAATTCAAAATTCACCTAAAGACTTTAATCAGGTGTTTGAGGTGGGCATAATATAAAATGTAAAATGTAGAAGTATTCCTCCCTGACATTAAGGTACTGCAAAGAAATTACAGAGAAAGACAGTTGGCTCTGTATTCCCAAGATCAGCTGCACCCCCACTCCACAATATAAGACTAATCTTAGCTTGATCAGCCTCTTGGGAGAGTCACCTTAAGTAACTAGTCTTTGGCTACTTTTCCATAGGAAAAGTAAGTTTTTGCTTTTTACCAATTGTGTTTTTAAAGCTAACCTGGTCAACTGAATTGTTATTAATTACTGGTGTTATGTTTCTAACTTAGTGGTTATAACATTACATATATAGTTTTCTCATTCTCTTCCCCCTCCTCCTCCTCCTTTTTCATAACTAACCCAAGAATTAACATTATCTTGGTATTTATGGGAAACATAATTTGCCAGCGAAGGCTATATTAGGCAGCTTTTGCCTTTGAACATACAATTCATGAATTTTAGACAGATATATTAAAGAAGAAAATTTCCTATTTGAAAAGCTACACAATTTTAATTAGACACTACAATAGTTTTCTTAAGTTTAATTTTTTTTTTTTTGAGGTAGAAAAAGAAAATAAAAACTGGCAAGTAAGTCAAACCTTTTGACTTGACACCTTGGATTATATTTGTACAACGTGAAATTTTTATCACATTTGACCCATTACTTTATTGAGCTATTTTTAAACAACTAGGAGCCTTGAGTTTTAAATCTATATAAAAAAAAGAATTTATTTTAATGAATATAAATGGACTAAAGCAGGGATTAGCAAACTATAGCCTTTAGGCCAAATGTGGCTTGTTTGAGTACAGTATAAGAGTTAAAAATGGCTTTTAAATTTTAAAGTGTTGTAAGAAAAACAAAGGACAATATGCTACAGACACTGGATGTGGTCTACAAAGCCCAGAGTATTTATTATCTGGCTTTTTACAAAAGTTTGCTGACCCCCAGTCTAAAGGATTACATGATATATTGTTTCTAACTCCTATTAATGCTGTCCTAGTCCTTTCCAGGACTCACTGTTGTTTGATTGTCCAGCCTCTTCAAGGAGTATGGCTAGAGTTAACACACATGGATCTGAGTTCCCATAGAAAAAGCTGTGGCTTTTCCTGATTATTTCGTAGCTGAATACAGTAACACCATAAATTCAATTCCTGACCTTTACGCTAACTGGAATTAACCTTCCCTGGTCTTAAGTAGAATCTTGTTTTCTGGCCACAATTATTCAAGAATAATTCTCATTAGTAGGTGGTAAAGGACAGCCACAAGACTGAAGTTCAGAATACTAACTAGTCTTCAAATTATATAAACCCAGGTTGTAAAAAAAAATTCCTCTTTTTAGTGAGAAGGAAGACAGAAACTCAGGGGTTAACCAGGTAAAGAAAAAGTGTTTTTGCTTTTAAAATGGAGGTAAAGAAAGTCAATCCAACGTTTGGGGAAATTGTAAACTGCTACTTGTACTGCTTTTTTCTTAAGTGGAAATATACATGTGAAAAACACCATTCTCTTTCTTCAGGAAAACAGAAAACCAATTCTCAATTACGCTCTCTCTCTCTCTTTTTTGTGACCAGTGGTGATTTACCCCTCACAGTCCAGTACATGGGTTCCTGCTGACATTCTGGCCCCAGATATCTGACCTTAGTTTGTACCATTTCATGCATAGAATTCCTTCCATTAACTGAAAAAAGGCAAACAATCCAGTGCAGATCAAAAGCAGTAACTAAAGAGAATACGATCTAGAGCAAGGAGATTTTGACACAAATAATAATAATAATAAAAGGGTCAGATTAATATTGTAAACTGTTATCGACCCCCATCACTTCTGCGAAAGATTATTTCTGGAAGTTTTCCGAAAATTTCCTCGTTTGTTTAAAAAAAAAACCCTAAAAATCATTTTTTTTCTTTCTTTTTTTTTTTCAACTTTTTTTTTTTTTTTTTAATTTATTTTTGGGACAGAGAGAGACAGAGCATGAACGGGGGAGGGGCAGAGAGAGAGGGAGACACAGAGTCGGAAACAGGCTCCAGGCTCCGAGCCATCAGCCCAGAGCCTGACGCGGGGCTCGAACTCACGGACCGCGAGATCGTGACCTGACTGAAGTCGGACGCTTAACCGACTGCGCCACCCAGGCGCCCCAAAAATCATTTTATGTATGTGTACTATTAAGTTTTATTCAGTTATTGGTTAAAACTCAGTTCATTCCTTTTGCAGTTCTCACTGCCCAATTATGTTCTCCTTTTGACACTGGTCTTAATGCAGAAATGAAGAAACAAAGGATTAGATTAACAGTTTTTACATGGACAGACAGAATTTGGGCAGGTTCCTTGAAATTCCCTTCAGACTTTGTGGGAATGGTACAATCAACCACAAAGCCATTCCTGGAATATTTCCTCTTGTTCAGCTTTGAAAGATTTTTGGTTGTCCCATGGCCTTGGAGAAATGCACGGTCTCGTTTCCTTGCTAAAGGGCCCCTTCCCGTGGTGCTGGCTACAGTTCCATGCTGACCTTCGATGGAGGGTGACATCTACTTCCTGGCCGTCAGCTAGCAACATCCTCGTCCCTTCAAGAAAGCAAATCTCAGGGAATGGATAGCCAGGCGAAGGAAGTCAGGAAGAAAGGAAGAGACTGTAGCAAAATGAAAAAAAATAAATAAATAAAATAAATAAAATAAAGCGATTTTGGTAACTTCAGGAAGAATACCATCAAAGCTGCAGGTTCTGATCTCTCCCATTTATTACCAGATACATTTTCAGACACGAATATTCTAGAGAATGATTAGCAAATCAGCCACTCCTTTTCTTTAACACTCGAGGCCACGTGACGTCTAGCGCATGGAATCAAGAGATTTGGATCTGGAATCAAGAGATTTGGATCTGAACCGTTTAGTAGTTGTTTCAATAATAGTACCTCTGCCTGAAGATGTGTGGGATAGTCTGTTCTCTTTCAAGGTTAAGCTCACCCTTCTTTATCCTCTTCAGACATTGATGGGAAATCTGAAGTTTGGAAGTGGGGGATTTACAACGAAAGTGCTAGACGAAACCCTGCTTTTTGGAGCACCTGGGTGGCTCAGTTGGTTGAGCATCCAGCTTCGGCTCAGGTCGCGATCTCGCGGTCCGTGAGTTCGGAGCCCCGAGTCGGGCTCTGTGCTGACATCTCAGAGCCTGGAGCCTGCTTCAGATTCTGTGTCTCCCTCTCCCTCTGCCCCTCTCCCACTCATGCTCTGTCTCTCTCTGTCTTAAAAATAAATAAACATTAAAAAAAATTTTTAAATAAAAATTAAAAAAAAATGATAAAAACCCTGCTTAACTTCAGTTATCCCAGCATTCTCTAAATCTATTTAAATACCAAAGTCCCTTATATAAAAAAAATAATAATAAATTAAAAAAAAAAAATAAATACCAAAGTTCCCCTCTGCAAGTACCTCAGATATCATCTTGGAGAAGTGGAGTTCTACAGAAGACATTTTAGAAAACGCTGGCCTAGTGGGATATCAGCTTCCTAGTGGAAGCTCAGACAGAACTGAGCTTCATCCTAGAACTGCCTCCTTACTTGTCATATGACCTGAGGGTGCTTTCAAGCTTCACTGAAGCTCTTTTTGATTTCTCTGTAACATGGTTGGTTACTATACTATACAGAGATGCCTTAGGGTGACCCTTGGTGATCTACACCCTCGTATGATCTCCTCCTCTTGAATGTGACCGGCGTCTAACCAATAGAAAATGGCAAAGGTGATGGGTTGTTGCTCTCCTGATTCTGTTCCCTCATGTGCAGACACATCCTTTGTCTTCACAGCCTGGAGAGATACTCTTCCACTGACCTTGGAGGAGTAAGCTGCTACCACGTGAACAGTTGAGAGACGACCACGTGGTTTGGCACAGTGGGCAGCTTAAAGGATCTGAGGCCTCAGTGATAAAGCAGCAAGAACATGAATCCTGCCAGTACTTTGGCGTTCCTGGGCACTCTGGCCAACTGCAGGCCCTAGTTCATGGGGGCCCACCTGGTTCACACCGACCTCACAGACAAGCAGGGCAGGCTGGCAGATTTTGAAGCAAGGGCATGCTCTGTTTTTTCTCTTAAGCTCACCGACAGAACACTCCCTCTTCCTCCCAAGCAGGGGCCTGAACAGGGCCAGAATTGGGGGGAAGCCAGCGCAGGGTCAGAGTCTGTCTTGATGTAAGTAAGATTTTGATATTTTGTTCATTATAGGGTTATTTTTTTTACATTCATTTCAATTTTTTTTTTTAAATGTCACATTAAAACTTTTTTTTTTAATTGAGTGTTTTTGGCACCTTCCTAGATTTTGTAACTGAGGTGAGTGAGTCACTAGCATCACCCTAGTCCCAGCCCTGCAAGAAGCTTGCAGGATAACATTAACAAAGGCCTTTCCAGATAGAAATATAAGGAACACAGGATACATTTCTACGTGACTGGATATTTAGTAGCTGAATCAGCCATACCCTACCGTGATTGTGCGAAGTTACTCAAATAGTCTCAGAAACTTTTATTTCTTTAGTCAGTATGTTGGATTTCTGTTATCATAAAAGGAAAAACAAAACTAGCATCAGAGGTGCTAGAAAGTGATTGTAATATTCAGTGAAGCAACGAAATAAGGTTGGTTCTAATGGTCTTCAGAACCAAGTTGTTCTCGAAACAAATACTTGCTGTGCCTTGTTTTTTCTTTCATTAAGATGCAGAAAATATCTGGTTACATAAGAAATATGAAAAATGTAAGCACAGATTTGGATTTGCGAAGCTTAATGCATGAATGTATCCAACTAAGTCTTGAGGTTATTATGTCCATCAGAAGGATTGCCTGTTCTTTGACAAGTGTGAGCCTGCCTCTGGAATTCGCAACACATTCCAAGAAAATCATATCCTAACCGGTTTGTTGTTTACCCTGAAGAGGGCATTTTTGCACCTCATTTTTCAACTCTTTAGTTTGTTTACATTGAGGCAAAACATTCTCACACAGGAAGAGACTAGATAACTCTTTCTCACTGGAAGAAGGCTTCTCTTTTCAGGGTCAGGAACTTTATGTCTTCAAATTTAAATATTGGGAGATTGTAGACCAGTCCTCCAGGCTACATGTCTGTGTCTCCGACCTTTCCAAGGGCACAGTGCCTCTAGGCATACCACTAGATAGGCAAAGGATGGAGTCTAACTTGAATAGCCTTGTTAACTTGTCTTCTGATGCTGATACAGAGATTCTCATCAGAACGCATTTGGGTGCCTTTGAGAGAGCTCAGTTCAAAAGGTGGAATAGTCTAGCATCAAAATCCTTATCCAATTAACTATGACATCTTAAATTCTCCCAGCCAGACCTGTAAGAGAAAGCCTTTTACATTTACACAAGAGGTAAGCAAGTCCTTGGACCAAGTTCATCAATTTCGTAATTTTGTAAACTCTGACAAATCGAAAACATCACTTCTGATTTATAGCTTACCTTTAAGGAAGATCTACTGTCATGGCCGTTGGGCACATTTCAGTCAACTACAAAACTTAACAGTTTAAAAGAATTTTCCTAAGTCTCTAGCTTTGTTCTGGATGGCTTTCACTAACTGAGCATCTAGACCTGTGCTCTTTAATGTGATAGCCATTAGCCACAGGTGACTACTGAGTACTTTCAATGACTATTCCTCTGAACTGAGATGTACTGCAAGTCTAAAATACGCATGAGATTTTAAAGACAGGAGAAATGATACTATTTTGAATACAAAGGACTAGATAAATATATATTATCAACATTTACTTCACCTGTTTCTTATTACTTTCTTAAATGGTGCCACTAGAAAACTAAAAATTACATATGGAGCTCACATTCCATTTCTATTAGACGGTGCTTATCTCGATGCCTTGGAAGCAAACATCATGGAAGGAGACTC
Organism: Neofelis nebulosa; assembly: GCF_028018385.1. Taxonomy (NCBI): domain Eukaryota; kingdom Metazoa; phylum Chordata; class Mammalia; order Carnivora; family Felidae; genus Neofelis; species Neofelis nebulosa. Next base: position 105,905,869 of record NC_080787.1, on the reverse strand, counting down.
AGGAATACTTTGTGCATTTATACTTCCTTTGAAGTACTCAGAAACAGCATTCATTTACACAAAACCCCTGTGAGATGGATGGAAAAATGCCTCTTACTAGCATTTCAAGGAAAATAACTTCAAAGGATATTGTCATCATGACTATGATTCATAAGTAAGCAAAAAATTTTGAGTTCATGCTTCAGAGAATAAAGCATTTGGGGTCAGCTGTTTCCCTCACTCCTAACTCTTTCTCAGGTCCAGCTGAAACCAGAAAAATCTTGGGGTGGGAGTGGGGAGTGGTGTGGATTTGGGCAGTGACGTGTAGGTAGTAATTTTCACAGGAATACCTGGCAGAGAGTAGGTTTTTAAGAAGCGTTTGTTACGTTGACAACAGGGGACTCATGAATTTGGATTAAAAGCCTCATGCTGCCAAATTGCAACTGGCTGCCTGGCACGCCGTGGTGCGACATGGCAGTTCAACACCTTGTTGCAAGGCCAGTCATTCCTGTCCCTCTGTGGCATGGTGAGGCTGGGTCTAGTGCCAGCACAGAGTATGGGGTCCCTGGGCGAACAGCAGGCGTGCGGAGTCTGAAAACAGTACAGAGACGTAAAGTTCTGAGAGGCTAGAAAGGGTGAGGGGTCAGAGGTCGCCATACATCAGGAAAACATTAAAAATGCATGTTGTGACAAGAATTCAAAGTGTTTCCAGCAGATGAGCTTCGGATTAGTGAGAGAATTGCACCCAGAGGTCAGCGTAGATACAATATTGAACTTGACAGAAGAGTGGGTAATGGAGCTATGGGTTAAGCCCTGCAAAGAAAAACTTGGTTCAGCCAAGTGCCTCTGATCTACTTCCTGCCTGAGCAGTGACTGGTTCCAGGTCATATGTAGGTCCGAATGTTTCAGTGCCAATCAGGGCTAATGTCACCTGATTGCAGATGGGATGATTGAGTAGCTGAATGTAGGCTCCGGGAAACTTTTTAAGGGTTTGGAATTTTGCCCTTTAAAATGTGAGCCAAGCTCCTTTAGTTGCTCTGATGGGAGGAAAAGGTCCAGAAATGAGGGGCTTTGATACTCTCCTGGCTCTTTTCACCACTGATTAAGAAAGAAAAACTCGGGTGCCTGGGTGGCTGAGTCAGTTAAGCATTTGACTTCGGCTCAGGTCATGATCTCATGGCTTGTGAGTTCGAGCCCCACGTTGGGCTCTTTGCTGATAGCTCAGAGCCTGGAGCCTGCTTCGGATTCTGTGTCTTCCTTTCTCTTTGTCCCTCCCCCTCTTGCACACACACTCTCTCTCAAAAATAAATAAACATTAAAAAAAAGAAAGCAAAACTCTCCTTTTCCAACATTACTAGGCATAAGCTACTAAATGATATAGATGTACAGTTAAACACCCCCCCCATTTCTTTTTAAGTTTTTTTCAATGTTTATTTATTTTTGTGAGAGACAGAGCATGAGCAGGGGAGGGGCAGAGAGAGAGGGAGACACAGAATCCAAAGCAGGCTCCAGGCTCCGAGCTGTCAGCATAGAGCCTGCTGCGGGGCTTGAACACGTGAACCACGAGATCATGACCTGATCCTGAAGTAGGACACTTAACTGACTGAGCCACCCAGTTGCCCCAACACCCTCCTTTTCTTTGTTTTCTTTGCCTACTTGGAGAAACAGAAACAAAATTAAATGTTTGGCATATAGGAAGTTATCGTATGTAAGGGCAATCTGCTTTCACTGTCATAGTCTACCAAATGAGCTTAGTTGAAATGATCTTGTCTCAGAATGGTTGTAGGATATCAAACTTGAAAGCTGGTCTTTAGAACTTTGATATTGTAATGTATAGATGAGGCCCAGAAGAGTAAATGCCTTTATGACCTTGTGATCCCAATCTGGGTTGAAATAATGGCTTTGGTGATGTATTGATTGATTGATTGATTTTTTAAGATTTCTTTATTTTTGAGAGAGAGCACACAAGAGAAGGGGCCGAGAGAGAGGGGAGGAGAGAAGATACGAAGCAAAATGGGCTCTGCACTGACAACAACAAGCCCGACGTGGGTCTCGAACCCACAAACCATGAGATCATGACCTGAGCTGGAGTCGGTCGCTCACCCAGCTGAGCCACACAAGTGCCCCGGTGACATGTTGATTTTGAACAAATGGCACAATTGATAGTTGAAGTAGCAATTGCCTAAGGGATGTGATCACTCTGTTGCTCTGGAGAAACTCAAGGGATCTTTGTGCTATTATTATTGGTTTGAAATCAAATTGGTGACCCTAAGTAAGCCAACAGCAGCTCTGAAACCATCATTAATAATTAAATGATGGAGTCCAAATTATAAGTGGAATCAATGTCTTCTTTTCTCCAAGAATCGGAATCATACGGTTTTTCCTAAATAACTGCCGGACACAATTGGTTTCTCTTAAAAGATGAGCTTGACTTTACCTCCTTACCAGTGAAGTGGTGAATCATAAAAATAGATACAGCTTTCAGATCTGACAATTTAATACTTTTCTTCAGTACTGGATTTACTTAGAAAATGGACATCTTCAAATTCTTGGCTACGGAACATCTGAACAAGCACAAATACTTCTACAACCCATAATTGCCAGTTTGGACCAAAAAAAAAAAAAAAGTATGGCTTTTTGTGGATTAAAGACTTAGATTTCAAGCAGTGACTGCCCCCCCCCCCCAATCTCCCACTACCAAATCCAGCAGTCTTATAAATACAACGTAAATTTGCATGAACTATAATTACTGTGGTCAATTATGCTACAGCAAGCACATAGTTTTTCCTCAAACATTTTCATAAGCAAGGAAGAAACTGCCTTTATGACTCATTTTTAGAGATGGGCCAACAAATTTGGGTCATGTGAGAGCTGACTTGTTGTTTTTTGTTTTTTTTTTGCCTGCACACTTAAGATGTGTTCATGTTTAGGGGAATCTAACTAAATCAACTTTCTATTACTTTGATTGGGTCCGGATGAAAAGTAATTCGAAAATAGGTCAGAGTTTTTAAATCCTGAGGATATCTTTATAATAAGCAGACCTCTTGCTTACTAAGTAGTTTATGACCATATACCTTCTGATGTAGTGTAATTATTTAAAAACACAGCTTTATGGGAGTATAATTTATGTAGCATAGCATTCACCCATTGTAAGTAGATAATTCAAAGATTTTTGTGAATGTATATAGCAATGTAACCTTTACTGTATTTCAGTTTTAGAACATTTCCATCACCCCTGAAATTTCTGTTGTGCACTTTTTTTTTTTAATTTTTTTTTTTCAACAGTTTTTATTTATTTTTGGGACAGAGAGAGACAGAGCATGAACGGGGGAGGGGCAGAGAGAGAGGGAGACACAGAATCGGAAACAGGCTCCAGGCTCCGAGCCATCAGCCCAGAGCCTGACGCGGGGCTCGAACTCACGGACCGCGAGATTGTGACCTGGCTGAAGTCGGACGCCCAACCGACTGCGCCACCCAGGCGCCCCTGTTGTGCACTTTATATAAGCCTCCCTGCTTCTACTTCCAGCTCCCAGCAACCATCGATTTGCATTTTCTCTCTACAAATTTTTTTTTTTTTTTCCGGACATTTCATATAAGTGAATTAAATGGTAATTATGCCTCTTGTGTCTTACTTTGTTTTGGGGATCAGTCTAGGTTGCAGCATGCATCGGTTGTACTATCCTTTGATTGCTGAATAATATTCCGTTTTATGGATTTGTCACATTAAAAAAAAATCCATTTACCAGTTGATGGACATTTAAATTGTTTCCAGTTTGGGGCCATTATGTCTAATGCTGCTACAAAGATGCATTGACGTGTCTTTGTGTGGACATATGCTTTCATTTGTCTTACATAGATTCCTGAGAATTGAATTGCTTTATTATATAGGAAGTTTCTGTTTAAATTTTTAAGACAGTGTTAAATGTTCTCCAAAGCATCCATGCCATTTTACATTTCCACCAACAATATATGAGAGTTCCCATTCCTCCACACCATCATCAATACTCGGTATTGCATTGTCTGTCTTTTTGACTATAGTGATATTAGTAGAATAAAGTGGCATATCATTATGGTTTCAATGTGCATTTTCCTAATGACAAATGATGTTTAGCATCTTCTCATGTGCTTAATCAACTATGTGCATATCTTCTTTGGTGACATGACTAAAAATATTTTGCCCATTTTTTTTTTTACATTTATTTTTTTGTTGAGAGACAGAGAGAGACAGAGCATGAGCAGGGGAGGGGCCGAGAGAGGAAGACACAGAATCTGAAACAGGCTGCAGGCTCTGAGCTGTCAGTACAGAGCCCGACGCGAGGCTTGAACCAATGAACAGTGAGATCATAACTTGAGTGGAAATTGGACACTTAACCGACTAAGCCACCCAGGTGCCCCATTTTGCCCCTTTTTAAAATTGGGATGTTTGTCTTATCACTGAGTCATAAGTGTGTATTACGTATTTGGGTACAAGTCCTTTATCAAACACATGATTTGCAAATATTTTCTTCTGGTCTGTGACTTGCCTTTTTATTTAAAAAAATGAGGTGCAAATGTTTTTAACTTTGATGAGGTAAAAATATTCTAAATTTTAACGGAGTCCAATTTACCAGGTTAGCAGCTTAAAATTATTCATGGACTCTCCATAAACCACAAGGGCATAGTCAAGAATCCATAGCACCACATACAAAATCACAGAAAGACATACAAAGTCAAATCTGACTTCCATGCATCACTGCACGACTTTAGCCCTTGACCGGATTTTGTCTCTCATTCCATGTTTTAATCAGAATGTTATCTCCTGCACCCTCTTAATTGACCATGTCATTTCTGCTCCCTGTGGTTTTGCTCTGGTTCGTCTTTCTACTCGGACCAACGTCGCACATCCCTTTCCCTCTCTGGCTAAATTCTTCTCTTTCTAACTCCTTTATAACTAAGATACTCTGGAAAACCTCTGCTATTCCTCCCTCCCAGGCTGGGTTGGGTGCTCTTCCTAAATGTCTATCTCAGTCTTCACCTATTTCTTTTTTTTTTTTTAATTTTTTTTAAATAATTTATTTATTTTTGAGACAGAGAGAGACAGAGCATGAACGGGGTAGGGTCAGAGAGAGGGAGACACAGAATCCGAAACAGGCTCTGGGCTCTGAGCTGTCAGCACAGAGCCCGACGCGGGGATTGAACTCACTGACCGTGAGATCATGACCTGAGCCGAAGTCGGCCGCTTAACCGGCTGAGCCACCCAGGCACCCCTCACCTATTTCAGTCTTAGCATATCTCACAGTATTCTGTAATTTTTGTTATATTGTCTTCCTTATCCCAGAATAAAGTTGTTTAGATAAAGGGCTAGTTTTTAGGTAACGGGTTAGTTTTTCTTTGTATTTCTAGTGCCTAGCATAACTGCAGTTTTATTATAAGTACTTAATAAATATCGACTGAATATATGTGGTGTTTCAAAAAGTCATGAAGAGCCTGACTTTTAGGAAAGCAAATCTATTCAGTGGATTGTAAGCATTCAACAAACCTACATGTTCAGAGAAATAAGATTATCAGAAGGATTCTGGATTCAGCATCAAACCATTTGTTCAGTTTTATTCTATAAAGAACTATCTGCTTTACAAGAGTTTTCTCTAATACTGACAACACCCTCGTGTAAGAGAGGTACTGTTGATGTCCCTGTTTTATAGGAAAGAAAACTCAGAGTAAGTGCCTTGACTGAGGCCATCTAGCCATTTGTAATGGGAAAGAGAACAGGTCATTTATAAACTTAGCATGATAAGAAATCATGGCTTCGAGGAATGCACTTAATAAAAGTTCAGTGAACACACACTATGTGTCAGACAATATTCTAGGAGCTATGAATTTAAAAGGAAAAGAGGAAACAACATTTTTTTTGCAGTCATGGAGTTTATGATCTAGGTGGTCATGCCATTTCCACTAAAACAATGGATGCTACTCTAACCAACATGTTAAGAGAGAAAAACTGAGCTTTCAATTCACTTGAGATAGTAAAGACAGAAAACGATAAAAAATTTGAGTCATACAGATATGAGAATGCTTGTTTCATCCCTCATTTTTCTTTTCTAAGTGGGAGTTGAGAAATGAATGGCTTTTCATATACACAGGGGTTTGCCAGCAACATAAACATCATAACCTGGCCCTGGCCCTGCCCCTGGCCCTGGAATGGCCAACTATTTGGCCATGATATCTGTCAGAGAGACCAGGCAATGCCTATGTATGCAGTGCTGTGTTTAGGAAAGAGTCGGAAGAGAAAGGATAATTGGAAAAGGTGGGAAGGAGGTAGGAAAATTGAAAATGCAGTGGGGAAGAGAGAGAACAAGGACATAATCATTGTCAAGACCAACGTCTGTGGGTCTTCTCTCTGTATCCTGAGGGTAGGGCCCTGCCCGTACTGGTAATTATTATATGACTTGGGACCTAGCACAAGGCCTCTCCCTTGGTTAGTGTTCACTAAGTGTATTAGAAATATGATTTATTGAAATAAGTCTATTCATTAAATTAAAAAAAAACATTTGTTGATCACTCTGGGATCCTAACCACACAGTGTGAGGTGTTGGTCCCTGCCTTCAAGGGATACACACGATATTTGGGGAAAGAAACAAAATCGAATTATTGAAAGGAAAGTAGGATAAATACTGTAACAGAGAGGTGAATAAAGTGCTATGAAAATGCTAGAAAGAGATACTTGCGCTGTCTCAGGATTAGGGGAAAGCTTCATGGAGCATCTGACATTGGAGCTGGGAAGGTTACTTAGGGCATGGTCTGGAGTGACTGGCCAGTTCAGGATACAATGGGAATGTCACAGTGGCTAGAGAGAAAACACGAGGACAGAAGAGACCGAGGACATGTGAAATTTACAAGGCCAGGCTAGCCAACTGGATGACCGTCTGGGGCATCCAGCAGGCAGTAGGGGCACACATTAGTTCACCCGCTGTGCCGTCAGGGCTATCTTTTTAAAAATATGTTTTGTGATGTTAATACCCTTCTCAAAGCCACAAAGCCACTCATCCATCACAAAGAATTATGTAATATGGGTTTCCACAGGCTGATGAGGCCTCTAGATAGACATGCACACGAAAGTCTAATTGTGGAAGCACTAGTCCACATAAGTCACTGAACCTTTGTGGCCTTAGCCCTACTTCCTGGTATCCATGCCCTGGTATAATCCTCACTAACACTGAGTTAGTGCAGGTCTATGTATCAAACAGAACACAGAGGAAAGGAGGGTTTGCCACTTCTTTTTTTTTTTTTTTTAATTTTTTTTTTTTAACGTTTATTTATTTTTGGGACAGAGAGAGACAGAGCATGAATGGGGGAGGGGCAGAGAGAGAGGGAGACACAGAATCGGAAGCAGGCTCCAGGCTCTGAGCCATCAGCCCAGAGCCTGACGCGGGGCTCGAACTCACGGACCGCGAGATCGTGACCTGAGCTGAAGTCGGACGCTTAACCGACTGAGCCACCCAGGCGCCCCTTGGGTTTGCCACTTCTAAGGCTAGGTCCTAACATACACTGGGGCATCGCCTGTTTCGTTCTCTCTTCATTTATGTGCTCTGGGGAAAGCCAGTCACTATGTCATAAGGACATTCCAGGAGCCTGTGGATTGCCCCGTGTGGGAAGGAACTGAGGCCTCCTGGTGACTGTCATGTGAGTGAGCCGTCTTGGAGGCAGACTCTTCAGCTTCTGTCAAGCCTTCTGACGGCTGCAGCCCCAAGCAGGAATCCCGAGGGACTTCTGAGTCAGAGCCACTAGCTAAGCCGCTCCCAAATACCAGACCCGTAAAAAGTTTTAGATAATAAGCGTTTGTGGTTGTAAGCCACTGAAGTTTAAGATGATTCTTTAGGCAGCAATTGATAATTCATACATCACTGATCATGTAAAGTCAGAGTTAAAAGGGACTCCAGTGATTAAGCAAGGCAGGCACTGATAGCTGGGCTCACCCTTTCCCATGAAGCCTGAAGAGATTTGATCAGAGCTGGCACATGTTGAGACCCCTTTACGATCCCTGATTCTAAGAGATGCGGGGCTTGGTCCAAGTTTGCGTGTGTAATTAATGAGAAGAACTCCATTTCCTGATTGCAAGCCCAGGTCTTTGCCACTATATTGTGCTACCGTCCAAAAAAATGACTTAATTTAACCTTTTTAGTTTTTAGGAGATACCCATTCACTTGCTGAACATCAGTCAATCAGCTTGTTAAGAATTACTCATCTGGGAAGAAGGGACCAAAGGGTTTAAGGAAGTGGAAGATAGTTTGATTCGTGGCAGGCTAGATAACGGCCCCCAGAGATATCCAGGTCCTAATTCCTGGAATCTACACATGCCACCTTATATGGTAAAAGTGATTTTTCAGATGTAATTAAGTTGAGGATCTTGAGATGGGGAGGTTATCCTGGATTTTCTGGGAAGAATAGAATCTAAATGTAATCACAACTGTCCTCTTAGGTGGGAAGCAGAGAGCAATTTGATAAAGAAAAGGAGAAGGCAATGTGATGCAGGATAAGAAGAGAAAAGATTATGTGATGCAGGGCCATGAGCCAAGGAATGAGGACAACATCCTTCCTGGAAAAGACAAAGAAACAGATTCTCCCCTGGAGCCTCCAGAAGGAGCCAGCCCAGATGACCCTTTGATTTTAGCTCACTGAGACTGATTTCACATTTCTGACCTCCAGAACTATAAAAGAATCAATTTGTGTACCAATCCATCTCCCCGTCTTGTTAGTTTGTGCGAGACCATCTTTCTAAGACTCTGTTGTGTCCTCTGTAAAGTGGGAATAATAAAATATCTATTTCATAGAGTTGCTGTTAGATTATGATCATTCATGTAAAATGCTCAGGATAGGACTTGGCCCGTGGAAGGTTCTTTATAAAGTTGGCTACTCATTTGGTCTAGACAGGAAGATTGCAACATTTTTTGCCTCCTTTCGACTAACTCAAGTAGATTACTAAGTAGCTCTTGGAATACAGAAAGGGTTGAATATTTATTAACTGTTCGAATGTCACTATCCTATCAGGCACTCCGACCCTATTGGCTTCATCTTCTCTGATCGTCTTTTCTCAAGAGTTGACTGCAAGATACAGAAAAGGCAAATGGATGGAATGACTGGAAAATAACCCCTGAATGAGAGAACTAAAGAGGGTCTTGAAGGGATTTCTTTGCCTATTATCTGAGTTCAGGGAAAGTCACACAAAACAGGTGAAAGGTTATCCTGTTTGTAAAGATCTCTAGCGAGGGAGTGCCCACAACCTTTCCTAGTAAGGTCCCTTGGTGCAGATGAAGACTGTTCTTGATTTTCAAAGAAGACTGCACTGATGTCTGTAAGTCTCCTCTGTGGAAAGAAATAGAACGGTTTTGTTTTTGAGAACGGCTTAATACACAGTGCCGCTCAAAAGAGTCTGTTGTGAAAGTGGCCACGTGTTAGTTACCTGGCCGTGTCTCCGTTTAGGTTTCAGGACCACTGAAGGTAAGAGGCAGCAGAGTTGTACAGAGATTTCTTTTCCTTACCCTGGATTACACTTCAAAATGTCACGAATGAAAAAGAAAACATATAATAAATCTATTTACTTACATTATTCATCCCTACAACTGTGTTTTCTGTAGACTCTTGTATTTTCTATTTTTCGCTTCGTGGATTCGGCATTTGTATTCTGTTGTTTATAGGTACTGGTTACATCTGCATAGATGAAGTGCTCTGTGGTTTCTACCGTGAGCCCTTGGGGGGCGGGAACAGCTTCTACACGTTTCTCTTGTATAGTGTTGGGTGGAACTTCTTGTGCCCCAGGGCTGTTTTATGATGACAGAGATGACACTATAAAACGAAGCTAAAGGAACATTGTTTACTTTTATTTTAATATTTATTTATTTATTTTCAAAGAACATTAAAATTTTTTTTAGCTTATTTATTTTGAGAGAGAGAGAGAGAGAGAGAATGAGAATGAGTGGGGTAGGGGCAGAGAGAGAGGAAGGTAGAATTCCAAGCAGCCTCCACGTTGTCCGTGCAGTGCACAACGCAGGGCTTGATCCCATGAACCATGATGGAGTCAGACGCTTAACTGACTGAGCCACCCAGACACCCCTCAAAGGACTATTTTTTTTTTAAATAGGGTCTTATGCTGTTGGGTCTTTAGGGGGTGTCTCTCTATTTACAGAGTAAAGAACTGAGGAAGAAGTGCTGTATCATCATGACAAGCAACTGTGGCCAAATGGCATAGGCCAGTGATTTTCTAAAGGCCTGGAAAATCCTGATCCTGTTGGAGATGGCCGTGGAAACAAATGAATCTGGTTCACTGACCTGGCCTCTGATGCCAGATGAAGGTTTAGCCTAAGGATGAAAGACCAAGTTCCCTTCTATCTCTGAACATGTCTCAACCCTGGACATTGTCCTTCTCCATCACTGAATCCCATGTTCGCCCACCCCCGTGGTTAGCAGCTCATTAGAGGGGGGTGCATTTTTCTTAATTTAGCCTGGAATGGCTGATGCTTGTTGGGCTAACCGGGTGTGATGCCTGGTGCAGGAACAAAGTCAGTCTGAAGTCAGGTGACCAGGATGCCTTTCTCTCCGATGCAGACTCAACTACCCAAACTGGTCATGGAGGCAGACATCTCTTAATCTCTTGTTTAGCCAACAGAGATTGACGGCAGAGGTGGCATTAGAAGGTTTGCTGCCTCACAGGTGCCATCTGATGGTGGCAGTTGAGCAGAACCTTAGTAGGTCTTTCGTGACAGCTTTGTAAGACACTGACTATAAGCCACGCACAAATTACTTTTTTATTTAAACATTTTTTAATCTTCATTTTTCAGAGAGTGAGAGAGAGAGACAGAGACAGAGCATGAGCGGGGGAGGAGCAGAGAGACAGGGAGACACAGAATCCCAATCAGGCTCCAGGCTCTGAGCTGTCAGCACAGAGCCCAACGTGCTGCTCCTACCCACAAACTGTGAGATCGTGACCTGAGCCGAAGCCGGACGCGTAACCTACTGAGCCACCCAGGTGCCCCTCTTTTTCATATTTAGATGCTCTGATTGTACAAGGTAGGTGAGGCATGAACAAAGGCACATCCAGAGGGTGATGCTCAACCTCTCTCCAGATAAGAAGCTCAAATCAGCTTTTCCTTTTGTGGGGAATCAAAATTTAATATATAATCTAAAAGCCTCCCAGCTTATGGAACTCAGTTCACAGGTTCTAGGAGAGAAGATGTAACTTTCATTTACCTTTACCCTATACGTGGAGAGATACTGTGCATAACCGCTTAAACCAACAGCTGGTAGATTTTGATGCATTTTTATCTGCTTACACAAGATCAACTCCCACCATAAACACTGAATTCTGTTTATAACAGAAGGGCAGGATCCACGGGTAGCATAACCAGAGCGCTCCAGGCTCTTTTTCCCCCCCTTTTCTCAGAGACTCCAGAGGAATGTGCCTTTGTACCGCCTCACGAGCATCCCTAAATCATGATTAATTTAAAGCCTTTTCTCTCCTTAGGCCTGACACAAGCGACCGCTTTTCTGTCACATCGATTTTTCTGTCCTTGCAGATTCGAAGCCAGGGTTGAGTCCTCCTAACAGGGCGAGTTCTCTGACAAGGAAGTTTTGCAAGCAAATTTACAGCTGGAGTCAAGCTCGTCAGTGAGGGCCAGAGGGGGAACTGTCGCAATCCACTGGGTAAGTATGCATTTAATAGTGTTTATCCAAGCAAGTTTGTGATTTCTTCACTCTATGCAACAAATATGTTATTTGTAATACCTATCTTCTCTAATCTAGGTGTTTGAAAAATGCCTCTAACGTGTGTGGGCTAGAATACATTTTGTTTTTCTGTGGGCATATTCATTTAACAAGGGCAGCCTTTGAGGAACGATCAAAAACTGTTTGTCATTTTTCCAAATCATCTCTCTCTGCAGTGACCATGACTTAATCCTGAAGGAAAACAAGGTAATCTTTTCAAATAAACATTCTCAAGGATGTTTAGAGGGAACCCAGTCGCTAGTATGCAGAACCCTCCCCGTGACTGAAAATAGTTATATCGAAGGAATCCAATGACAGTAAGTTGGAGTGTTTGTAAGCATTTGGTATTTTCCGATGATTGACAATAATAAGCTAAATTGCGAGCAAAGACGTGTGTGTGTGTGTGTGTGTGTGTGTGTGTGTGTTGAAGAGTCACTTAGGATCTTGTCTCTCAGTGCTGTTGGTGGAAAATGAGGCACAGAGTGGTTAACCACTTTCCTTAGGTAAGGGAGCTGGTGAGGAACATTGGTGATATTTAGAACCTAAGCCCATCAGCTTTCCTGGGGCTCACCTGCTTCTGGTCAGAGTGACTAAGGGATGAAGAAACATTTGATCATGATGTAAAAAGGGAGCTCTGAAACCACAGCAATTGGTTAGTAAGCAATGCAGCTTAGTAGTACACGATTCCTAGTCTCAAGGAACTTGGCATGAAATAAAAAGAGGAAAGGCTCAGTATGGATTGAATAAACAAAACTTACTTGGATGGTAGAATTAATTAAATCAATACAGACCAGGGGCATGAGAGTTTATCATATTACTGACAACATTATTTGCATTACAATTTTTTTTTTTGCCAGTCTTTTCCCTTCTGGTCTCTGCGCTCTTGAAGGACATTTGGGCCTGATGTCCCAGGACTTAAGGCTGATCCCGGCACAGATGAGGACAGGAAGAGGTGAGTGAATAAATTTGGTCTTGAATTTGATATTTTTATCTCCCATTGTTTGTGGGCTTGATGTTCTCTAATTTATCATTTGCTATTTAAGATGCCCATACATTCAAGGCATCTTTTTAAATATGCCCCCACCTATACATGACATAATTACATTATTACCTTGTTAAAAATCTTATAGCTGTGCTGTGCAGCAGAAACACAATGTTTTAAATTTTCCAATAGGCACATTAAAAAAGTAAAAAGAATAGTATAGTTCATTTAACGCAACATATGTAAAGCCTTGCTATTTCAGCAAGTCAATTAATATTATTAATTAACAGAATTACTAATGAGATAACTTACGTTATTTTTTTCATAGTAGGTTTCTAAAATCCAGTGTGCATTTTAACTTAATGGGCATCTCAGTTCAGACCTTTTTTTTTTTTTTTAATTTTTTTTAATGTTTATTTATTTTTGAGAGAGAAAGACAGAGCACAAGCTGGGGAGGGGCAGGGAAAGAGGGAGACACAGAATCTGAACCAGGCTCCAGGCTCTGAGCTGTCAGCACAGAGCCTCACACAGGGCTAGAACCCGCAAGCAGTGAGATCATGACCTGAGCTGAAGTCGGACACTTAACCGAATGAGCCCCCCCATGCGCCCCATTTCAGACCTGCTTTTGATTATGCTGTAGATTACTGCATTTCAAGTCAACAATGTGCACTTGTAACGGCTGTATTTAGCACAGAGCTAGAGTTCACATGTAGGTGTAGGCAACGTTTTCCCTGCCATTATGCACGTTCTCAACCCCTGTAATTCAGAAATAATCCCATCCTCAGTCCCCTGTATGAAAGCTGGGTGACCAACCATCCTGATTTACCCAAGGGTTTTCTGGGACACAGGACTTGCAACTGTAAAGCCAACACAATCTCAAGCAAAACCAAACGGCTCATCATCCCACGTGTAAACCATGCCTGTCCATCCACACATTTTATCCTCTTGGCCGCAGTGAGTGGATCAGATTTAGAACATATACACCTGCTGCCACTTATGAGATTTTGTGGGAACCACTGGGGAAAAGACCCTCACTTTCTGCAGTAGTTATTATATTGAGCTTCAGCTAACCTTCTTTACATCATGAGGAGAGAGCCTGGTTGACAGAGAAACCAGTTCCTGGATCCAGCCTTGCGTGCAGCTACTCTGCCCTTAAGCTTTTCAGTAAGACAAAAAAGGTTTTTTGTTTTTTGGTTTTTTTTTTTTTTTTAAGAAGCAATGGAGATCTGCTGTTTGTTCCTCTCCTGTCTCTTTCCCTCTAGCTCTCAGACCTTTGCCTTTGCTCACGTTTGCGAGTGCTTTGCTCCATTGTAGTGACGCTCACGATGGATCATAAGTCTCATTCTAGATATTGGAACAATCTAAAGTTCATGAGATCTCCAACCCATGGGCTAGGGACCCTTGGGAGATTGTGGAGTTGTAAGGTCAGCATCTGAAAATCCGTCCATCCATTTACGTCTTCTTAATCAATGAATACTAAAAGTGAAATCATTAGCATGTGGAAAGATAACACTTTTCGACAGCTCCAGGAGAAGACTGAGTAGGCATTCAATAGATATCATCGAGCTACTACTATATAACTTGACAAGGTTAAGTGCCTTATATGAAGCATTTAACACATATTATAGCATAGTATTTAGACTGGACTATTATCCTTGTTGTTTTGACATAGAAAAATAAATTTATATATATATATATATATATATATATATTTATTCTTTATTCACTATTCATTTAACACATTTATTTTTTTATTTTTTTTTATTTTTTTTTTAACGTTTTATTTATTTTTGAGACAGAGAGAGACAGAGCATGAACGGGGGAGGGGCAGAGAGAGAGGGAGACACAGAATCGGAAGCAGGCTCCAGGCTCTGAGCCATCAGCCCAGAGCCCGACGCGGGGCTCGAACTCACGGACCGCGAGATCGTGACCTGGCTGAAGTCGGACGCTTAACCGACTGAGCCACCCAGGCGCCCCTAACACATTTATTTTTTAAACTATTATGTCCTCGATGACTTTAACATGTGGTGGAGAAAATAAGCTTACAAATATAGCCTACGAAACCACGCATGAGTAAATAAAGAACTAGGAGACGCCACTGCAGAGGAGAGGACGAGAAGGACCTGAGGTCAGAGGTGGGAATGGGTGCAGAAGGGACTCTGACACAATTGGAGAAGCTCCCACAAGCATGGTGCCTGATGCCTGACACAGCAAAGTGTATCTGCTCTATTGCAAATGTCTTTACCTTTTTCAGATGAGAGTTCCATTATTTCACAATGACAAATTTTACTTTGTTTTTCTGCATCATGGTGACATAAGGTCATGTTCCCAGGGTTGTGGGATCGAGCCCCGCATCAGGCTCCTCGCTGAGTGTGGAGTCTGCTTAAGATTCTCTCTCTCTCTCCCTCTGCTTTTCCCCAACTCGAGTGTATGCTCTCTCTTTCTCTCTGTCTCAAAAAAAAAAAAAAAAAAAAAAAAGTATTTGAAGCTGGAGTTTCCTTACCTGTGAAGTAAGGCAGATCAACCAATTCATCCAGAAGAGTATCCCTTTCAAAGTTTAGACACTACAAAGACTTCATATAGCATCCTCTGTTTCCACATTTACCGGCCTTCTGTTAAGATAACATGTCCTACAAACCACAGTCCAGAAGCCAGGCATTGCAGCTTGGCATCAGCTCAGCCTACGAGGAAAAATTCCATCTCGTTTTATTTACTTTTTTATTTATTTTTAAATGTTTGTTTAATGTGAGAGAGAGAGAGAGAGAGAGAGAGAGCAGGGGAGGGGCAGAGAGAGGGGGAGAGAGAGAATCCCAAGCAGGCTCCGCACTGTCAGCACAGGGCCTGAGGCAGGGCTCAATCCCACGAACTGGAAGTTCACGACCTGAGCCGAGGTCAAGAGTCGGATGCTTCACCCACTGAGCCAACCAGGGGTCCGTCACCTCATTTTATTTTTACAGAAGTCACCAGATCATCCCTTTGTAGCTGTAACATCTCTTCACTTAAATATAGCCTAGGACAGACTGGTGAAGATTTTGTTACTGGTGGCAGGTTACTGATGGCAGAAAGAGTTTCAGCAAATGCCTCAATCTAGCGTTACTAGATTTGCAAGTGAATAACAGTGAGTTTCATCCAACGTGTAATAAATATTCTGAACTTTCCCTGTCCAGAAGCAAAACAAAATTGAAAGAACTCAAACCTTTTCCTATGGACCTAAGTTGGAAGCGTATCAAATTCTTCATCTTAGAATTTAGACTTTTCGAGAAATCTGCTTTCTTGTTATGTTTAATTTGACTACGCCTGGGAATGCATTTGTGTGCGTAGTTATGATGTCAGGTAGAGGGAGAAAGACACAGACAAAGGGCGGGGGGTGGTGAGGCAGGGGGGTTGTGTGCGTAGTTATGATGTCAGGTAGAGGGAGAAAGAGACAGACAAAGGGCGGGGGCGGGGAGGGTGGGGAGGGGGGAGACTGTTGTGCTGTGTTCCCCAGAGTTTAGTGTAGGTCTACAGCTTAAAGATCAACATCATCTTGAAGATGACATGAGAAAAGGAGAAGATAGAAAGGGCATAAGTGTTTATGGACTACATTGGTGCACTTAGCCTCTGACACTGGATTCTTTTGATTTCAAAACAGTTTTTAATGTTAGTTTCATTGTTTTGATGTAAATGAAAATATCTCCGGCTTTATGAACAAATGTGTCAATTAATACGCGCTGTATCTTAATAAAGTAATATACATTCACCTTAACAACCTTGGAAGACCCTATCCGACTTTTACGAACTGAACGTTTTCCCTCACTGCAGGTTGAAATTGACATTTTACTTCTCTGCAGGTGAGCATGTGACAGTTTCGGCTACATGGTAACTCAACACAAGGGTCGTATACTGGCTATTACCATGCTCTTCCAGATTTACTGTGCCTTTTCTTTTTTGAGAGAGAGAGAGAGGGCACAAGTGAGCAAGAGGCAGAGAGAGAGAGAGAGAGAGCAAGAGAAGCCGGGATCACCCCAAGCTGGGCTCAGTTCACCCGAGGCAGGGCGCCAGCTCACAAACCGCAAGATCATGACTTGGGCTGAAGTCAGATGCTTAACTGACTGAGCCACCCAGGTGCCCCCAGATTGTAATATTTCTTAAAAGGACATTGCTGCAGGATTAAACCCAGAATACTTACTGTGGTGCACCTGGAGTCATCCTATTCATGAGATCATAGTCACAAACCTTGTGACACTCATCCAAGGCCACGGCATCCGATATCTGTGTTTCTAATTATTGGGTAACACTAGTGTGAAAATCTCTGAGATTTTCCCCCTAACCTCTGTTACCTTAAATGTAGCCAGCATGCCTTCATCCTGCATCGTGATTGGCAGATAAAGGCCAATGGAAGGTGTCACTGAGCATTATTAACAGAAACTGGCACCAGCAACTTCCTGTTTAATATGACTGTAACTCCTGCTATTGCCACTATCATGACCATTTATTAAGCATTCAGGGCCTTCACCGTATCAGAAGCAGGTGTATCTCTAAGTTTGACGTTCCCTCCATCTCTTGTGTCCCCTTTTTGTCCCTTTTCGCCTCACTGTCCTCACAGTTTGGGCTTCACTTGCTCACGTTGTGACTGTGGCTTCAAGGGGGCCCATTTTTATCTGGCTGTAAAGCCGAGCAAACTAAACTTGCAAAACTGTTCTGCCACACATTGGAGCCTCTTCCTGCTTGGAATTTATATATTAACAACTTGCGAAGTCTTCGAAACCGAACTTTGGCACAAAGCTGCATCCCGACTGTGGTGCACCATGCTGCTAAATTTCCACACCAGTGTCACCTCCTTGTCGCCTAACCCACAAGGCAGTAACCCACAGCTAGAATTTTAGGTTTCTTTCTTCCTTCTTCCAAAGGAAAATACCAGGCTGTTGTGTAAAAAAATGTGGCTCGGAGGTATGGTAGCATGAGTCAGGGGGTTATTGGCTATGGAGATCCTACTGCCAATCCTGTAGGACGTTTGCCTCCTCTACCTCCTGTCTGTTCTCTCTTGAATACTTTCTGCCCTCCAGCACATCACTTCTGCCAAACCAGAGAAGCAGTGAAAGGCTATATTGTTTAGTTCACTAATTTGGAGGCTGGTATAGAGGGACGAGTCAAGCTTGCCCTGAGTTCTGCTCTGTCAGTCCCTGTCCCTGTCCCCATTGTCCAACAGCACACCCTGACCCATTTCTTCTCTTTCTTTCTTTTTTTTTTTTTATGTTTCTTTATTTTTGAGAGACAGAGTGTGAGCGGGGGAGGGGCAGAGAGAGACGGAGACACAGAATCTGAGGCAGGCTCCAGGCTCTGAGCTGTCAGCACAGAGCCCAACGTGGGGCTCGAACTCACAAACCATGAGATCATGACCTGAGCTGAAGTCGGATGCTTAGCCAATTGGGCCACCCACGCACCCCACCCTGACCCACTTCTTAAGCAACATGGCAAGAGAGAGCAGGAAAACCTCCTTTGTTTGTCTGTCATTCATTCATTTGAGGTAAAGTACAGTTTACCTCCTAGCTGCAAAGCACCGAGCTCTTGTTCTGAGCATTGTGAAGGAATACAACATCTGGTTCCTGTTCTGTATGGCCCTTCCAGTATGCCCCCCAGCCCCCTGACTTACAATCTAAATAGTTAAGCTGCAGAAGGCCCTTCCTCCTTTGGAAATGTCTACTGGATTATAAAAACTGGGGGAATTGAATTTAGCAACTTTTCTAGATTTGCTTTCTTTTGTGAGGTCTCTCACACCTCACATACCAACCAACCTGCACTGTTTAGCATCCCCTGAACCCAACCTGCCCTTGCCAGCCTGCAAAACTCACTGAAGCCTTGCCTTCTGTACCCAGCAGCCCGCACTGCTCCCTATCACTTGGAAACACATCTTTCTTTTTCAAAGCATATTTCAAATATGTCTTCCTTTCCTCTGGGTAAAATTCTCTTTTGCCTGTGGACTCAGAGAAAATGCCAGAGAAAACACTAAACTTTGGAATCTAAAGGATCTCTGCCCTTGGGCTTCACTGCTTACTAATCATGTCCCACTGGAAAAGTTACTAGGATTCTCTGAGCCTCAGTTTCCTCATCTGCAAAACAGACATGATAATACTGCAAAAGAGGTATAGCTTTTTGATAAGGGTAGTTTAAATAAATGGCCTAACTCCATATCTGGCTCTTGGCACTCCCCAAATGTTAGCGAATATCCCTTCTTGGAAACCTCCACTATTAAATTTCTGTTTAGATAGCTGTTTGCAGGATTAGGCCCTGTGTTCGATTCCAAGTCACTTAAGAATAGGCATCATGGCTTATCCATGTGGGGTTCCCTGTAGCCTTGCACCATGCTTTATACCTAACAGATGCTCAGGAACCTTGGACACACCAAGGTGTTACTGTAAAAATATAAATGATGATAGATGTGTGAAGAGCCAGGCACAGTGGGTGAAAAGCAGATCTGGGTACAAAGCCCAGTTCCTTTAAAGCCTTTGCTGAGCTTGGCAGGGTTCTTAAGGGTAAGGTAGTTGCAGGGAG
This sequence comes from Neofelis nebulosa, assembly GCF_028018385.1. Lineage (NCBI taxonomy): Eukaryota > Metazoa > Chordata > Mammalia > Carnivora > Felidae > Neofelis > Neofelis nebulosa. The sequence goes on along the minus strand of NC_080787.1, from coordinate 105,886,644 downwards.
AAAGTGGCAGTCTCTGTGTGCAGGCTCATATTATTTAGGGCCCCAGGGTGACCTCTCCCTGGGATCACGGGCAAGATGAATCAGGAGAAGAGAGAACAGAGATGGGGCCAGCTGTTCTCAGATCTTAAGACATCCCAAACAAGAGGAGAGACTCGGTTTTTCCAGATTAATCTTTGGTGATTTATTCCTTGGACATCATTTAAAAGGAGCATTTTAAAGTAAATTAATTGAACTCCCATGACCTTTTACCCTACTTGTATCATCAAAAGAAACTAGATCTTGAAATTAAAAAAAAAAAAAATGCTTGATTTATTTTCTGTGACTTACAAACTACCGTGGGATGTCAGTTTTTCAAAATTCTAAATAAAAACCCCAGCCTTTTCAGCAGTGCGTTGAAGCAGCCCAAGTTTGAAACATCCCAATGTTAGCAAATGAATGTTGAGTGAGGGGTGTCGTATGTGTGGGCAAATGATAAATATATAATCTAAGACACACAAACATGAGAAAGCATTGGCTGTCTTTAAAAGAGTCATTTCCCCTTTCACCATACTGACTGATGATATTCTTGAGTTCACCTCTCTCTGACAATACTTGAGTAAATTCTCATTAGTAGAATCCAGTGTTTTTTGAAGTGCAGGTAACAGTCAGTCTACTAGGGAGCTGCAAAACCAATTTAGGGTTTTTTGTTTGTTTGTTTTTGATTAAAGGAGTAGAGTAGTATAGCAAATAAAATAAAATAGAAAATATCTGAATGCATCATATAGTAAGGATGTATTTTATTTTGTAAAACTTTCGTTTGCATTTTATATATGAATTATGAAATGTGTTTATGCATGTAGTGAGTTGGGATGTACAATGTAATTTTCACTATGGACATATCTCATAAATGTTGGAAGCCTCTAAATGTATCTGGCTTCATGGTGGTTTGTTGACAAATTATTCGGTGATGGTGATAAAGCTCTGGCCAATGAAATGTCAAGGGAAGTCTGGTGGGAAAGGCTGGGGTACAGGTGTGGGGAATGGGAAAAGATTCTTCACTCAAATCATGGTGCACCGTATAGCTGCTGTCTTTACTTTTATTGGATATGGTTGTATCTGTACGTGTTTTCTAGAACTAAGGTACCATCTTGGAACCACAGAGAGAGTTCACATGAGATCATGTTGAATAGACCAAAGTGGAGGGAAGATGGAGGAAATCTGGGTCTTAGGATTTTTGTTCAAATGTGATATTAAATGCTTCTGGAACTGGGGCGCCTGGGTGGCTCAGTCGGTTGAGTGCCGACTTCGGCTCAGGTCACGATCTCGCGGTCCGTGAGTTCGAGCCCCGCATCGGGCCCCTGTGCTGACAGCTCAGAGCCCGGAGCCTGTTTCAATTCTGTGTCTCTCTCTGACCCTCCCCCATTCATGCTCTGTCTCTCTCTGTCTCAAAAATAAATAAACGTTAAAAAAAAAAAATTAAAAAAAAAAAAATAAATGCTTCTGGAACTATTCCAGCTCTGGGCTTGTTACATGAGATAATAAATCCCCTTACTGTTTAAGCCACTTGAGTTAGTGTTTTGTTACTCATAGCTGAAAGAATCCTGAAGGATAAAGAAAGCTTATGTTAGGAAGTGCAAGTAAATCAAATACTGATATATAGGTCTGGCAGAAGGAAAGCTTGAATAGGTAGAGGGGGGGTCAGATCATGAAGGATTTTGAATTTCTAGTCCAAGCATTGATACGGAGATAGCACAGGCTTGTGGTTATGAATACAGACTCAGGAGTAGATTGGGCTCAAATCTGTGTCCTACTCATGAGGTGGGTTGCCTTGGGAAAGTAATAATTTTTTAATATTTATTTGTTTTTGAGAGAGAGACGGAGACAGAGCGAGCACAAGCAGCAGAGGAACACAGAGAGAGGGGGAGAGAGAGATTCCCAATCAGGCTCCTTGCTGTCAGCGTGGAGCCCGAGGTGGGGCTCAAACTCACAAGCCGTGAGATCATGACCTGAGCCAAAATCAAGAGTCGGTCGCTTAACTGACTGAGCCACCCAGGCACCCTAGGAAAGTAATTGTTTTGAGCAGTGTGTTGGAATATTTATTAATCTGGTGCCATTGTCCAGGGTGGATTGAAAGTTGGGAGAAACTGGAGGTGGTGGAACTAGAGAGAAGACTGTGTTGACAAGCCAGCAGTGAACCATGAGGCTGTGTTCTGGAGGTGGAAAGAAAACCCACAGGAAGGAGGGTTCAGCAGGTGGACTAGACAAACTGGGTCTGGGAGATGGGGCTTGGGAAGGACTCAAGTCTGGTACTGATTTCAGTGCTGGAATCAAGCGCGGAAGGGATGTGTGTGGTGGGGTGGGACTCCGGACTGGGCAGGGGGTAACTTCCCATGATCCCCTTTACAGGATGGCACGGTATGCACTTATAATTTCCTCATCTCAGGCCCACGTTATGGAGGATGTGCTGAAGTTCCGAGAAGTTAGGAAGCCTCTCCCCGAATGATACAGTAAATGGCAAAGCTCAGATTGAATCCCAGGCCATTTTCATTTCCGATCCCTTGAGAGTCACCCATGACCAATACATGAAATAGGGAAATCATTAGAAGGTGAAGAGCTTTTAGTGAGAAGATGGAATTTAATAGATCCATAATACAGGTAAGTAAATAAAGGAGGGACGGTGACTAGGGCTTGAAGACAGACATTTTTTAACTGAAAAAAAATTAAAAGTCAGGTAAGAAAACAAAGACAACAGAGAAGCCTGAGGGAAGGTTGTGAGGACAATGAGAATGGCATTGAGGCAATGAGCTCCAAGGGAGAGTGTGCAGAGAGAGATACCCCCACCCTACCTGGGTGTCACTTCTTGAGTGAGGAAGGGAGTGAGGGCTGAGAAAAGGGCGCTAGATACAATAGTAAGTGGCTTCCCGGTGACTTTCGAGCAAGAAATCCCAATAAGCTTGACAAACATATGTGCTAGATTATAGGATATGGGAGTGAGCAGAGAGAGACTATGGACCCTTAATGAAAAGTCACAATGGAAAGTAAATATTTGACATGATAGGGAAGATCTTTTCTTCTTTAAAGTAAAAAAAGATGGAGGAGGGAGCAAAAATAATCTGAGGATACTTTAGAAAAGGAGAATAACTGATGAAACAGAAATCTATAGAAATTTAGAGGGAGGGAGGGAAGGAGGAAGAGAGACAGAAGAAGAGGAAGAGGAGTCATCCCCAGCAAATAGGAAGAAATTTACTTTTTGAGAGAGGGAATGGAAACAATTTGTGTATCAACTGCTTTGTAATTTAAAAGAGGTGAATATGAGTATAAGACCTAGGGATACATATCCGGGGATCGGGAGAAATTCCTGGCTGTGACTTTATCCTATAACACCTAATGCCTTCAAGAGACAGTGAGAAGAAAATAGACACCTTGCAGGGGGTGTGGAATTTGCAACCAATGATTCAAGAAAATGGTATAGGGCTATAGTAAACGCACACTGAGGTGGTTGGTGTCCACTCTCTGGAGCAGGTTCTGAGTGGTGTTGTCATTGGAAAGGGCTGAGAATTCTAGTCATGGCTCTGCTGTTATTAGTTGGAAAGTATTTAATTTAATTTAATTTAATTTAATTTTTATTTTTATTTTTTACTTTTTAAAGTTTATTTATTTTGAGAGAGTGAGAAAGAGAGAGAGAGAGAGAGAGAGAGAACCAGAGGGGCAGAGACAGACAGCAAGAGAGAGTGAATCTCAAGCAGGCTCCCACTGCCAGCTTGGAGCCCGATGCAGGGCTCCAACTCATGAACCATGAGATCAGGACCTGAGTCAAAATCAAGAGTCAGACACTTAACCGACTCAACCACTCAGGCACCCCTGGAAAGTCTGATTTTTTTTATGTTTATTTTTGAGAGAGAGAGAGACAGAGACAGAGACAGAGCATGAGTGGGGGGAGGGGCAGAGAGAGAGGGAGACACAGAATCTGAAGCAGGTTCCAGGCTCTGAGCTGTCAGCACGGAGTCCAACGCAGGGCTTGAACTCACGGACCGCGAGATCATGACCTGAGCTGAAGTTGGATGCTCAACCGACTGAGCCACCCAGGCACCCCTGGAAAGTCTTATTTAAAAAGAAACATATTTATCTTCTCATAGCTAGAACAATCCTAAAATTTGTATGGAACCACAAAAGACCCCAAATAGACAAAGAAATGTTGAAAAAGAAAACTAAGGCAGGAGGCATCATGATCCCGGACTTTAGCCTCTACTACAAAGCTGTAATCATTAAGACAGTATGGTATTGACACAAAAAGACACACAGACCAATGGAATAGAATAGAGAACCCAGAAATAGACCCACAAATATATGGCCAACTAATCTTTGACAAAGCAGGAAAGAGTATCCAATGGAAAAAAAAGACAGTCTCTTTAGCAAATAGTGCTGGGAGAACTGGACAGCAACATGCAGAAGAATGAACCTGGACCACTTTCTTACACCATACACAAACATAAACTCAAAATGGATGAAAGGCCTAAATGTGAGACAGGAAACCATCAAAACTCTAGAGGAGAAAACAGGCAACAACCTCTTTGATCTCAGCTGCAGCAGCTTCTGACTCGACACATCTCCGAAGGCAAGGGAAATAGAAGGAAAAATGAACTATTGGGACCCCATCAAGATAAAAAACTTATGCACTGCAAAGGAAACAATCAACAAAACTAAAAGGCAACTGATGGAATGGGAGAAGATATTTGCAAGTGACATATCAGATAAAGGATTAGTATATACAAAATCTATAAAGAACTTAATCAAACTCGACACCCCCAAAACAAGTAATCCAGTGGAGAAATGAGCAGAAGACGTGAACAGACACTTTTCCAAAGAAGACATACAGATGGTTAACAGACACATGCTCAACATCACATCATCATCAAAACCTCATTGAGATACCACCTCACACTGGTCAGAATGGCTAAAAGTAACAACGCAGGAAGCAATCAATGTTGGCGAGGATGTGGAGAAATGGGAACCCTCTTGCACTGTTGGTAGGAATGCAAACTAGTGTAGCTGCTCTGGAAAACAGTATGGAGGTTCCTCAAAAAAAATTAAAAATAGAACTACCCTATGACCCAGCAATAGCACTACTAGAAATTTATCCAAAGGACAGAGGAGTGCTGATTCATAGAGCACAGGTACCCCAATGTTTCAACAATAGCCAGATTTTGGAAAGAGCCCAAATGTCCACCAACTGAAGAATGGATAAAGAAGACGTGGTTTATACACAGAATGGAATACTACTTGGCAATGAAAAAGAATGAAATCTTGCCATTTGCAACAACATGGATGGAACTGGAAGGTATTAGGCTGAGTGAAATAAGTCAGTCAGAGAAAGACAGATATCATATGTTTTCACTCATGTGGAATTTGAGAAACTTAATGGAAGACCATGTGGGAAGGGAAGGGGAAAAAGTAGTTTCAAACAGAGAGGGAGGCAAACCTCTCTTAAATACAGAGAGCAAACTGAGGGTTGATGGGAGGGGCAGGGGAGAGGGGGAAATGGATGACGGGCATGGAGGAAGGCAGTTGTTGGGATGAGCACTGGATATTGTATGTAAGCAACAAATCCTGGGAATCTACTCCAGAAACCAAGAGCACACTGTATACACTGCATGCCAGCTAACTTGACCATAAATTATATTTAAAAAATAAATCAATAAAAAAGCACTTTTTAAAAATAAAAAAAATTAAATATTTAAATATTTATTCATACAGTTATTCATTCATTCCCTCAAGGGCCTTAGTTTCTTTTATTTTTATATTAGAACACGTTGCCCATAGCTCCTTACTGTTTTGTTGTGGGAATTCACCAAGAAGACAGAGATGATGATGATGACGATGATGATGATGATGAAGATGAAGAAGAAGAAAAAGAAGAAGCAGAAGAAGAAGATGATGATGATGGCAATGAACTTTAAAATTATTCGGCTCTTCCTATGGTGGGCCACATAGCATTCTAGTTTTCTATATACATTAACTTATTTAACCTTCACATCAGTTCTATGAGATTCTTAAAATTGCCCCCAAGCTCATAGAAGAAACTCAGATATAGTGAACTTTGGGACTTAAATTTAACAACTAAAAAGTGACAGAGCCAGGATTCAGCCTAAGCAGCCAGGCTCCAGAGAAAGAATGTTGGAAATATAAAGCCTTATATTCTGCCAAGTATCCGTACGAAAGAACCGAAGTATTACATTCTTAAAACACAGGCTCACCAATGTTCAACAAAGGACATTTTTGAAATTAATGAATTCATCTTGATTACTTAAGGTATCTGTTTTCCTAATCCCATTAGCTCTCGATAACGTTGCGTTTCCATGGTTCTGTTTGTTTTTTCCACTTAGAAAACAGCACAGCCCATCTTTATGTGGTTTCCTAAGGAAGATAAGCCTCTGATGTTGCTTTGTGGTTTTGATATGTAGGAGCAGCAACATCACTGCTCTGGGAAGTATGGTCTCCTCGGATGGATTGCTCCTAAGCAGAGCATATAGCAGGTGCCGCCTTGAGCTCCCTGACCAACCGCGAGCCGCTTGGTATATCAGGCAGAGACGATAGCACTGAAAGGAGTCCAACTCTTTCAAAGCTAGAGAAAATTCTTTACCATGTCCTAAAAAGGTGGCATCAGTTTTTAAATGGATTTCCTCAGAGTCGCTTTTTTTTTTTTAATTTTTTTTTTTTTTTTTTTTTTTTTTTTTTTCCGTTTATTTACTTTTGAGACAGAGAGAGACAGAGCATGAACGGGCGAGGGTCAGAGAGAGAGAGGGAGACACAGAATCGGAAACAGGCTCCAGGCTCTGAGCTGTCAGCACAGAGCCCGACGCGGGGCTGGAACTCACGGACTACGAGATCATGACCTGAGCTGAGGTTGGACGCTGAACCGACTGAGCCACCCAGGCGCCCCTTCCTCAGAGTCACTTTAATGACTTCTGCCTCAAGTAGTCATTGAGCAAGATTCTAAGCAAATTGTGTTGGGTGGGTGTTATTTTATACCGAGAGCTGTATTGCACCAACACAGCCTCCAGACTGTTAGTCAAGCCTTATGAGGCTGTTCCAAGCAGCCCATCGTGCCTGGTAAGAAACAATTTCTTTCAATACTGCCACAGCTGCGGAGGCTTATTCGTAATATCTTCAAACTCAACGGGCTGCAGTTCGGAATTGCTATAGCTACCTGAGAATCTGATCAAAAGAAAAGGTTAAGAAGTTAAGTGGGGGTCACATCCTCTGTCAGCATCATGAAGAAAGCTCCAGAAACACCGCTTAATCACTATATCGCATGTGACTCCCTTGGGGACGGTGCTGGGGGGCCTGCTGCTGGGACCCCCCCTCAGGCAGATTTGGAACTGGTCACGAGAGAGACCACAAACGATAAGCCGGGGCTCTGGATTCATGCATTTTGTAATTCACGTTAAGCTGTTGTGGGGAAGGTTTGATTTTTCCGTTTCCACACACGCCAACATTCATAGCCACGTCCCGGATCCATGGTCTACCGGGGGAACAAGGACATTCTGAGACACAGAAAAAGCACACTCTCTCGTTCTAACCTTGCTCATGTGTTTTTAAGGGAAGCTTTAGTAACAAAAAGTTATTGATTCAGAGCCACAGGAACTGGAGGGTCAATAGTGAAAATCATGTAGAATCCAGGCAGCAAGGCCAGCGGTGTTGACATCGGCCCGCACAGCAGTCCCAGAGAAGGGTTAGACACCTCGTGCTGTGTCTTCAGCAGTGTGACAATTCAGGCCCAACTGCGAGCAAGCCGATGTGCAACCTCAAAGGGCCTCAATGGTCTGCAAACAAGGCCAGATTCTTCAGGGGACAATGCTACCGCCTGCCTAGGTGTTAACGTGCTTCTATAACACATTTGTTTAAAATCTATTTCCACACGGTTTTCCTAGGGTTTGCTCCACAGTTTTGTCAAAAAAAAAAAAAAAAAAAAAGAAAAAAAAAAAAGAAAGGAAAGAAAGAAAGAAAGAAAGATTACATCAGACTTGAAAAAGAGAAAAAAGCATCTCTAATGTGAGACAGGCTGTAAACATATAAAGGATTTGATCCTAGCTCGGGCAGATTTTACTCAAAATTGGTGGAAATGCTGTGGGCTTCCTCTTTTTGATATTTAAGGGGGTTCTGCTGACTTTTCTTAGACGGTAGATGTCCTTAGGTGTTAGCTAACTTTATGTATGGAATTTACTTAGGAATACCATGAGTTTGCATGCTCTGAAATTCAGGCTGAGCTTAGTTTGTACTGTATTCTGCATAATGTATTTACAATCTATTCCTGCCTCTACCCCCAGACCCCTACAATAGATTTGGGCCCAAAGAGTTGAAGTTGTGCCTAAAAGCTCTGACTTTCACCTTGTCTCCATACAGAATATGCAAGATCATACTTCCAGGCTGGATAGGCTAGAGATTGTTTCAAGCCTAAAATGGAGCTTCGAAAATTTTCTAGTCTCATGTTTTGTTAGCAGAAAACCTGAAGTAAACACATACTCGTACAACCGCCTGTATCATTTTTTTCCCTATACTTCAAGTACTTCTGCTTTTCAGCATGATTACTATTCTATTTTCAGTTCCCTTTGAAGACAGAAGCTTATCTTGGTTATCAATGTCTCTTTGATTTTTAAAAAAATATTAATCCGATTGTGGCACTTCTCTGCTTAAAACTATTACACTGGGTGAAAAAACGAATTCTCTCCATGGGTCTAAGGACCTCCATGATGTAGACTTTGCCTCGTTGGAGGCTATAGTCCCGGTCCCTTGCTCTCCATTCAGACAGGCCTCTTGCCCATTCTGCAAGCTCTTTCCCATCTTAGGCTCTTCATACATGCTGGTCCCTCAATCTGGAAGGCTCATTTGCAGGGATGACTTCCTCATATTTGAATGTTGTACCTTCAGCTATTGTAGTCCCCAACTATCTTATTTGACTAGATCCTTTTCTCTCTTCCACAAGTCCCATCCCCATTTCTATATTCAGGAATGATGTTTTTTCCTTAGAACTCCTTGGGGCGCCTGGGTGGCGCAGTCGGTTAAGCGTCCGACTTCAGCCAGGTCACGATCTCGCGGTCCGTGAGTTCGAGCCCCGCGTCAGGCTCTGGGCTGATGGCTCGGAGCCTGGAGCCTGTTTCCGATTCTGTGTCTCCCTCTCTCTCTGCCCCTCCCCTGTTCATGCTCTGTCTCTCTCTGTCCCAAAAATAAATAAAAAACGTTGAAAAAAAATTTAAAAAAAAAAGAACTCCTTCCCACAGTTCAGTTATTTTCTTGTTTATTGCCTGTCTTCTCCACTTAGCCATGAGCTCTATGAGGTCAGGAACCACACGCCTGTGATATTCCTGGAGCTTAACAGAGTCCATGTACACAGTAGGTATTCAACAACTAGTCGTTGAATGAACACGTGTGCCTGGGGGGCTACATGATGATGAATTGCCATCTTCAGTGTGGCAGGGTAGAAAGACAAAATTGAAAAGGTGGCTTGAGTCCAGATTATAGAAGCCCTCGATAGTATTCTGTAGTAAGGTCACCATCAATAAAGCGTTTTTGAGCAGGGGGCTAATGTCACCTGGCCTGTATTTTAGACAGACGGATTTGGCAAAAAATATAGTAGGTTTGGCTGTAGTAGAAAAATAGCCTTGGGGAGATCAGCATCAAGGAGAGGACTGATGCTAAGGAGGGGGTTTAGGTCCAGAGCGATGTGGTCTAAACACTTTGATAAGCTAAAGCAGGTAGATGAGAGAAAACTCCTCCATTTGGTGGCTAATTCACTCAGAATACACGTTTTGGGTTGGTGGTTAGGGAAAATGGGGTAAAAAGTTATTGCCTGCCCCAACTCTCCATTGTGAGGGGTTACTTTCAAAGACACAGACTGGTGTAGTTCGGCATCATTTGGTACTTTTGTTTTACGTGGGGTCTTCCGGTCACGTGTTGGGTAAGAAAGTTGAACGGTTGTTTTGTTGTTGTTGTTGTTGTTGTTGTTGTTGTTGTTGTCTTTCAGACCTTATATATCTTCCAATTCAGAGCCATGTTAATTATTATGCATTTGATTTTGAAACGTTTTTTTATGGAGTATTGTGGGGGAAGACAGCCAGGCTGTGTCCCTTTGGGAAAAGTGGTCTCATTTGGAGGAATAAGATTTTGAATTGGGACTTCGCAGGGTTAGGCCCTGACTCTGTCTTGTACTAGCTGACTACAATTGGACAACTCATTTAACTACTCAGAGCTCCGTTTTCTGATCTGCAAAAGGCAAATGAATCATACCCTACCTCACAGTGAATGCTTTAAAACTAAAAGCTACTCCACAAACCCCAGGCACTGGGATTCACAAACACTGTGCATCACCATCTAGCTGCATGTCAACATTTTGACTTCTGTGTATCCAGAAATTAGTGGAAGGGGATATAGAGATAAGAAGAGTAGAAGAGGAAGAAAAGGAGAAAGAGAACACATCAATCAAGCTAGTGTGTCCAGATAATGGGAGACCAGTAGTGCAGGGTTCATGGACTTCACACTTTCATTTACAAATAAAAACACCAGGAAAGTATCAGCCTCAGTCACGAAATTATCAAGTATTCCAATTTATAAAACTTTTTTTCTCCCCTGTAGTGAACGTGTGAGGGTGTGGTGGGGAGGGAAGGAGGGAGAAGGTTTTCCTGTCATGCTGTCACTGCTATTGACAACACTATTATCACTGTAAGGCAGTGGTATCTGAACTCTGTTGGGTCAGGGACTCTTCGGAATCTCTGATGAGAGGGATAGACTCTGGAAGAATTCCCATGTACAGATTTATCTCCAATTTTGCTTATAAGCTGTCTAGAGAGGTGGCTATTCATGGACCCCAGGTTAAGAGACCTGCTATCGTAAGATAGCAATTGAATTTTCTGTTATTATTTCAACCTGTTTTCTGTTCTGTTTTGTTTTGTTTTAACTTAATTTTCAGTGGGATCATGCCCCTGCTTCATAAGCCGTCATAGATGCCTGGCATCATGTTAGGAACTTCCTCAGTCTTTAATTCTTTTAGTGCTTTCAGTAATCCTACTGGGTACTGGGGTTTGTTGTTGTTTATGTAACATTGGCTAAATGACCAAGCCAAATGTTTGGGATTTCTCATGAGTGAACCTGGGGAAGTTGAGTATAGATTCTATCAGGAGACCATTAGCTACTTGATGCTTTTACCACAGAGCAAAATGTACCCTTTGGTCAAAGCTGCCCTTTTCTATCAGGAAAGATCCACATAGAGCAAAGGAAGAAATATTATTCATAGAGCACTCTCACTTCTGGAGTATCTTACAATATGGCAGACCACCATTAAACCCAAGGAGTTTGTGTGTGTGTGTGTGTGCGTGTGTGTGTGTGTGTGTGTATTTTTTAAAAAATACAAAGAATTCTCCTACTCAGATATTCAAGTTGGAAAAACAGCAACAATGAAATGCCTACATTTTACTGAGATCAGACAAATTTCTCCAAGATTTGCTTTTCTAAGTCATTAGAATTTCTATTCCTGACCTAGAAGAGATGCAAATATCTATATTTATTCTGGTACCTCTTACAATAATAGATGTTTAACTCTGATAACACCTATAATCAATTCCCAGGAAGCAAGCTATTTCTAGAACATCAAAAAAGTGCACAGGTAGGGGCGCCTGGGTGGCGCAGTCGGTTAAGCATCCGACTTCAGCCAGGTCACGATCTCGCGGTCCGTGAGTTCGAGCCCCGCGTCAGGCTCTGGGCTGATGGCTCAGAGCCTGGAGCCTGTTTCCGATTCTGTGTCTCCCTCTCTCTCTGCCCCTCCCCCGTTCATGCTCTGTCTCTCTCTGTCCCAAAAATAAATTAAAAACGTTGGAAAAAAAAAAGTGCACAAGTATTCTTTAAATAAGCTAAGTGTTGAAATGTTAAAATTGAGAGATTCTGTGTTTTTGATTAATGTTGAGATTTGAAGCAACTTTACAGAAGTGCATATAAATGAAAAATCAGATTTATTTGGGTAAGATCAAAGCATTTATCCATAAAGTCCTCCGAGATGCTCAGAGTAAAGGCACTACAGAGGCATAAAATATCATTATTATGATTATCATCATCATTAATAGCTAGCCTAGTATGTAATGATTTTCTTCAAGTTGCTTTATTGGTATTATTGGCATTAAGTTTTCGGTCTTGGTTGCAATTAGGGCGTTAAAAACTGCTGATTTGTGTTCACTCTGGGAATAAGAAGAAAACAAACCAACCCAGTACCACCAAGCCAGAAAACCCTCAAGAGGAGCAAGTGTTTCATGCCTCAAGGATACTTTCATATTTATTTCTAAATATACCATTTCCTATAAATTAACATCCCAGAAAGGAAAGTTGGTCATATCAGAGAAAAACAGAAATTATGCTAGATCTCATAAGGCAAGATAACTCTAGGTAGCTATGGGTAATGACCATAGTCCAGGCTGCATTAAATTTGAATTTCAGTGAATCATTTCAATAGAAATGGCATTATCTTGTTCAAAGTCAGAAAACCCAGTAACTCTGAAATTGGTTTTTTGGAATGGGTCCACATGGTTAGTTAATGTGATTTGATACTATCTGGGTGGTGTTCTGGATAGCAGACTTGCTTTTTCTGCAAAGGAAAACCAGATTCCAAGCACTCACATAGTTCTTTCACTGCATATTGATATTTTGTTCGACTTTCAGTCCTTTGTGGATTGAAACGACAGGGACATTTTGAATGATGACATGTTTAGATAAAGTGATAGTTTCCTTAAAGAATGATTACACCACCAACTGAAACATCCAAGTTGGAAACAAAAAGGAAATGTTCAGCAATATAAAACCCTTAAGGAATATGACTTTTAAAGGAAAATTTTTAGTCACCAAAAAAAAAAAAAAAAAAGAGGGAGAGAAAGAAATTCTATTAGTTACAAACTGATTTTAAAAAAAAACTATTACAAGAAGAACAAAATAATTACAGAAATGTTACACATGTTACAATGAGCTCTCTTGTTATCAGGTCTTGGATGGATGCTTTTACTACTTAGAAACTGAATTACAAGTCTTGGCAACTGGAAACCACTAGGGGAAAAAAGAAAACAAAACTCTTGACAAGTGGAGAGTGTTGATAAACTAAAATTTCAAATGAAACAATATTTTGAAGAGTCTGGGTGGCTCAGTGGGTTAAGCCTCCAATTCTTGGTTTTGGCTCAGGTCATGATCTCATGGTTCAATGGTTCAAGCGTTGCATCAGGATCTATACTGACACTGCAGGGTCTGCTTAGGACTCTCTCTCTCTTCCTTTCTCTGCTCCTCCCACTCTCTCTCTCTCTCTCAAAATAAATAAATAAACTTAAAGAATCAAAAAAAAATTAAGCAACATTTTAAGGGGGAAAACATCTTTAATTAAATTATTTGATAAAAACTTAAAAATCAACCAACCTCCTGCCCCCAAACTCTATCTTGGAAAATAAAGCCAGTTTAATCAAGAGTTGCTCTGATAATTGAAATGTCCAAAAATATAAGGATCATTATTTTAAAGATAAATTTAAGGTTCAAGACAGTAGATCTATAAAAGTATTTTTTTTCCAAATTGGAATATTCTGTTTTATTCAGTGTGTACAAATTCTGTGAGAACTTTTTTTTTTATTTTGTATTTTCACTTCACTGAATTAAACAACGTACATGTATTGTGGGCCAGATAACCTAAACACTGCTGTATAGATTCAGGGTCTCCATTTGGGTTCCTAGTATCAATGCTGAAGGATCATCTAAGGACTTAATATTTAATTCTTTTAAAAAAAATTTTTTTTAATGTTTATTTATTTTTGAGACAGAGACAGAGCATGAGCAGAGGAGGGTAGAGAGAGAGAGGGAGACACAGAATCCAAAGCAGGCTCCAGGCTCTGAGCTGTCAGCACAGAGCCTGATGTGGGGCTTGAACTCACGAGCTGTGAGATCATGACCTGAGCTGAAGTTGGACGCCCAACCGACTGAGCCACCCAGCTGCCCCAATATTTAATTCTTAATGTTCTTTGTCCAGTCTAATGTCCAAACAGCATTTGTGTCAAAGTAGTCATTAAGATGAATTTCATTTGCTAGTTTTTTTAAGTAATCTTTTAAAATTATTTTTTATTTATTTTGAGAGAGAGAGAGAGAGTATGAGCAGAGGAGGGGCAGAGAGAGAGGGAGAGAGAGAGAATCCCAAGCAGGCTCTGCATCGTTAGCACAGAGCCTGACGTGGGGCTCGAACCCACAAACCCTGAGATCATGACCTGAGCCAAAAGCAAGAGTTGGGTACTTAAACCGACTGACCCACCAAGACATCCCTCTTTATTATTATTTTTTTTTAAATGTTTATTTATTTTTGAGAGAGACAGAGACAGAATGCAAGTGGGGGAGGGGCAGAGAGAGAGGGAGACACAGAATCTGAAGAAGCTCCAGGCTCCGAGCTGTCAGCACAGAGCCTGATGGGGGGCTCGAACTTACAAGCTGTGAGATCGTGACCTAAGCCGAAGTCCGACACTCAACCGACTGAGCCACCCAGGCGCCCCAAGACATCCCTCTTTTGCCAGCTATGGCATTCTGCCATAATGACAGAAATGTTCTTAAATTAGTCAAGAAACTGAGATTTTGATTGGACACCATAAAAGTGAAATTGAGCACTCGTTGTTACAGAGTAATGAAGAAAATAATAGGAGGTGACTTATTACATAAATAAACTCTTTTGGCTATGTGGAGGCAAAATGATATCATGGAATGCCAGGCAAAAGATGGTTTTACCATAACTGATTAGAGGGAAGGAATGGGAGTTTCGGGCCTTCCCTTGGCAAATAGGACAGACGTTCAAGTGAAAAGAGCAGCAGAGGCAGGCAGCGCAGTATTCATGAGGTTCAGACTGTGAGGAAATGTCCCCTGCGGATCTTTCTTGCTTGTGTTTGACAAGGAAACTTGTAAAAGTTCAGTAGCAATAAATGCAGAAGCAAATGTAAGTGCAAGATTGAAAACTTCATTGATATTATTTCCTCTACTTATTTTATTTTGGCATTCCCTGTTGAATTTTGTTGATAATGGATTAAGGGTAAAGGTAAGTTCATCATCAAAATTTTCCCTTTTGAAGGTGACTATGCAATACTGAAGCTTGAGGAAGACTGATGGGAGTTCAACCTCATTTAGACTTGCTCGGGAACAAATTGTCAAAGTTGTTTGAAGTAAATAAGCAACCTGGATCCCAGCCCCTTCCTTTCCTTCCTTCGTTCCTTTGTTCTTGGCTTCCTCATTCCCCCTCCCTACTTCCCTCCCTTCTTCCCTCTCTCTCCATCTTCCTCTCTCCTCCTGTCTTTTCTTTCTCGCTTTCCCACCCTTTTGTCCTGAAGCCAGAAGAGCAAGCTAACACCCAGTTGTCAGTTCTGGATAATCAAGATGTTAATTCTTCAAACGGAGAGAATTTCTAACACAAAGGTAAACGTTCTTTTTCTTTTTCTTTGGGTGTTTAAGTATTAAAAATGATTTGAGTTTCAGGGCATATGGGCCACTTTAGTTTTTTTTTTTTTTTTTTCTACTGATTTACTCAGATTCTGCTCATGTAAAGACTCAGAGAGTTGATATAAAATTAGAATTCATTGCTCTTCAGGGGCGCCTGGGTGGCTTAGTCGGTTGGGGCATCCGACTTCGGCTCAGGTCATGATCTCGTGGTCTGTGAGTTCGGGCCTCGCGTCGGGTTCTGTGCTGACAGTTCCGAGCCTGGAACCTGCTTCAGATTCTGTGTCTCCCTCTCTCTCTTCCCCTCCCCTACTCTCTCTCTTTCTCTCTCAAAAATAAATAAACATTAACGAAAAATAATAAAAAATTAAGTTCAGTTCAGTAAATAATATTTGGGAACAAATACCCCATGCACAAGACACTACCCTAAGTCCTGGGGGTAAAAAGATAAGTTGGATGTTACCTCAGTGCTGGGGGACTTAGAATCCTGTGTGGAACACAAGCAGGGAAACGAGAAGGCGAAAGTATTTTCCAAACTTTCAAACATACATTTGTACATTTTGGGCTAATTTACTATTGTTTTTTTGCTACTTTTCATAAAAGCTTTCTGGCATTTTTTTTTTTTTACCTAGAGTTTTGAGCTTATGAAAGAGATATTTCTAATTTTCTGATTTCACAATGCAAGAGGAGAGGCATCATTATTATGCATATTTTTTTTTTTTTTTTGCAAGATGAAAATATCCTCAGGCTAGGACTAGTGGATAATAGTGAAAGTAAAATAAGTAAAAAGGGAAACACTGGTGAAAGAGGGCTGAACCTCACATAGACACATTAGCGAGTGCTGAATGACAAATGATAACAGTGTTGGGTCGCTTTCAGTGACAGTGGCAGGGGGTCGAAATGAGAAGCCCAGATAGCCATGGGTGGTGTGGGTCATTAAGGAGATTTTCCTGGAGCTTTTTTTTAAATCTTTGCATTAAAAATAAATACATAAACCCAAATAGTGCAGATTTAAGAGAGAGAGAGAGAAACTATAAACCTTAAAATTACATGGTCCTTAATTACTTTGCTTTGGTTTAAAAAAAACTCTCAATATTAGTGGAAGGAGGACTATTTAAGTCATGCTTAAGAAAACAGGACACATAACTTAGGAAAACAGCTAGCTATTTGGAGCCAAAAAACAAACAAAACAAATGAACAATCAAAAAAATTACCTTCCTGAGATGTCTCCTTATGCAATAACATGTGAATAAGGGCAAGAATATTTGGGACGTGGGCGGTAGAATGACGGTGGTGAGCCAAGAATGTCCTCTTTAGACCTGAGTTCATAAAGTACGTCTTGATGAATGCTGTCATGTATCAAGTATCATGGGGAAGAAGTCTGTGATCAAATAAGTTTGAAGCACATTGGAATAAATAAAGCTAAACAGACTTGTTTACTGTAGGATTTACTTGAGCCTTTAATATGCTCATGTGCCCTGTAACCGGTCAGGAGGGGGCTATGGTACCAACGTCCCCAAATGCATTCAACTATGGAATGCTTTTAAAAGGGCTCACAGGGGAAAGAGGTCCCTGGGACAGTTTTAGAAAATTCTATGTTACTATTGAGCATGTGGAAAACTGATTTACTGCCCTTCATTTTAAGAGAAAAGATGGGGCGCCTGGGTGGCGCAGTCGGTTAAGCGTCCGACTTCAGCCAGGTCACGATCTCGCGGTCCGTGAGTTCGAGCCCCGCGTCAGGCTCTGGGCTGATGGCTCGGAGCCTGGAGCCTGTTTCCCATTCTGTGTCTCCCTCTCTCTCTGCCCCTCCCCCGTTCATGCTCTGTCTCTCTCTGTCCCAAAAAATAAATAAAAAACATTGAAAAAAAAAAATTTTAAGAGAAAAGAAATGAAGGCAAATTAATTAGCTACTGCATCTAACATGGAGTTAGGTATGTTATCATGATAGGTACTGTCTCATTTATCGTGATCTTTGTAATGTGTTATTACTCTTCCTCCGCAGTGTACCCTGCCCCCCTTCCCAATTGGTAGATTAGGAAACTGAGGAACCGAGAGGATAAATATAGGGTCCCTGTAAACTGATGAGATTTAAGCAGGGATTAGAATTTACAGTGTTTTTTTTAAGTTTGAATTTTGGAAAACGTGAATTACAACTGAAATGAGTCAAATAAGAAACAGATTGAATCACAGGGTCGATTCAGGATTGCTGAATTCAAGGGGCACCTAGATGGGAAGGTCTAGCCTCACAGGTGATAGAGAAGATGTGGCCCCTTCTTAGGGACTGAAAATTTGGTGGCAGGGGCAGACCCATGAACAAGTAATTTCAATGCAATACAGCAGGTGATTAAAAGGGGAACACACATCTCTTTGCCTTTGTTCATGGTATTATCTCTCCTCGAAGTACAGTAAACCAGAGCTCTCATCACACCCTTTCACACACATATCAGAGGTTGTAAGATTGAATTCCAATGCATGTTCCCCGGGGAACATTTTCTAAGCACCTTCCTCCTTCCTACTTTGAATTAATTGTTCTTGTCACTGCGTTCCCATAGCACTTTTCCTTTCCTCCATCAAAGTGTGATTTGGGGTGTATCTGTCTGTTTATCTTCCTTGTAGATTGGGAGCTCTTTGAGGGATGATGTTGTGCTAGACATTCTTATAACCACCACTATCCCAAACAGTGCTTTGCTTGAATATAGCAGGCCCTCAACAAATGTGTTTGTTCATTACTTGGTTGTTTTTGAAGTAGCTTTTTCAAGTTAAGTTTTACCATTGTATAAAAATCATTAATCACCTAAACTATAGCATCAAGAAGATTTTTACAGGCAAAAAAGGATAGAATGTTCTTCCTATGTAATTTAATTTATTATTTTATTTTGTATTATTATTATTATTTTTTTACCTCCTTCTGTTTTCTCATTAAGTCATAGAATATGAGGACAAGTAAGAAGAAATGGGGCATGGACTATCGAGCTCGTTACAAAACCCACAAGAATTCTCATGAACTAATAGTCCAGTTTGATTGCCAAGCAATTTTAGCAATTACAGAGAGAAAAAGTAGACTAAAAGGAAGTCCCTTGCAGCATCTTTAGGACCAGTCCCTTTTGAAATCTTGAGTTGTAGACAAGTCCCAGGGAAAAGTAAGATCTATTTTAATCAGTAATAATTAAATCAGCAAGAATAAAAACATTTGTTTCAGTCAAATCTTGTCCAGACTTTATGGATTTTGCAAGAGATTTAAATGTATGAAAGGACCTTTTTTTAATCTGTTTATCATTTGAGATTAGTTGATTATTTAAAGGGAAAAAAAGAGTTGAAGCGGGGAATTCTAACAATAATACACACGACTCTTACCTACTTAGGGTGATGGGAAGCCTATTTATTTGGGGTTCATACATGATCAAACCTACCAAATACAAAACAAGTTTAAAAATGTAAACATGTAGCCTCATGGTTTTAGCCTTTCAAAATAGGGGGTATAAACAAGTAGATGTCTCAGGGAAAGTACAGGAATAAATACACACACAACCAATTTTCTTTCAAAGAAAACACTTAGGGACTGGAAAGGTTTGTCAAACCTGTAACCATTTTGGATTTACTCAAGCCAGATTTTAAGTCGAGATAATCTCTGACAGAATTAGTTAGAGCAGGAGTGAGCACATTTTTTCTGGGAAGAGTCAGCCAGTAGACCCAGGCTTTGTCGACACCACGATCTTTATAGCAAACTATTTAAGTCTGCCATTGCAGGGCAAAAACAGCCATAGATCATGCGTAAATGAATGCACCTGGCTGTATGCAATAAAACTTTATTTACCAGAGCAGGCAGTGGGCCTGATCCAAAGCACCGATACTGCTATGCATCAAGATTCCTTGTGGGAAGTTACTGAATGTAGGGGTAGACATCTATGGTTCTGGATGCCCAGAACAGCAGTCTCCTTCTTCAGAGAAATGCTCACTGCGCACTCACACCGTGAGGGAGGAGCTTGGGCTTGTATTCTCTCGTTTGATTGAGAGTCTTCTTTTCCCGAGTCAACTCTTTTCTTTCATTGAGTCAATAAATTTGTATTTGGCCTATGCTGATGGGAGCTGTATTTCTGTTTCTTGCTGCTATAAGGGTCTTGTCCACCCAGATGAGTAGGCACCAACTTCTGGAGCCGGAGATGAGGCTGGAAAGAGTGGGGTGAATAGCAGTTACTTCTTGGGTTAGCTGCACTCCAAAGTGAAGCCCTCAGACATCTTTCTGGGGGAGGTTTCCTGAGGTTGCACAGCTGGTTAAAGCAGGGATTCTCCCCTAGACAGGTGACTGTAGATGAGGAATCATCTGTCCCTTGTAGACTGCTCCGAAGAGCTTTCCAGGTAATGCCACTCTCGGGGAGCTATCTGGCATGCTTGCCCAATGTATAGACCACAGGTTGTAAACTTGATCACTTCTCCATGCTGTGCTGGAATTTACACTGGCTTGGCTAGTCTCCAAGTGTCATAAACATTCTAATCCCTCTGGAAAGCTTTTGTAAAGAAGAATATTTTGCTTCTCATAGTAATCATTGGTCCTCTTGCACAATCCTGAGCAGCACGGTCTTTGGGAAAATTTCAGCAAAAATGAGCAGGGACCACCTCAGAAGGGCCTGTTTCCTCCTGTCACTTGAATCATGGTCTGCTCCTACCTGCTGTGAGTCCTTCCCATCCTCTCTCCTCTGGCAGGTGTATTTCTATTTAAGGTGAAGCTCTGAGTAATTGCAACTGCTCCATGATTTCAGGGGAAGACTGTGCCTGCCTTGTGATGAGGTGGACCCCCAAATAGGATCTTCTTGGTCAACATTCACCCATTCCTAAGTGCACACAGCTCAGCACATTGCGTGTTTATTGAAACGACTCTGTGGTTTGTCAAACTGCAGTTAAGTTGATGTTAACTATTTTACTGGGCACTCCCACTGAAAACAAAAAACTGTGGGCTGATGGCACAGCAGCAAGTGACTAATACCCATCCATCATGAGGGTAACTAAAGGCAAGTCAAAATACAAGCTGGAAAGAGCTCTAATTATTTGTAGGTCTTCCTGTATGATTATTCAAACGTGTTCCAGTTAATGAGATCTGTCAATGCTGATTGGGTTAGTGGTTAAAATAATAAAAAGTTGACCGATCTGCTTCATTGAACCTGAATATGAATTGTGCCAGGCAATAATAGATGGTGATTGGCTAGGTGACGTCCAGTGTGAGTATTAAGATAAGCTTTTTATTTGATCCTTCCAACAATCCTTTGAGGCAGATACTGACCCCATTTTGCACTGAGGAAAACGAAGCCTTCTTGAAAGGTCAGATAACAAGTTCTTGGTCGTACCGGTGACAAAGGATACAGCTGGAACCAAAATCTGTGGAAGGACCAGAAGCAATCCTTATTACCTGACAAGAATAGAGGGATCCTCAACTTACTGACCTTTTTGGTGGGGACCAGGGTTATTCTGTCCTCTTGAATTTTACATCTTTGCTGAATGCACTTGCAAATACACAATACAGACTGAGAATCCTAATCAATGTTTTATCCTCTAGAGCAGCAGATATTAATCAGGGGCAATTTCCTACACCTCCTCCCTCTCAGGGGCATTTGGAAATGCCTGGAGACATTTCTGGTTGTCACTGCAGGGTGGGAGCTGCTACTGGCATCTTGTGGATAGAGGCCAGGGTGGCCGGTTCCTGCTAAACATCCTACAATGCACAGGACGGTCTTCTCTCAACCAAGAATTAGCTTCCTCAAGTGTCAATAGCACTAGTTTGAGAAACTCTAGTCTAGATGCTCTGGAAACTAATAATAAACCCCTGCAAATATTGAGAATTTAGACAAGCAGTGCTATACATCTCATCTTCGCAGAGAATTTTGTCGTGTCTCCAGCAGCTCTCACTTATCAGCCTCTTTAGTATATGTCTTCAGCAGGGCTGGTCTGGGATGTCGCTGAATATTATAGAAAAGGTAGACTGATATTCAAGTGGTGACCCAATATTTCAGAGAGGAGAACTTTGGCACCTATGTTCTTTGTTTCTTATTCCGCGTCCCTTGGCAGCCATGTTCTTTTTTTTTTTTCATCCCTAAACTGAACACTTTTTCCAAAAGATGGCAACTTCTAAAACTATGCCTCTTCTTTTGAAACACAGCATTTGATTGTTTAAGTGTTCCGTGTAGCCTGCGTTCCAAACACAGGACTTTTCACATTTGTTTCCCATCATTTTTGACAATTAGGCTCCCTTATTTCGATAAACATCTCACTCTTAAAGAGTAGCTCTTAAGTACCATTTCCCATGAACATGCATTTCACATTTTTCTTTGCAAAATGTTTTTCCAAATGTTTAACTCTGTGGGCAAACCTACAGGGTAGACAAAAAAAAAAAAAAAAAAAAAAAAAAAAATTAAAAAAGATGTTTTGAGAATTGAAAGGCTTCTCTAAGGTCTTACTGCTAATTCTTTAGTTTCCACATTAAGGAAAGCTCTGAAAATAGTCCTGACTTAACACTGGGGAAACAGCTTCCCTTCAATGCAGGCTAATAACATTCTTGTTAGTAATTATCCAGGCAATAGAATATTCTAAACTATTCCTACACAAACTTGAGTTTGATAGCCTTCCACTATATTAACAGTTTCAGAAATTAAAGAAAAAATAAGAAAAAAGTTAAAATAATTAACTATAAATTTTATTAGAAACAAGTAAACGATGACTGGGGTACCGTTCCCTTTAGCTACTGATAAATTTAATTAAACAACATAATTTCTGAGTCCTGGAAAAATGTGGAAATGGCTGGCTATTTTAATTGTGTTTTAAAGGTCATGTCTGGGATGGCCCCTAGAGAGTATGAAATTACCATTTTAGGGGCACTCCAACATTGGTGTTTGAGAGACTGCTTCTAAAGCAGAAGGGAATTGGTTTACCAAGAGACAAATACCATTGATCCACATGCAGACAATGCAGTCTAACCACCTCATCCTAACATCACCAAGATCAGACGAAATCAGACCTTGAGTCTTTCCCCTTCCTAGGTCTTCACTGTCCCCATCTTAGAGGTGACATTTTACTTATATTCCTTTCCAAAAGAAAGGAATTCCAGCATTCGAAATATTATGTTAACTTGATCTCATTATGAATGTGCACACAGAACAATACTTGCCTGGGGCCTTGCCCCACCCCGAGTTGGCCCTGACAATAACAAACAAAGGAAATGCCTTTAAGCTTTTAAGTTTAGGAGACCGGTTTAGACTGAGCGATAATCTTTGGCCCCATTGCCCTGACAGCTGAGAAACAAGGGTCCTATATTTACGTTGGTTTCCTCGCTAAATCAAGGTTGTAGGTACATGTGTAAGGGTGTGTGTGCCTATGCAATGTACAATAACTATGTGGCTTCCCCCCTCCTCCCCTGTCCCTTCTCCTCCCCCTCCCTTCCTCCTTCTCTCCCTTCTCCTCCTCCCCTTCCTCCTTCTTCTTCCCTTCCTCCTCCCCCTCCTCATTCCACTTCTTCTCTTCTTCTTTCCCCTTGTTTTCGCTCTTGTTCACGTTCCTCATCCTCTTCCTCTTCTACTTCGGTTCATCGGCAACCAAAATGAGGAGATTTCAAGATAGATCTAATCCTTACCTCCAACACAGTGTGAATTTTATGAAGAGGTATTTTATAGTCTGGATTTCTTGGTTTGTGATTTTATTGGCTTGAACAGCAGGCTGCTCCTCCCTGGAGAAATTAAGTCTTCAGACTTCTGGTTGGCAAAGTCTTTGAGTCCCTCTGCTGTGCTCCCCTTGGGGGATGGAAACGTCTCAGGTTGGTCCACAATGACTTCTCTCACTGAGCAATGTACTACTGTTCCAGGGGAAACTGCCAATTGGCAACCAGACATGAGTGGTCTGGACAATTAGCAGGCTTCTGTTCAGTCCTTGGTCTTATTGACTGCAAAGCAAGCATGTCACTTGGATGAGATAGGAATTCAGGCATGTGAAGTAACTGGCCAGGATCCAGTGACAACACCAAAGGTGGCTGGGGGCAGTGTTTTAGTTCCCGACCCCAATCTCCATAACATACCCTCCAAACATACCAAATGCTTAACAATCTAAATCAAAACATTTGCATGCAAAAACAGTGAACTTGTTCTGCATGCAAATTCACGACAAACATGTAGTCCTCCTCTTCCAAAATGGATTTTTGCCCGTAAGCCCTTTTTATATAGTAATTCTGAAGCCACTCAGGACAATAGCTGAGAAGGGAATATTTTCCAGATTAAAAAAGGAAAAAGAATTGTGGTTGTTAAGCTTGTTCACCGGTATCTCCTTAGTCATATTCAGCCTCCTTGGATCATGTAGCTCCTGAACAAAAGTGTTTCCAAGCACAAAAAATCTACAGAAGTCTTACAGTTTTGAGGGTTATAGGAAGCTGAGCAAACACTCTGACTAGAGGCGTCTTGGATAACTAGAAGAGACATTCAGGATTAAACTAGATTATTAACAGATGGTTGGTGAGCATGTAGAAAAAGAAGCCGTGATTGTTGAGAAATTCCATGGGTTCATTGAAAACAAATCCTACCAAAGAAATACCATTTCCTATTTAAATGAGCTTCGTGGAGTGGTAGATAGAAAAAAATGCTACAGGTACAGTGTTTTGTTTCAGTAGGACATTTGATAGAGTTTGCATTCAGGTGGTTATTGTATAATAAAACAATCATTGGATTGTCAGAAAACTGATGCAACTCTCCTATTTATCAGTTCTATAAACTTTCATGAATACATAGCTTTTCTGAAGCTACATTTCTTCATCTCTAAAATAAGTACATTTATGTACGTATTTTCAATCTCATTCCAAAATTATTGGCTTCTTGAGAACAAAGTTAAGAACCATGGCTTGGGGGAAAAAAAAAAAAGAACTATGACTTGGATGAAACTCTGTTTACATAGATTCATGGTAAGATTAAAAAAAAATTGGGCTTATGTCAATTATACCTCAATTAAAAAATGATAATAATTAGGCTCAAAGACTGTTGGTCAATAGATCAATGTCAACTTTATATAAAGGTCCTACTAGATGCCCCACACAACTCTAAATTCTACCCTTCTCCACATATTATCAATACATGTTGTGGAAATATAGAAGTGATAATTTTAAATGCTTCACATAAGTATGGGAAGATAGTTTCCAATTATAGATTCAAATCATCAAAATATTTTACATCTGTAAAACTAAGCTAAAACACAATACCAGGTTTATTGTGCGTAAACATATTATTATGCACAGACATGATCATAAAAATCTAAATTATCAGTAACATTATTACAAGATGGGAGGTGACTATAATAACAGTTCAAGAAAAAAACACGGAGGAATTTAATTGACTATAAGCCAAAT
The DNA here is from genome assembly GCF_028018385.1 of Neofelis nebulosa. Taxonomy (NCBI): domain Eukaryota; kingdom Metazoa; phylum Chordata; class Mammalia; order Carnivora; family Felidae; genus Neofelis; species Neofelis nebulosa. Next base: position 105,861,821 of record NC_080787.1, on the reverse strand, counting down.
GAGAGAAAAACTCAGACGATTTTTGGTGTTCCTTTCTTCCTCCACTTGTGCAAATATTTCACTTATTTTAATTAAACAAATACTCACTGAATTTTCTCAGTCCCTGACCTTGCAGGACTCACACTTAGTTGGGAGGAATTATGCTACAATGCTATCCATGTTGTAATAAAGATATGCAAAATGGACTATTAGAGCTGAGAAAAGGACATGAGTGAGACTTTTTGCAGATGGATATATGTATGTTTGGGTGTAAATGTACCTATGTAGGTCAATGGAAGCTATAGAGGCAGGTTATGCTGAGTTGGGTCGTGAGGAATTAATTGGAGTTATCTAGTTGGACAACATGGGGAAAGACATCTCAGATAAAGGAGATAATGGCATGAAAGTGCAGGCACATTTTAGAGTATTTAAAGTTTTATATGGTCAAAGCACAGATTTGTGTGCTATCTCTAAGGCAGGTTACAAGAAGCTTTTAATATAACAAATGTTTGAACTTCATCTTGTAGGTGATGAGGAAATCATCACAGATTTCAAACTGGTGGCATCAATGGATTTATGTTTGATAAAAACAACTGTACAGGCTCAGTGTTGCACTGACTGAAGTAGGGAAACACGTCAAAAAGTAGGTTAGTCGAGAGTCTTTCTTTGGTTGCAAGGCATAGAAATCAAGCTTGATCTAGTTTGAACATAATAGAGAATTGATTGGATTCTATACCCAAGGGTAGATGTAAACTGGCCTTAACAATGACTCTATAAGAATCAGTGCCCTGAGTGTCGGTTGAATGTTCTATCTCATGGTTTTATTTCTATTTATGTGAGCTACCTTTTCTCAGAACATTCTTTATTCAGCTTAATCTGTGACTATAGATAGCTGTCTTGCCAGGGAGTTTCAAAAATCTTGTGTAAGGCCTCTGTGGGTTGGGTTTGGGTCATGTGTTCACCCATGGAAAAATCAGTGAGGCCACAGGTTGGGATGCTGACAGTTTTGGGGGCTCACCTGCCTATCCAATACCTAGTTTCAACTTCTTATTTGATGACAGAACCCTGAGTCTGTTAGGGGCGTAGCGAGCCCAAAATCATGCAACCGATCATTAGTTTAAGCCAAGCATTACAATCTCATTCTGTGTTTTTTTCTTTTTTCTCTTTGCCACTGGAGATATTCCAATGAGATTCCTGTACTGTAAGAGTTTCTAAAAACCTATTGGCTCTCTTGATGAAAGGGATTGGGCAGGATAGGGATCCATTTTCCTTCTGCTTTTCTTCTTGCCCTTAGAATAGATATAATGCTTTGAGCCGTAGTAGCCAACTAGTGACCACGAATTGCAATGTATGTGGAAATGTCAGGGGAATTGCAAAGACTACAGTTCTTAATTTTTTGAGGCACCATTGCTAATGTGAGCAACCACCTACCTCCAGCATTCTTATTATGTGAGAAAAACAAACTCTATTTGCTTAAGCTACTATTAAACAATTTTGGTTACTTGCAGCCAGATACCTTTCTACGTGTTACGCAGTACTTCTAGTCAAATACTGTGGCCATGGAAGTAAGGTCAAGCAAGAAATTGGCAGCAACTATTCAGAACACGTATACAACAGCACGGGACCCATTTACTCCAATGGAGAAAGGGAGTGTATCATGGAAAAGTCGCCGTGGGAATCACTGCAAGTGGGGCAGAAGCCCCAATCTGAATTTGCTACAGGGATATTTGGAAGAATGGCTGCCTTAACTCAGCCATAGGATCTGGACAAGGACAGAGGAAATGGGGTTGGAGAGAAAAGGGAGTTTCTGAGAGGCGTGCACAAGGGAAAATCAAAGGGACTTATTGCAGTGTAGGTGTCTAGAGGGTTAGCATTAAAGGACACATGTAAGTAGAGGACAGCGGTGACTAAAAGCCATAAACAGGTGACATTTTCATCAGCAGTGATAGATGCAAAGAATCAAATTCAAAGACTGTTAAACAACCTGCCATCTCTCTCTTTCTTTCATTGTTATCTGTCATCTAGCTAGCTAGATATCAAGTTACTTATCTCTCCACCAAATCTCACTTTTAACAAGAGAGAAGTCATTCACAAAGAAGTGTACATTATTGCAAGAAAAGATAAGTGCAAGATAAATAAAAATTGAAGCAAAGGGAAAGTGAACACAGAACAATACAAGGAACTGTGCACAAAATGTGCCTGACATGAGGTCCTCTACACATGCTTGGGTAGACCAGTAGGAGTAGTTGAATAAGGTATGGTGAGGAGGGATTCGTAAATAATGACTTACGTATTCTATCAGCTAGCTACGATAAGAATCACTTATGATGGACATAATATCCATGTAGTCAAAGTAGACTAGATATCTAGAAGAAGCACCACTATTCCTTATATGCAGCCAGGGGGTTTCTCCCAGGCCTCCCCAGAAAGGCTTTCATGCAAATATACTTACTGTAAATCTGGGGACAGATTTTATAGAAGTGTTTATTATAATATTCCTCAGTATGGGATGATGGCCCAGTATCAAGTGCAGTTCAATATAAGCTGACCTTTGGGTTTGGAGCCGGGTAGGCCAACAGTTCTATGCTACTCTATGATGGTCAAGTATGTCTGAGAAGCTATGTTCAGTCGTGGGACATACTTTATCGAAGAAAATTATCATTTACAAAGAACGCTGTGCATACCATATTTTTTATAGATGCTTGCAGAATTAATAAATGTTTGAATGAACGTTGGTAGGGACAGGGTTATATTTCACTCGTGTAAGAGAGGCTGTTATTTATTTATTTTTTTCCCTCTCCATGCAATTGTATGTCAGTTGTCTACCTTTAGGGTTAAACCGTGAGTTCCACGTGAGCAGGAATTTTGTCTTGTTTGTCTTTGTAGCCCCAATCATGTCCGGTATAGGAAGGCAGTCAGATAATAGTTTGTTGAAGAAATAAATGACTGAGTAAGCACACCGCAGATTCACACACAGAACTGTGTATGCGAGAGACTGATCTATAATTTTATCTCAGTATAGTTTCATCTCAGGGTAAGGCAGAGACGTAAAATAATCCTAAAGTTTTGAGGCAAGGTATTTGTCATGGAAAAACCACCGGGAAGAAATGTTTAAAGGGCATTTGTGTTTATTCTTGTGGCATAGAGAACTCCCTTCTCTCTGGTGCAGTAAACAGGGCTCAGCAGCCTATATTCTTTCACTGCCTTTCATACTGTTATTAGGGCAGCTGCGTTGTTGAACTCCAACAAGCTGTCTGCTTGCGTACTGGGGTAGAGGATGTTTATTTGGTGCCGGTGTTAGAGGGGAAGGCGCACATCCAATGTCCTCGTCACCTTTGATTACTGATCCTCCAGTGGGACGATTTTATGAAAAGTGAGAAAACGTTGCATTTTCCAAATCCTTCAATTTCCACATCCTCCAACTTGTTCTCCATCTTTAGAGACAGCACACACTTGTGGTTGAAAGCCTCGGCTCCGGAGCCCCAGGATCAGAGTTCAACTTTTGGCTGCACCACTTATGTATCGTGTGGCACTGGGCCCACTAGTTAACTGTTTGTGCCTCGGTGTTTTCATCAGTAAAGGAGAAAGAATAATAATACTACCTACATCAAAGAGGTGTTGGGAGGATTAAATAATTCATGCAAAGCAGTTAAAAGTGACTGCCACATAGTACTCAAGAGATGTTAGCTGATATTATTATTGTTCACTGATGCTTTCTTGCTGTTGGTTTTTGCCATGTTTCATATAAAAATATTTATAGTTAAGAATAAAATGAGAATACCGTCACATATCTAGTATGCTCAAAATATTACTAGCCTATACAGGGAATATTAACATTGCCCTCTAAGACCTTATGATCTACTTACTGAGGCAAAGTACAGAACTCACGAGAAATAGGAACACATACAAATAGGAGTAGGAACATGTACAACAATACAAACACCACCACGTGGTGGTAACTTACCATTTGGCAAATCATGGACATATGTATATGGACAATAGGTTTTATTTTTTCTTGCTCTTTTTTTTTAATATGAAATTTATTGTCAGATTGGTTTCCATGCAACACCCGGTGCTCATCCCAACAGGTGCCCTCCTCAGTTGGACAATAGGTTTAAAAAATACATGTTTACTGAATGAATTTGTGAAAAAAGTTGGTAACATTTTTTATTTTGATATTTCTTTATACTATATGCTGGGAGAGGGGGCAACTTAAAAGAAAATGCAAATGTAGGGTGCCTGGGTAGCTTAGTCAGTTAAGTGCTTCACTTCGGCTCAGGTCATGAGCTCACGGTTCATGAGTTCGAGTCCCACGTTGGGCTCTCTGCTGTCAGTACAGAGCCTGCTTCAGATCCTGCCCTCGCCCCTCCCCCACTTTCTCTCTCTCTCTCTCTCTTTCTCTGTCTCTCTCAAAATAAGTAAACTTAAAAAAGAAAAGAAAATGCAAATACGAAAAGCAGACTAGGCAGAGATCATGGTAGTCCTGAAGTCTCCAAAGGTATGAAAAATTACAGATTATGTGGGCCATTAATAAATGAGTAAAACACAAAGCAGGCTTCTAGCATTTGTGAAGAATTACTCTTGGAAACAGATAGGATGAAAATGTGGTATGAGTTTATGAGGAGTTTATGTATGTATCTGATCCTGGGCCAGGAACAGATTCCAAGCATATCCACAGAGTTGGTCGCACATGTGAATGTCCTGGAAAACCTAGCCATAATTCTATTTCCCCAAGTTGCTCAGCCCCTGACTGAAATGTTCTTGGAAACATAAATATGCAGAAGAAATCAGGACGGCTTATGTGATTGTTTTTTTTACAGAGGAATGTTTTAATCTTTGTAGCAAATAAGGTTAGGATTCCCCAAGATTTGTTCACCATATTCTGATTAAAATTCTAACAATATTAAGAATCATTTACCTCTCCACTAAAGCAATTTAATAGCTCCCAACTTGCACAAAATTACAGTCTGTTTTACACACAAAGGAAACAGAAAGAAAATGGAAAGTACGAGGCATTAAGAGAGTTAAACTGGAAAAGCCTAACCACAAAATTCCAAGTATTTTAATAGATATTCTTGGTTTTCCCTGGGCTTTAAGGAAAATTTGCTACTTTTGCAATTGAAATCACATTGGTTTGTAAAGGCTAGTCTAGTGAGAAACAGAGGTTCATAAAATCTTTAGGTGAGAGGAAGCTTTTGAAATTCCACCTGCACGGAAATCTTTCCCGCTGAAGGTTGTTTACCCAATTTCCTAGCTGAGTCCTTCCAGTGATAAGTACCTTGTTAGTGCACAAGTCAGTTCATTCTATTGTTGAAGACATCAAATGGCAAAAAAATGTTCTTCCTTATATAATTCAAATGCCATTCACCTTTTCAGCCTCTGAAAATTTGTAAAATTATGTTTCCATTAAAACCCAAATTGTGCTGACTTTGAGTCCCTATGGGCCCTTGTAAGAAATTGAGTTTATGTTCTAGAACACTTCCCAGGGTTGGGTTTGGTTTTGTTTTGTTGTTTGTTTTTTGTTTGTTTGTTTGTTTGATTCTTCCAGGATGTTGCTTCACATGTGACCTCAGTTCCAGCCCAGTTCTCACACTCTGGTCCTGTTATCAATCTGCCATGCTACTGGCTTGAACCCAGATGGTCCTTATAAGGTGGCCATCTCTTGGCTGGACACAGCTGGCTGTCACTGATGGTTACTAATTTGGGACTACAATTCTTCCTTTGGTTATCCATCCCAGGCGTAGAGCAAAATCTTTATGTAATTCTCTATAGCACCAGCTGTAACTTTCATTAAGATTTATCAAAGACTTGGGATTATTTGCTATTTGCTTGTCCTTGAAGACTACAAACCATGGAGCTCTCAAAACACACACCCTATATAGTCCCTGGTTTTCTTACGGCAGACACAATTCACGGTCCAAGCGTCCTGGGGTCCAAGATTCACCAGGCCAAGGAAGAGAAAGACATTAACCCTCACACCGATCTCAGGTCTACATAACTCTATCCCCAAACCTACTTTTTTCTGGGTAATTAACCTTGAGATTCAAGAGCAATTATGTTAATATGTAACGACCCAATGTCGGTAATTTCCCTGAAGTGTGGGTTTTCCAGTTTCAGGAAATATTAAGTAAAGGCCCTTCTATCAGGAAAGGTTCTTGCAGGAACTAACAGAAAACAACTGTGGTTAACTTAAACAGAAGAGAAATGTGTTGGAAGGAGTGTAGATGGCTCCCGAATTCAGGCTCGGAAGACAGATAGCGACCTGTAGTGGTTAGGCTGAAGAACAGCTCACGTCCAGTCGCAGCTGGGCCAAGAAGGTGGCCCTGGCAGAGCCACCTCTGGACACTTGTGTCAACTGTCACTGCCAGACTCTCTATCCCTTTTACCTTTGGACCCGAAACTAGTGTTGTGTAATAGAAATTTCCACAACAATGAAAGTGTATCTTTACTGTCAACAAGTAGCCACTAGCCACATGTGACTATTGAGCATTTGAAATGTATCTGAAGAACTGAATTTTTACCCTTATTTAATTTTTATTAAAATGAATTTAAGGAGCACCTGAGTAGCTCAGTCAGTGAAGCGTCTGACTCTTGATTTCACCTCGGGTCATGATCCCACGATTTGTGAGTTTCAGCCCCACATTGGGCTCTAGGCTGGCAGTGTGGAGCCTGCTTGGGATTCTCTCTCTCTCTCTGCCCCTCCTCCCCCTCGAAATAAATAAATAAACAAACATTTAAAAGTATAGAATAAAATGAATTTAAATAGGCACATGTGACTATTAGTTACCATATTGGATTGCAGAGCTCTAATCTATCAGAGCCTATTGTCTTGGGATTGTCAGTCAAATTTTCCCAGGAGCCACTTTTCCAGGTGCAAAAAGTGCCACTCGTATTTCTACTCCCTGGTTTCTAGATCTCTGTATTTAGCCCATGTGAGAAATGACACAATAGAGGTCAGTATAGAGTACCCTCCCCAAAAGCATTGATCACCAACCACCGTACTAGAATGGCTTCAATGGGTCCTTCCATCATTTGTCAAGGCCAGGAGCACCTAGTGATGGGGTAATAATAAGAGTAGTGGATGTGGGGCGCCTGGGTGGCTCAGTCGGTTGAGCGTCCGACTTCGGCTCAGGTCACGATCTCGCGGTTCGTGAGTTCGAGCCCCGCGTCGGGCTCTGTGCTGATGGCTCAGAGCCTGGAGCCTGCTTCCGATTCTGTGTCTCCCTCTCTCTCTGCCCCTCCCCCGTTCATGCTCTGTCTCTCTCTGTCCCAAAAATAAATAAACGTTAAAAAAGATTAAAAAAAAAAAAATAAGAGTAGTGGATGGATTCCAGCCCAATGGGTGTCAGTTAAGTGTTCTGACTCTAAAACCAGATTTTCTAGATTAGAATTCTGGCTCCACCATTTACCAGCTCGATGACCTTAAGTAAGTTATTTAACCAAGGTATTTGTGCCTCAGTTTCCTTGTGGATCTGATGAGAGCACCTCACTGTAACAGTAGGTAGGTAAATTTATATAAAGCACTGGAGAGCACCTGGTACATAGTAAACTGTCAGTGACTATTGGCTATTATTGTCATCAATGCTACAGACACACAAATGATTTGCAATAAAAGATCCAGTGGATGCTACAAGTCAGTTTTCCTATGAAAGCATGAATGAGTATGTCTACCAAAGTACCATGAGTCAGAATATAAACTCAAAAAGGTAAATATGCCAAAAGACATTGTGAATTCTGGTAGCCTTCCTCCTAGGGAGCTATATTTACCTCCTTAGATAGTTGAGGATCGAGACTGCATTGGAAAATATTCCCTTCGAAAAACAAGCAGCAAAATATTTAATGATGCAACTTCTACTCTGTATGGTGAAAGATTAAAAAAAAAATTAAAGTCTGCAGATTTAGGGTAGAGAGTGTGGAAACGCACAATGAAGGAAACAATGCCAATGAGACTAATCTGTGCTGACTCCGAGAAAGACATTAGTGGCTTCAGGAATTATTCCTCTCATTACACTGAGGGTTTTTATTTTTATAAAAACAGAAACCAAAAATGCAGAAAAGAGCTCCAGCACTCAGATTAATACATGGAGCATTGCAGCGGTGAAAGAAACTATGCATGCCTTGTGTTTAGACATTTATTTCAGTCTTGAACTCTGCTTAGACCTCACTGTGGGCCTTCAGCAACTAGCATTTGGCAGAATTTTGTCTCAGGCAAGATTTTTCTTTTTCCTTTGCAAAAAGGAAGAAAGAGAAAAAAAAAAGATTCAATAGTCCTAATCTCTCAAATTTCCTTTCTTTCTAAAAAAGATTTCAAAAAAATAGAAAGGATCTTGCTATACTTTTGTGTGTCTCTAGAAGACATCGTATTATCTAGCCAGCATGATTTTCCATCTGGTTTTTTAAAATGAGGGTTTTATTTTAGTTTTTCACCATGCATGTTATAGGCAGCAAATGAAAGAGTTATATAATATGACTTATTCTACAGAAAAAAAACTAACCTGGAGATTCCACTTCTTCATATGACATCAATAAAAGTGCCCCCACGTGCATGTGTATATAAATTTTGCAAGGCTTTTGCACATGTGTTTCTCAAATGCCACTAGCTCATAGAGAATAACAAATCCCCTACTTTTCTAGAAACCAAATCAATAAGACATGGAATCTTCATCAGTCAAGAGCCAAGTACTTTGAAGTATTCATACATAGCAGCTGGAAGAAACATAACATTGCTACACTTAAACCTAAACACGTGTCCCGCATGATATTACTGCTAAATTGGATATATTAAGGTTCACAATTTCCTGGATGCAACTATACGTACTTCTGCAATTTCTAGGGTGATAGAAAGTAAAAAAAAGAAGGATGTATAACTGATGCTTTCGTGGGTTTTTTTTTTGTGTGTGTGTGTGTGTAATTGATTTTCTAAAAGAACGTGACTTACTATGTATATTTTAAAAATAAGATGTATATTTTGAGTTGCTTTTCTGATAATGGAGATGAATTTTCCTCAGTACATGTGTCTCATGATGCTATGACTAATGGCACACGTTGGTGAGACAGCTGGTCAAGGTGAGGACTTGTATTCATGTAAAGGGAACATGGTCATATGACAATGAGTCTATGAAAAGTTCACACCATCCCCATGTTATGCCCAACCATATGAATAAATGTGAATGTAGAATAATTACACTTACTTGTGTCTTTCACGATCCTCTTTTGAGATGAGAAAAATCCAGAAAAGCCTAATTTTATACGCAGAAATTTTGCTTTGAAATAGTAACTACTAGAGCCAATAGGGAATGCTTAATGGGGTCAATTCATCCTTCTCTAGGAGGGCAAAGAGTCAAGAGAGTTAGTGGGGAAGACACTAAGGCGACTTCAGTTATCTATCTTCTTCCACTGAGCAGCATTGAGGTCCCTTCCCATCCTGCTTTGTGTTAGAGACATACGGTTTCTTATGTCATTAGGGTACCTTTAAAAGACATTGGGCAATGCAGTGAGACCATAGCAACTGATGGTTCTTCTTCCTTAGATTTCTCTAGACATAAATCCTGAACATAAAACTTCCAAAAAAAAAAAGTAATCCCCCGTGAAACTGCTTCTTCAATTTACCTTCAGATCTCTTCTTCCCGCCCCTGTCCCATTTCTCACAAATAGTACATTGCTAGAACAGTCTCTTGTTATTAAAGGAAGGGATTGGGATATTATTCAAATGAATTAATATTCTTTGATAAATGAGAAAGAAAATCTCAGAGATTAACGAAGACCTCGGGGTCCACTTTCTCTTGTTTTGGAAATAAATTAATAAGGACAATTATCAAGGAGAATTATATAACCATATATTCTATTAAAACACAAGGCACCTGGTACAAATCCAACCAAAAACGTATCTTCTAAGTGAACAGCAAGCTTGGGGGCTGGAGGACCAAATCTAAGTCACTTTCCAAAGCACACAATCAGAGTCTCTTTATAATATATATATTTGTACAATGCTTTAACAATTATTGGGAGAGTAAAAGTTTTAACTGGTTAGGTGGCTACGTCCTTTATAAAACCACAAACAGATTGTTTTGCTTGAATGTCCAATTGACTGATTTCTCTCCTTTTTTATAACTCATGGTTTCATACACACATGCAAACAAACAAAAATACAGGCCACACAATCTGGCATAGTATTGATGTCCCTCTTGAATGTGAATTATTTTGGCAATTATTTTGTAACCTAATCACATTGATGTCCTAATCTAGAGGTTTTTGTTTGTTAGTTTGCTTTTAAACGCAGACATCGAATACCAGGTTTAGCCATTACCTATCCTTGAGTGAGACAAAATGCAAGTAGTCCTTCAAAACACGGTTCTGAGTATCTAAGTACAAGGAATATCCTTGTACTCCAAAGAAAAGTACGGTCAAAATATTGAATCTATTCTTTAGAAGGGCACTTGGGGTTTATGTTCTCTCCATCTTTTCCTCCCATGAAAGTCTCTGGTGCCTGATGCCTCATGCTGAGGACCAGTAGACAAAAGCCTGGTGGTAGATCAAAGTTGCAGTTCAAGCCCTGAAAGAGAATTTTTATTAAAATGGACAACAGATGTGAACAAAGAAAAGAAATAGATCAAAGATGTGAACTCCATTCGTGAGCTTATTTGCAAACACAAAGCATGTAGGTTTTTGTTATTTTTAACTTTCATCAATGCCACCTTTTGAGTAGAGAAGGAAATAGCACCAAAAAAAAAAAAAATAAATAAATAAATAAAATAAAGAAGGGAGTAGGCAGTTATAGGATAGAAAGAGTTGCATCTTTGGAACGGAATGGCATTTAAAAGAAAGCAATTCCACACGCATTTTTGAGCACCTTATTTATATAGGCCCTGGTGGGGACGCTGAAGATACAGGCAAATAGGACACACCATGATCTCCACTCTGGGAAGCACAGAGTAAAGAAAGAATTTGGAAAAATCCAAATGACGAAATTAATATAAGAGAAATAAAAGAATTTGACAGGATAGAGCATCAAACTAGCCATTATGAACGTTGATGCAAACCACTGATACCCTTTTCAAAATGTTTCAATCTTTTTTATAGTTAAAGAAGGATCTGAGCCATGGTTAGCTGTTACATAAGAATTTAAATAATCTGGAAACAACACCGGCCATTGTTGACTCTTGCGATTTACTCTACCCTTGTGCTGGAGAGTCTGAAGCGGCTCTGCAGAAGTAGTGGAGGCCACAGGCAGTGAATTTGGAGCATGTGATTTTCAGGACTTTGCTGGATTGCTGCCTATGGTTAGTCATTTCCTACAACTTTCAACTTCACCACACCTCTCATTTCTTACTGACCGATTAACATTCACACCACAACTCACGACGCCTTTCATTTGCTATTTGGCATTCCTCACCCCAAGTAAATACTCACAAATTGGCACTGCTTAGGCCAGCTTTTATAGTTCTTTCGGTGCGATTTTAAGGTTTGGAGTGGTTATTGCATACTTGCTTATAAAGCTTTCATTTTTCTAAAGAAGTGTTAAGGTCAATGATAACTGTCAACCAAGTCTCAAATGGCCCTAGAGTAACAAAGAATGAGTAGGGTAACAATCCTTAATTGTTTTCTGACAGTTAGAAAGCAGATATCAAAAATTCAGGTGAGAAATTTTACCTGAGGTAGTGAGAGAATATGGGAAAAGTATCGGCTTTGCCCTGACATTCAAAACTTGATTTTTATTTTAAGAAACATCAACTAGATCAACTGTAAAAAATACTAACTACTTATTTAAGACCTTTAAAATGTTTTAAGGTCTATGGAACCATTGCGAAAGTCTCTTCTTTTTTTTTTTTATTTTTTTTTAACGTTTATTTATTTTTGAGACAGAGAGAGACAGAGCATGAACGGGGGAGGGTCAGAGAGAGGGAGACACAGAATCTGAAACAGGCTCCAGGCTCTGAGCTGTCAGCACAGAGCCCGACGCGGGGCTCGAACTCACGGACCGCGAGATCATGACCTGAGCCGGAGTCGGCCACTTAACCGACTGAGCCACCCAGGCGCCCCCGAAAGTCTCTTTTTTGATAGGGACCTTTGCATAACCAAAAAGACTGCACTCAAACTTTCTTGGACAATGATCTGAAATGGTGGGGACACAGGTCAAAAGCTGTTCCAGATTCTAAATCAGAAAACAAATGAACGATTTTTAAATATTAAAGTAACATAAATTACAGCTAGCCTATTGTATGAGTCAATAAAGTTGTATTTTTGTGTGTTAATTTCTTTTTATGGTGGCATCAGTTTTATTTTTATTTTATTTTAATTAATTTTTTATCTCATCAGTTTTATTCAGTGAAGAGCATTGCCTTAGGTTAAATCATTGTAAAGTTTGCTGCTAAAGATTTACTTGCCCAAACTATAACCATAAAATGAAAGATAAATTTATTTTTGATTTCTCTTATTCTGAGTAGATAGATGAAATAAAAGTGGAGATACCTAAACAAATGAAAGAAACTTTTTAAAAGCATGGCGCCTGTTTTAAATTTATTTATATAAAAAATGTAGGTTCAGGGGTGCCTGGGTGGCTCAGTCAGTGGAGTGTCCAACTTCGGCTCAGGTCATGATCTCACGGTTCATGAGTTCGAGCCCCGCATCCGGCTCTGTGCCGACAGCTCAGAGCCTGGAGCCAGCCATTTGTCACTATACAACGCTATTTCAATACCATGACTATATTCCCCACCTTTCCATCTCTATGATTTATTCATTCCATAACTGGAAGCCTACATCCCCTTCACCCATTTTGCCCATCCCCTCCCTTTCCCCCCTGGTCAGCATCCTTCAGTTTGTTCTCTGTATTTATTTGTTTTTATTTATTTTAAATTTTTTAATGTTTCTTGATTTTTGAGAGACACAGAGAGAGAGAGACAAGAGTGTGAGCAGGGGAGGGACAGAGAGAGAGAGAGGGAGACACAGAATCCGAAGCAGGCTCCAGGCTCTGAGCTGTCAGCACAGAGCCCGAAGCGGGGCTTTAACTCACGAACCGTGAGATCATGACCTGAGCCAAAGTTGGACGCTTAACCGATTGAGCCACCCAGGTGCCCCTGTATTTACTTGTTTTTAAATGCTGTCTGCCTACACGAAATAAAATTGTCTAAAGTCACAGATTACACTTCTGTTCGTTCCATCCTCTTGGCCTGATGAATACAGCAATAGATCAGAGAAGGACCTAGTTTGAAGGAGAGATGTAGCATTCTGGAATAACACCTGAATGGATGATCAATTTTTGAGAAATTAAGGACTCATGATCATAGTTACAAAGGAGACTTTCGAGTGACAGGAATAACAGGAACATCTAAAGACCATAAGAAAAAGCTGATACAAAATGGCTGAGTGTTCCACAGTAGACTGGATGTTAAGAAAATGGGGTGGTTTTGTGCCTGACTCCCATATGTTCAGAAATGAAACAACGCACACATAAGGAAACAAATTGCTTTATCTCTCAGGGGACATCATGGGTCCAATTCCCGGGTTCGTAAAGGGGACTTTCTTCCCCTGCAGTTCCATAGTGTGTCATGACCTATCTTGTAATTGACCCTTAGGAAGCACCAAAGAATTCATTGTACCCTCACGCCTCCTACCCCTTTCTCCAGCATGTACTTGTGCCATGCTATTCCTTAAGATATCCTCTCCCCATGGAAAAAATTCCCATAGTTTAGTGCTACTCATTCATCTTTTAATATACATAGTTCAGGGATTATCTCCTCTAGGAAGACTTCCCTGATCCTCTATCTGAATGTAGTTGCACCTCTGGATACTCTAAGGAAAATCCGATGCAATTACGTATATAAAAATACTATCTATTTCCTTGCTTTACTCCTTAAGGAGACTTTTAGCAACTCTAGTCTAGGAGCGTGCTTTAACCACCCCCACCCAATAGCAGGGCACAGTGCTCAGTATATCCCTGATGAAATAAACCCAACAAAACTGAGAGCCAGACTAGATCAGTGCTGGTCAAATGTGGTTCCAGCTTGCAAATGGCATAGCCGATGCTCGGCAATGAGACATGCACAGAAATTGAGAGTAAGCCTTTAGGAACTTTTCCTGCAATATGTATCGTCGTGATAGTCAAGCTCCTGACTTGTCTTAATGAACAGGGTGCAGACCAGTTAGACCACTGTCAAACTTAACACGGGGAGCCACATGTGGCATGAGGTACGTAATAATCGTGGACAGTAAGAATGCATCACAACAAGAGATATTTTCAGATTAGTGAACTGTAACCCAGAAATGTATACGTGAGAAAAAAACATAAGCATTTGTTTATTCTTATAACTTGTACTTTTCGGGGCGCCTGGGTGGCTCAGTTGGTTGAGTGTCCGACTTCGGCTCAGGTCATGATCTCGCGGTCTGTGAGTTCGAGCCCTGCGTCGGGCTCTGTGCTGACAGCTCAGAGCCTGGAGCTGCTTCGGATTCTGTGTCTCCCTCTCTCTCTGCCCCTCCCCTGCTCATGCTCTGTCTCTCTCTGTCTCAAAAATAAATAAACATTAAAAAAAATTAAAAAAAAAATAACTTGTACTTTTCCATTATTATCCTTTAATAAAATCAAATTTATATTTAATATTATTAGTTACACAACAGACATAAAATACATTATTTATTTGTATTTCTAACTAACATGTGGTAAAATAAGGTTCATTGAATTATTTTTGGTTAATAGCTATGGGTATAAAAGTAAACAAAATGCTGGTGATGGTGACAGATTCCAAAAAAAAAAAAAAAAAAAAAAGGAAGAAGAAAGGAGTTTGTCCTGCTTGTACTTGGGATTATGATCCTTCTTAGACCAAGTTCTACTCTGTAGCAATAATTGATGGTGGTGTGTGAAAATCACAGTTGGTTATTAACTAAGAGGTAATGGCTAATGAAGTGAAAGCACCATTAAAAGTTAAGAGTCATTTACACACAAATCACAAAGCACAGGTTTTTAAAAAAAGATGCTAATGGTAAGACTATTAACTTCAAAAGCCAACAGAAGCAGATGTTTCATATTTTACATATAAATATTAGTAATTTTCAGGCTTTTTGTAAAGTAGCACTTTGGGCTGAGAAGAATAAGAAATCATCCAATTGCTGAAGCACTAGTAAAAAGCTGGATCAAAGAAATTTTGCTAGGAACACTGGAAAGTCTGCAGAGGAGAAGTAAGATTATGCATCAGTTTCCAGTGACATTATAGTTTGATGTTTTCAGGAGCTGGTTGGTTCTACCGAACACCCATGCAAAGAAGAAACAAAACTAGCAGGATATTTTTTTACGTCACTTGACTTGACAAATGCACATGTATTATTGACATAGCAGTTCTGTTCATATATGTGCAAAGTGAACATGATGATGCATTGGAAGAATTATCTTTTTGACCTAGCTGACAGTGAATTCTAGCTCTGAACTCTGTAAAAGAAAACTATAAGCATTACCCTATCAACAGATCTGGCTTGGGGTTTGACTCCTGTGCAGGAGCATGGTCTGATGGTATGTGATGTGGTCTGATGCCAGCTGTGACACAGGAATGTTCTGGAGTACTTATCTAGGTTGAGGAGTTTGGGTTAGAAACTATTAAAACAGAAAGACAGCAACACTAAGCAGTGCCCCTAGCTATGTGGTAAAAATTATGAATTATGTAGCGCCTGCTGCATTAGATTAGAGATTATTCTCTTTATTATGAGATAGCATGGAAACTGATTATCAACTACCATTATTACATGCTGAGGCAAGAGGGTGACAATTTCTGTCAAGAAGATTTAAGGTATGAAATACGTTCTTTGCACATTGGCAGAATAAGCAGCTTGGTCTCAACTGTTTAAAGATGGAAACTGGTCAGCTGGACTTTGCTGTCTTTCTAATATATTTGTTTTTGTTTTTTGAATGATCTTAATAATTGTATGCATGTGACAATCAAGTATGCAACCTGTTTGCCAAGGGCAGATGAAATTGAGAGGCAAAAATAAAAGTTAGAAGCTTGAAAGGCTGTTCTTATATATTGCATAATGAAACAATTTTCAGTAAAGTGGGTGACACTCTTGATATTGTACATCTGTGACGTTACTACCAAACACCTTATAATTTGGTAGAATGTTATTTTGTCTGTGTTTACAATAGAAAAAAAATCATATTTGTGGGGGTTTGTATGCCTTTGGACCTTTTATTTCATCATTCAAGTAATTTGGTTTTATTGTGTTTTACAATACTATAGGTTGTAAAGAAATCACTGATAAAAACAGTTCATTCTGCACAGAGTTTGAGAAAACTGCTCTAGATCTGTCCTTCTCAAAGTTTAACGTGCATATGAATCATCTCGGGATCTTGTTAAAATCCAGATTCTGATTCATCAGATCTAGGACAGGGCCCGAGATTGTGTATTTCTAACAGCTCCCGAGTGATGCTAACGTTGCTGGCCTGGGGACTCGAGTTTGAATAGCAAGTCTACAGTTACCAGCTCCTGTCTTCCTTTAGACAGCGTTTTTAGTAATTAAAGTCACTACACTCTTATTTTATGGGAAAACGGTTTTCAATTGCTGATAAATCATTTAAAGAGCACATAGAAGGGCGTCTGTGTGGCTGAGTTGGTTAAGCGACCAGCTCTTGATTTCAGCTCGGGTCACGATCTCACGGTTTGTGGGATCCAGCCCTGTGTCCAGCTCGGCGTGGACAGCATGGAGTCTGCTTAGGATTCTCTCTCTCCCGCTCTGCCTCCCACTCTGCCCCTCCCCCATTCATACTCTCGCATGCTCTCTCTCTCTCTCTCTCTCTCCCTCTCTCTCAAAAATAAATACATAAACTTAGAGTGCATAGAAGCACCCAGGGACCTCACAAGGACAAGGCAATCTCCCTGCAATGACCACTGTGCCTAGTGGACAGGATTTGCTGCAACTACACGGAGCTGTGCTTTCTGATGAGTTCTGATGAGTGGATGTTGGTCAGAGTGGTGAGTAATCTCAGCGATTGCTTTGAGAAAAAGGAGGCCAGTGTCACTTTGCAATTTGTCAGCAATAGTTCTCTGGGCACTTAAGTCATGATGTTTTTAAGCGAAGATACGTGGCTTTTTAATAGACCATTATCCCTGATTTTTTGATGTGGTTCAAGTCCATGGGATAAGAGTCCCTCCACACTGCATTTCCACTGAAGGTAAACTGGGTCATATTTTTCTGTAGATTCATTGTTTTTAAAATTATAAATATCAGTATAAAATGTGGGAATTTAAAGCCCTGTTTTTTGATGTGTTGCTTCTGTTTTGGGGGGCTAATGTGTGACAAAAGCCAGAAACATAATTTGTTATTTATGACAGTAATTCCATCTTGTAAGTATGGATGAGACTCTGATGTTGAACTAACATAAATATGTCTCTTCAGTTCTAGATAGTTTGCAGGCCATTCGATGTCTGTATTAAGTATTTTCAGTTAAATATAAAAATATAGCCAGGAACCTTTGAGGTGAAACGAAATGAAAGCAGAAGTCTACAAAATCTGCAAACTGATCATTTAAAGACTAGTGTTTACTGATTGCAAACACAGTATAAGCAGAGCTATGTGAGTAGATTATGGCTTTGTATATAACCAAAAAAATGAATGCAAATGTTAAAGTTATCCCAACAAAGCATCATTCTGATTCTGCCAAAGAAATACACTTCCTCAGTGTCACGCCAATTTTTGTGTGTCACCTTGTTCTTTAAAACATGTCATCACCATGCCACCTTCGTACTGATTTCCAGTAGTGTTTCTTTGAGAAAGAAAATTGAGATGGCAAACTCAAGATAAATATTATACACGTACAGGAAAACACTCATCATTAAAAAAAAAATTTAATCTCATTTAGACTATTTGAAGAAAAAATATTGACATCGTGAAGTAAAAGGTTTTCTTTTGACTCATCTTTCCCAAAGAGCTTTCTTCACATTGGTATATATGGTGAAGCTAAACTTAAATGCACCTATGAATGAATTATGGTACGTTACAGTAATTACCAACTCTCAAAGCAAATTTAAGAATAAATGATGGCATGAAAATTCATTTAAGTATGCAGAAGTATTGAAAAAAAGCTTACTTGATTTATAGAAATTATATTCTGTCATTTGAAGAGGACTTTTAAAATAGTAATGATAATGATAGATTCTAGTAGCTTTATTTGTCCGTTAACTATAAAGTGCATCAAGAGTCCCCATTCAATGGGCGCCTGGGTGGCGCAGTCGGTTGAGCGTCCGACTTCAGCCAGGTCACGATCTCGCGGTCCGTGAGTTCGAGCCCCGCCTCAGGCTCTGGGCTGATGGCTCGGAGCCTGGAGCCTGTTTCCGATTCTGTGTCTCCCTCTCTCTCTGCCCCTCCCCCGTTCATGCTCTGTCTCTCTCTCTCTGTCCCAAAAATAAATAAAAAACGTTGAAAAAAAAAATTAAAAAAAAAAAAGAGTCCCCATTCAACAATGTAACACTTATCAAAATTTCCAAGATAAACACATGACATTATTTTTCCAGCTCTGTGAAGATGTCATTTGAAGTTTTCTTTTATTTTCCAAAATATTTAAGATAAAATGTTAAGATAAAAAGTTCACATCATTTCCTATTCTTTCCAATGATAGTAAAATCTGATTATTAGCAAAAGGAGAGTATTTTCTGGCAACCCACTGTTAGTGGGTTTAGAGAAAAGAGTTTGCAAATAAAGAAAATACAACAACCAATCTCTTGCCTATGTCAGATATATTCATAGGTGTTTTGAAATAGAAGCCAGAACAAAATTGCATTTGTGAACAGATGAAGAGAATGTCTTTTAAAACTTTTACTTTCTGATCGCCTGAAATGATATACAAAGCAAAATAAAGTCCAGGAATATTACGCTACCTTTGGTTTAGGATTTTAAAATCTCTGAAGAAAAGAATAATTTGTTGGATTAAGTGAATAATAATAAGAGATTGTTTTCAAATAACCAACCTTTGCACGTGTGTGTTCTTTCTCGTAGCTACCCTTGTGTTATCAATTCCCTTGTGTTTAGGTAGCCTACAGATATTTTCAGGGTTTAATTTTAAAATATGCCTTTATGAGATCTCTATTTGTATCAGGATTTATTGTTTTTACACACATATTTTATTCTTTTTAAAAAATTTTAAATTCTAGTATAGTTAACATATGGTGTTATAATAGTTTCAGGTGTACAATATAGTGAGTCAACAATTCTATACATTACTCAGCGGTCAACATGATAAGTGTACCCTTGATCCCCATCACCTATTTCACCCATTCCCCCCCTCTCCTCCCTTCACCATCAGTTTGCTGTCTACATTTAAGCATCTGTTTTTTGGTTGGTGTCTTTTTCTGTTTGTTTTGTTTCTTAAATTCCACACATGAGTGAAATCATGTGATATTTGTCTTTCTTATTGGCTGATTTATTTCACTTAGCGTCATGCCCTCTGGATCCATCCATCAATGACAAGAATTCATTCTTTTTTGTGGGTGAGTAATATTCCATTGCATATATAAACCACTTCTTTACACATTCATCTATCAGTGGACACTTGGACTGCTTCTATAACTTGGCTATTGTCGATAACACTGCAGTAAACATAGGGGTCCATATATCTTTTTGAATTAGCGTTTTTGTATTCTTCGGGTAAATAACCAGTAGTGGAATTATTGGATAACACGATAGTTCTGTTTTTAATTTTTGAGGATTTTCCATGCTCTTTTCCACAGTGGCTGCACTAGTTTGCATTCCCCCTGTAGTGCACAGGGGTTTCTTTTTCTCTACATCCATGCCCACACTCGTTGTTTCTTGGGTTTTTGATTTTAGTCATTCTGACAGGTGTGAGGTGGTATCTCATTGTGGTTTTGATTTGCATTTCCCTGACGATGAGGGATGTTGAACATCTTTTCATATGTCTGTTGGCCATCTGGATGTCTTCTTTGGAGAAATGACTGCTCATGTCTTCCACACATTTTTTAATCAGATTATTTGGGGGGTTTTGGTGTTGAGTTGTAGAAGTCCTTCATAGATTTTGGATACTAACCTTTTATTAGATATGTCATTTGCAAATATCTTCTCCCATTCAGGAGGTTGCTTTTTAGTTTTGTTGATTGTTTCCTTCACTGTGCAGAAGCTTTTTATTTTGTTCAAGTCCCAATAGTTTAATTTTGCTTTTATTTCCCTAGCCTCAGGAGACATATCTAGAAAAAATGTTGTTACTGCTGATGTCAGAGAAATTACTGCCTGTGTTCTTGTCTAGGATTTTCATGAGTTCAGATCTCATATTTAAGTCCTTAATCCATCGTGAGTTTATTTTTGTGCATGGTGAAAGAAAGAGGTTCAGTTTCATTCTTTTGCATGTGGCTGTCCAGCTTTCCCAACACTATTTGTTGAAAAGACTGTCTTTTTCCCCATTGCATATTCTTGCCTCCTTTGTTGAAGAAAAATTCTGACCAAAAAAGTGTGGGCTTATTTCTGGGTTTTCTATTCTGTTCCACTGATCTATGTGTCCATATTCACACCCATACCATACTGTCTTGATTACTACACCTTTGTAGTATATCTTAAAATCCAGAATTGTGATACCTCCAGTTTTCTTCTTTTTTAAGACTGCTTTAGCTACTTAAGTTCTTTTGCGGTTTTTCGAGATTTATTCTTAATTTCTGAAAAGAATTGCTTTTGTTTATAGTTATCAAACTCAGGTTGTATGCCTGTATCAATTTATATCTTTTGGGACCCACTGTTGGATTCTGAAGTCATTGACAATGCAGTCTTTTTTAAGGAAATGATGAGATATCTTTGTAAGAATGCTATTCTTTGGTGACAAAGCTTGGTGATGTTTTCCTTTGATTCTTTTTCCAATCTGACCTTAAAGTCTCCATTCTTAATAACTTAATGCCTTGGGGGTTATAATTGCCATGACAAATACAACAGAAGAAAAGATGGCTATGCATAATTAAGATAGATAATAGCATGGAGAAAGAAATGTCTCCTAAGAAGTTTGAACATGCCAAGAGATGTTTCATTCACCAGTTAACTGACTTTTCCTTTATCAAGATTCCCAAAAGCGGAACTGAAGTTAAGTGAGATTGGGATTTTAGATACAAATACTGTGAAAACAATTTTTATGCCCTGACTTTCTGCTAACTTCATGATTTTGAATAGCATCTGTGTCTATTGGGAATAATTTGAGTCTACTGTTTGAGGGTTTGCCATAAAACATGTACTGAAGAAATAAAGTGGACTATTACTATATACCGTGATTTTTTTCCATGGTTTAATTTTTAAGCTACTGTGGTATGTGTACTTATTTTGAATGACACATGGATAGTCATTGTCTTAATCTGAGACTCCATATCCATTGTTGGTAAACATTTACATTGTTAAACAGACCTCCCCCAATACTGGAGAGACAAGATAAGAATAGAATCATATATTATATATACACCATATGTCTAAATATTTAAAAGATATAAACTCAGGTATCAAACTTTTAATTAAATTTGTTCAGCCCTCCTACTTTTTCAAATATGCTTTCATACCAAAAGAGAATTTGTGCAAAGATATGATTTTTATATATTGAAAGTTGAGTAGATATGAAAGACAACTGAATTTAATCATTTTTGCCCATGTTTACATATTTTATTTATGAATCAGATTTTTTGAAAAATAATTATATACATACATACGTTATTTATTTCATAACATTTCTACTCTAATTATATTGCTGTAATCAAAAGTTTTAAGTTATTTTTGTGTGTTGACAGTAATGATATAAAGGATTAGAAGTATACTCATCGAATACGTCTCAGTCAAGATGTAAATTAAAGTGAATGTAAAGTATTAAAAGTAGTTTTTATATATGATTTTAAGGAAGTATATATTTTTTCTAAAATATTAAATGTATCTCATTAAAATTAAATGCAAATGCACATTTTAATTTACATGTATCAAATGTACTAATAAAATTATTTAAATATTTTAAATTCTGTTTTAGACATTTATTTTAAAAAGTTAATTGAAACGTGTTAAATATTTATTTGTTAAAATATTCTAGCGCTCAGTACCCATCTGGTTTCCAACGTAAAGGGGCAATATTATGCCTTAGGCATGTTACCTGACTGAGCACATGTATACAAACTTATGGGTAATAGGAACCGTTTAATATTGCTAAATAATTGCAAAGGTTACCACAGGCCACTTCTGTGTACAGTAATCTAATCTGCAAGTACCTTAGAACCACAAATTGGGACACAAAGAGAAATACAAAAGGATGCTGTCAGCCCTACTGGGAACTAATATTTCAGGCTGCAAAGAATTCATTGCATATATGCTGAGAAGAAGGATTTGGTAAGTTCATTCCTTTGTCCTTTTTTCTTAACGTGCTTGCCTCCAAATCTTCTCTGCACTTAGAAGCAGTATCTCCAACGGCACACTTCACAGAATTTTGAAGATACAGGGCAAGCGATGTGATGACGGGTTTCCCTGGGGCTTAAGTGGAAAGCACGTATTTAGGGCTTCAGGTATAGCTCTGGTTTTGGAGCTGAGCTCTGCATCCTGAGTGATGTAGGTGCTTATGTTTTCCCTGATAGATTTTTATTTTCTGCTTGTGATATTCAGAGTCCTTTAAAATCGGGCCCAAGGCAGGGGTCATGGTTGCTCAGATTTCAGGCCAGAGTTTTGTTTTGTTGCGTTTGTTTCATTTGTTATTAAATATACAAAGAAATCAGTTTCGTAATCCAACATAAGGCATATTCAGCCAAGACATATACTAATGACGGAACAGGTCAAACTCACTGAAACTGCGTTTTCTCGTAGGGAAAAAGGAATTTTGGTTTCTTTCATAGACACTATTATATGATTTGCATTTATGTAAAGTAAAATTGACATGTTTTGAAGGCAAATGGCTTTTGTGCCTACAACACGGACGTTTGTAATTAATATCTGTAGATCAATATGGGGCATTGTTGAAGATTACCCTGTGTGGTCTTGAGAAAATTCTCCTCCAAGAATTCTATGTGTTTTGCAAAAATTTTGTAAAGTCACGTTTCTATTTAATTATTGATAATTAACGTGATGCTAAGTACATCCTCTGCTGAGGAAAAGCCATGCTTTCATATGAAGGACAAAAAAAGGAAAGGATAAAAACAAACAAACAAAAAAAAAGAACTAGAAAACATACCAGCAAGCCAAATGGCAAAAGTCTGGCGACTTATAAATCTGCCAAATACGTCCTGCTGCTTTACAGTGTGGCCACCTGCCAAATAGCTCTGCATTGCATCCTCAATAGGTTTGACAAAAGGAAGTGCAGAGGGACTTCACTGTAATGGTATGGCTCAATTAATAAACACTCGTTTGGAACACCTTTAATTGTTGAAATTGAAGATCCTGTCTGTTAGGAATGTGCAGTCTTGTAGCCTAACAAGAACAGAGCCAATTCTGATTAGACATTTTAAGATACCTGTTTTAAAAACATCTCTTTGTTTATGCCTTATGTGCTCAAGACCCATATTTTAGTTAAAGGGCAAATAAAGTACAAGTCCTAGAGGGGTGGGTTAGTAATAAATAGAGCATAAGCACAAATTCCTTCTGTTCCACACTTGAAAAATTTATGATTTTGAATGTAAACCAAATGAATTTTTCAGGAGTAAGGCTTCCATCAGAATCTAGCATGCTCCCATTATATTCCTGAAATCAGTTACACATAAGGTGGTCCAAATGTCCAAAGCAAACCACATCATTCTGTTGTTTTCATAATCGTAAGTTAAGAGAACTCCTAAGTGAGGGGGAATAAAAGTTTTGAAGAATGGAACACTGGAGGGAAAAATAAACAAGAAAAATAATGACAAAATATTCAAAGGAATTACACAGGACAGAAATGTTTAAGCTAGAATCATGAAATATTTGTGATGGGTGTTACAAATGGACGTGTTGGAGGTGATGTAATCCAACTCTTAATTTTAGATATGAGCTAAATGAGGGCTTAACGATTCTAGTTTGGTGCTCTTAGCACTGTTTGTAAACGATGTTCATTAGAAACATCTAGAGAGCATGTCAAAATGCTCATTTAGAGTCACAGTGATTCATGTATTTGGAGTGGAATAGCAGAAAGGCACATTTCCAACGGATGTCCTAGGTGACTCTCGGGCATGTGGTCCATAAGCTTCACTTTTAGAAACTTTTCAGGACCCTACGTAACCCCTCCGTGCAGTTGATAGCACTGAAGGTCATGAAGGCTAGGAGGAAGATGGCTAAGTAGTAAAATGTAGACATCCAAGAAAATGAACATATTAATGTTTCTCACCTGCCACGACCCCACGGAAAATGAGTGAAGAGGTGAGTGCAGAGGAGTAATTCCAAATATGATACCAGTATTTCCATTCTGACCCTTGAGGTGAGACCCTTCCATTTCCAATTCACACCCAGCATCATTCCCCATTGCCTCCTTTATTTCTCACCTTCTATGTGTATTTGTGAGTGTGTGTTAATGTCTGTCTCTCCCTCAACACCCACGGACTCCTTTCAAGGGAGCAACTGTGTTACTTTTTCACTTGTTCTTCACCGTTCTCTCCTCACTCCCAGAACTGTTCACGTACAAGTATTTCATAAACAACGTACTATGAAGAAGACCTCTTCCCGGAACCTGTCTCTCAGAATGTCTTTGTATCAAGAAATCAGATACCCTTCATGTTGAAATTGAGTGGAGCTAAATACACCCACGTGCTGGTGGTCTGGGAAGATAGTTCTAAAACAGGGATTCATACCTGAGCAGATATCTATGAATGCTGAGATAGATGATCAAGGCTGGAATAACTTGTAGCTCAATGCTTCTAGGTAGGACTTGAAGGTAACTGGTGAGGCCTTCTATCGACATGTGTAGCCTCTAAGATATTCGTTAATGCCTAATATTCATTACTGTGAGTTAAGGCAGTTCCCTTGTTAAAATCCAAATAGTCTTGGGAAAGAGAACATATTACGTCATACTAGTATCACCAGTAATAACAAAACATCTGTTAGTTCACCGATAGTAGGTAATAGTAATGGTAGGTAATAAATATGTATCCGTAAATGATGAATAAGTAAATTAATGTTTGCTGCGGGCAACTGAAATTATGCAGTTTATACAAGACTAAAGATTAAATCCAACAGCCTGTTCAGTTCTTTTGATTCCACGCTGCAGCCTAACTGAGTAGCTGTTTCAGGATGGGGGAGTGGAGCAGAGGCTCAGTAAGGTGGCATAGAGGAGGTGTGTGCTATTCTCAGAACTTTTTCTGTTGGTATAGACTTAACAGTATTTACCCAGTTAAGGATATAGGTAAGTGAATAAAGTCAATGTGGGCTTTCCGTTAGCTATAGAAAAAATGTCACATGCACAACAGACACTTTCATAGTCCTTCCATGGCTTCTAGGAGCATCCCTAGGTGAGCGGAATTAACTGGGATGGGTGGGTATCCATGAAAAAAAACTCTACACTCATTTTAATATTTGCTGTTTCATTTATTTACTTATTTACAGCACCACATCTCTCTGATAGCACAGGGAAAAGAGCTAAGTTAATACATTTGTGTTTAGGGTAACAGAGACGGGAGATAACATAACAACAGTTATGTTTACATTTCCTTACGGAAGAAGTACCCCAATAATGGAATTACCAGGGCAATTGATCTTTCTGTATTCAGTTACTTCCCAAACTCAATTTTTTTTTTTTTGTATAAAATGTGGGTAATGATATTCCTTAATAAAATTCTTGAGGTAATTCAGTGAGGTCATATCTGTAATAGTAACATAGTTCTTGGCTCAAGGTTAGGGTTTAATTAATGGTCACTATGATTATGATATAGGTGGGCTGTAAATAATAAACAATAGCAAAAGCAATAGTGATTGTCCATATTCCATACTTTGTTGAGTTGTTTAGGCAATAAATGAAGGAAACATCTTTCAGATTCTCTCTGTGAACAAGAGTCTTAGGATTTTCGAATATGTGGATAATTAAATTGTTTGCGTTTTAAGAAAAATAGAACAAATGGGTATTTGTGTTATTTTAAGAAAGCACTGTCTAATTACTACTCATCAGCCATACTGGGGAAGTTGAAGGCTAGGTACAGAATTCAAACATCCTTCAGGTGGAATCACACCTTAAAATCCACTGGTCAGAAGCCGAACCTGAACTCTACTTTTGGTAGGCAATTAAGATATTTCTGTTCATCTTTAGGACTTGTAATGTATGAGTGGTCATAAATAAGCTAGCCAAACCATAAGAGACTCTTAAAAACTGAGAATAAACTGAGGGTTGATGGGAGGTGGGAGGGAGGGGAAAGTGGGTGATGGGCATTGAAGAGGGCACCTGTTGGGATGAGCACTGCTTGTTGTATGCAAAAAAATTTGACAATAAATTTCATATTAAAAAATAAAATATTCTCTAAAAAAATAAGCTAGACATTTGAAATAAAAAACTTAGTTTAAAAACTATTCTTAGAAAAATATACAAATAGTTTAAAAATGATTATGCAAACTAAAACAATTATGTAGATCTTACTTTTAGCTGAGTTTGGGCTTTATCCCCCTGTAATCAGTAGCTAGAAATTTTATAGATAGATCTTATAAATATACTTATTCTTTTCCATAAGCCTTACTTCTGTGGAACATATCTATGGAAAGCCATTACTATATAATTCTTTTTTTTTAATGTTTATTTATTTTTGAGACAGAGACAATGTGTGAGCAGGGGAGGGGCAGAGGGGCAGAGAGAGAGGGAGACACAGAATCCAAAGCAGGCTCCAGGCTCTGAACTGTCAGCACAGAGCCTGATGGGGGGCTCGAACTCACGATCCATGAGATCATGACCTAAGTCAAAGTTGGACACTTAACTGACAGAGCCATCCAGGCACCCCAAATTTCTTTCTTTTTTTTTTTTTTTTTTTTTTTTGTTTTCATTTATTTGTTCACTTTGAGAGAGAGAGAAAGAGCACAAGTCAGGGAGGGGCAGAGAGAGGAAGCAGAAGTTGGACGCTTAACCAACCAAGCCACCAGGGGCCCCCTATAATTCTTGCAATTGGGAATTTTTTTATTGTATTTGCTATAGTGGGAAATTCTCTGAACCCTGGATCACAAGGCCTGTGATTTTCTTACCATTCTACCTCTAATACCAGAAGGCACCAGGGTGTCTTCCTTAAACTGAGACTCAGATTTTTAAAATGAGAGATATGGTTCCTATCTACTTTACAGAGTCAAATGAGATCATAAGTGTGGAATGCTTTGAAAAATCTGTAGCGTGTGGTAAAATGGAAAGTTTACATGAGTTTGTACACCACTGAACAGAAATAGTTTGGTCCACAAGCTGATTACCATCTTCTTTTTTGCATATCAAAATCTGGACCAGCCCACGAAGTCTTTCTTCCTTGTGTGTTTCAGCCTCAGTTATCTCATTTATCTCTGGATTCATTTTACTTTACTTCGTGCAACTTGAGGTCCAAATTGTTTTTCCAATGCTTTGTGTCCAAGGTAAAGGATGTACCTGATGTATGATTTTATACCTAACAGAGTCTAGCAGAGCACTTGACACCCAGTAGGTAGTCTGTAGTGGTAAGCACGCATTTACTGGCTGATGATGAGATGTTGCCGGATTTGAAATCTCACAGCACACAACTTTTGCCGGCAGCAAGAGAAGCTAGGGAATGTTGGGGCAATGGGAAGACAAGAGAAGAGCAAAAGTAAATGAAGAAAACTAGTAAATGGAGAAATGATGAATGAGAGAACAATGGGAAATTAATTCAAAGCCACAGGTCAAATTCAAGGCAATGTATTGAATAGGAGATTTTTAACCAAGAAATGATAATGTGTAATTTTACTAAATTTCAATTTTAAGCAGATGTCTAACAACAAAGTACCAAAGATGCAGTAAGATATGTAAACAGGGTGAGAGATGAACTACTATTTCCCGTGCCTGTTATGTGTCAGGGTCTGGAAAAATGTTTTATATGACCTCCAATTGAAGAGAAAGGATGTCATTTTCTGTTAAGCTAGAGAGATAGGACGAGGGTGCAAACAACTCTACTGATGATTCTTGGATTAAGACAGATGGGGCAATTCTGGGATTTAAATTTTGTGCTTTTTTTTTTCCTCCTTCAATATTAGGAATTATTAAATGGAGGACAAGCATATTTGCCAACGCTCACTGAAAGAGCCCAAGAAGACTGAAAAACTAAGTAGTGACAGATACCAGGAAATATTTCTACAATTGCTGTAAAATTTGCAAGGGTCATGCATGATCTCTGTAAGTCATAAGTAAACAGAGACATCACGCTGGGTTCTTTTACTTTCTATCAAGCTCATCGAAGTAAGTAGAATAAAACAAATTGCAAAGACATATTTTTGAGGAGATGTTTGAACAATATAATGAGAAAGCAGAATGAAAGTGAAAAGCCATGATTTTTTTTTTTTATGGGAAGGGTGAGTCAAATAAATAGTCTTCTGTTTTTCTTCTAAGAAAAAGTTGAATTCTAATGGATCTTCAACTACATATCATCTTTTGGGAGCTATTATTTTTTATGTGGAGTAGTTGATAGAATGACATTTTCCTATTGAATCCAGATAAGAATAGGCCAAAACTGTAATTGTTTTCAGAAGTGGGAAGTCACCAAAAACGTATTGCAGTGGAGAATGTAAAAAAAAAAAAAAAGTATGTTTAAGCCAGGGGCGGGGGGAGATATAGCAGTGACATTTTGAAAGGGAATGGGGTGTCATGAAAAGTTATTTCATGATAGAGGAAAAAACTCCATTGGCTTTGATTCTCACAGCAGATTCTCTTTCCTACCAAAGTCAGTGCTATCATTGAGCCAGATACTATGCAGGTAAATTCTTGCTTTTTTCATACTTGAGTTCCAACCAGTCTCAAGATTTGTTTTCACATGGACTATAAATCACTGAAGTAAAAGATACACACTAATAAATAACTTGAACCGTCTAAGCTGGGAGATTTGAGATTTGAGCCAGTTGAAAAAAAAATGCATAAGCCAGTCCAAACTTGGTGGATATCTCTTTTATTTCCTTAAGTAAATTTTGCCAACTGCCAAATAGAAAAATTCTAATTTATTAAAGCTTGAATGAATAATTCACTCTCAGACACTGAATGATCCAAAACAAACAAGCCAGTTTGTATATTTAGTTATATGAACTTCTAAATGTCTTTCTTCATAAATCTAATGCTTTGCTGAAGTTAAAAAAAAGCAGTGTTGACCCCTAAGGGCCCCACCATTAATTATCTCCCACTGCAGACATCATGTCTTCCCGTTATTCTCCAGAATCTGTTTCTTCGTTATGGCGCTGTAAGTATTTGATCAGTTTGTTCTCTATTATGTCTGTAGGACTCTTCAGGAGGCATTGACCGATCTTTGGTACAGTCTTAGTAGGTTTTTCTAGGATATTGTGATGCTTCTGTAAAGATGTTCTGTAAATATGTTATTTATTTTCTAATATAAATCTGTGGTAGATATTAACGTCTTCAGCTTTACTGATGAGGAGATTGAACTTCAGGCAGGTTGATTCATGGACAAGATCATTTCAGTCCCAAGTGCTGCACTCATTATTTATTTATTTATTTATTTTCGGAGGGGGGGGTGGTTGCTGTCAGCCCTGTTCTTTGCCACTAATCATTCTGCTCCATGAGTCTCTTGCAGGCCAATATTCTCTCTGGCTTCTGCCTTAGAGATGCTTTGCCTGACTCCCTGGCCTGAACTGGGACCTCTTTATACTCTCTTGTTCACCTTATATTTTCCCCTCAGCATTTAGAACAGTTTGGGATTTTGCATTTGTGTGATTACTGACATTTGTGTTGCACACGAGCATCTAAGCTCCATGAGGGTAGGGGTGGTATCTCTTTCTCTTTCACTGCTTCACCGCCAGTTCCTACCACAGACATGGCTGCCGAGTGAGCACTCAGTGAACACTGGTGAAAGAATGAATTGGAGTAAGATTTCACCTCAAGTCTGTACAAGTCTAGAGCCATGGATTCACCCACTGCAGAAGTGGTTTCTGGGTTCCCAAGATCAATCCTTGCACATGAATTTTTAAGTCTTGGTGGTTACATGTGCACTATCCTATATCCCATACCCTATACTGGCCTACTGAAGCCAGATTAGAAGCTAACTGAGGGTAGGTCCCATTCGTTTACATTTCTAGTAAATGAAGCATTCCTTGGTTGGCCCACAATAAATACTTACTATTTGATTGAGAACTGATGCTAAAGTTTAATCTATTACAGAGCATCGTCTGTTTCACTAAAGCAATATTTCTATCACTGTTCCCTGGCATGCTTTGTTCTTCTGTTATAATGACTGACAGTCATAATCATGATTATACTACCAGGATATGCTTGGTGTTAATGTTTCATTTTTTCTCCTTTATTCCCAGACATTTGTAGTGGTCAAACTTTCAAATCCTCGGAAAGGTGAACTGCCTGTTTGTGGCAAGCTCCGTATTTTTGTTACGTACCCCACAACTCTTAAACAAATACAGAAATCCAAGGCACTCAGATTGAAAAATGAACATTTCCCACATTTAAAAGAGAAAGAGTTACATGTTTTTGAAGTTACGTACATTCTTTATCCCATTCGTAAGATCCAGAACCTATGGCTGGGCACAAAACAAGAGATTTTATACTATTCTGCTTATGGGTCTTTATTGTTTTTGCTTTTTTTTTTTTTTTTTTTTTTTCCACGCTCCCACCCCCACCCCATCCCCTCTGCTCTTTTTTTTTCTTCATAGTTTTGTGCTAACTTCAGAGCCGCAGGCATGTCATAGATCATAGATTTATGTATATGAGCTAAGAGCAGGAATGCTAAAATGATTTCTTTCTCAGGCCTTTAAGATAGATGGTAGGTCAAGACACTTGAGTTCATAGCCAAACATACTAAGGCACAGAGCAACATGGCAGCAATTTGAGTTGCGAGTGCCAAAAGTGCTTGTTCAGCACTAACGAGAAATTGGAGAGCAGGATCAGTATAATCTCATATTCTTATTAAATTAAAAAAACCACAGAGTAGTGCCAAGTTTATGACATGAACTGACAAGACCAAAAAACCAAAACAAAACCAAACCCAAAACAAGACACACACAACTCAGTTTTTCTAATCTTTCACCCTCAGTTTGCAGGCGTATGAAAGAATAAAAATAAGCCCCATGCCATGAGTTATAGATGAAGTATCCACCTTTAGCTTGGAATTTCCTGGCATTTTTCAGCTTGTGACATAGACCCGATGTGCTTAAACAAAGGTTTTTCTCCAAATTTAAAGTTTTCTTTTCAGAGCTGAACCTAATACGCTTTTTTTTTTTTTCTTTTTTTTTTTTTTTTTTAATGGGAGCAGATGCCTCTGTTTTCTGAGCTGGCCACCAGACTCTGAGGGATAAATGAAAAGTGGAGCCCTGTTCTTCTGGAGGCTAAGAAAATAGTCCACCATATTTGCCTTTCAAAATTGCATATTATCCCCAAGCTCCCCAGAGGCAGAGCCCATGTTCCTCTACAGGATGAGGCTGGGACTGAGGGTGGCTTCCCTTGGACAGGATTTCCCTTGGACTCACTTGGAGGAGTCCCCTGAGGAAGCCAGCCTTGGGTCCACGTTCACCCAGTGAACCATAGCAACACTCTTTCCAAGAGAGAAAGGGGGTTGGAGGGTACCTCTTATAGGAAAGTGCAGAGTTGTCAAAATTACTATTGTTATTTTCTTTTTTCCTAATGAGAGAATTGAACTAGAGAAATAGGGAGGGCAGTGCTGAACTGAGTGAAACTGTAAACTCTCCTGGGAATCTCCTGGGCATACCTGGGTCTGTGTCCTAGGGCACAGGCATCCAAGATTCTTTGCATCCTTGGCAATTTTGTGGGATAGGTCAGGTAGGGATGGGTTACAGGGCAAGCCCCTGGTATGCAAAGCCCTTTATTTACCCTAAGGTGGTTATTGTCACCATCACTGAAGAGCAAGAATTAGGCTAAGGCATCTGGGCCTGAGCAACCAACAACAAATAATGGAGGGGGGGCGGAGAAGAGGACCAGGGACAAACTTTACTCCAGTCCCTCCTTCTGTACGGAGAATGAAGGGAGCAGGGAAATTCTCTTTTCCTTTCAGCTGCTATGGTCTCAAACATACAGCGTTAAGTATGTGATCTAAATTGTTCTGGAAAAGACTCCTTGCCTCTAAACTGTTTCATTGTTGAAATACCACCCCTTACAAATGTATTTATAGTAATAATTCTTTTTAAAATTTTTATTTTATTTTATTTTATTTTGTTTTATTTTATTTTAGAGAGAGAGCACAAGCAGGGAAAGGGGGCAGAGGGAGAGAGAGAGAGAGAATCTTAAATAGTCTTGAAGCTCAGTGAGGAACCCAACTCTGGGCTCAATCCCATGACCCTGGGATCATGACCTGAGCTGAAATCAAGAGTTGGACACCCAACCCACTGAGCCACCCAGGCACCCCAGTAGTAAATAATTCCTTAATAATAATTTAAATAATTAATGATAATGAATTTAATAATTAGATAATAATTCAGTAAATAATTCTGGTGAGGGTTGGAAGAAGGGGACTCATATCTTAGGGTAGATTCATTTAATAAAATTATTTTCTCTACATGTATACCAACTGCACAAAGGAAAGTAAGGTAATGATTGATCGGGCGATTGAGGATTTGTTTCAGCAGCCTATGGCTGGGAACTTGAAGAATTCTTGCCCCAGTGATATGACCATGCATACATCACCAAGCTTCCTGGGCTCACAATATGTGTTTGTGTCAAACAAGTGTGTGTATACACATGAAGGTGTTGGCCAACTTGGATGATCCCTAAAGTTCTTTCTAGGTCTGATATTCTACGCTCTAATGGGGTACTGCTTTTTGAGAATGGGGAAGGGCACAGGACACTAGTGGTGACACGAGTCGGAATTAGCCATTCCCTTTCCAAGTTCCTCAAGTTCTTCTTGGGGGCCTGTTACAGCAGTTACCAATGACCTATAATACATTCAGCTACGGACACGAGCATCTCCCCAATGCCCTGATGCCTCCTCAAACAAGGGAACAAGGTCATATGTTTCCGTACCTTCCATACCTACTGTTGCAAACATCAACATGCTGATCATTGAAGCCACTTGTGTCTTTATGCCCCTGAACCATCTCGCCCGCCTACTTCAAGTTTTCACTCAGAAGTACGGTAATTGTCTCAAACTTCATACAGCAACACAGAAGTCTCCACCTCTCCCAGGTCTGCTGGTTCTCCATTTCAGTAGTTGGCATAACTGTCCACCTGGTTGCTCAGCCCAGCCCCCAATAGCTGTCCTTGATTCTCTTTGCCATTTACTCCTTGTCTTCCGATTCTTCAGCATTACTGCAAAACATACCTGGAAGCCATCTCCTCTTCTCCATTTCTAATGGTCACTTTAATTCAAGCCGGCTTGGCTGTGGTGGTTGCATGTCCCCAGCTTCCACACTTCTGTTCTAGCCCAAATCAGTCTCCAGGTACATCACAACTGGGCTAAATCCTCCACCGGATTCCTACCGCACTTAGAATAAAATCCCAAATTATCTGGGGTTACAAAGCCTTGCATGCCCTGGCATGTCGTACATCTTAAACTTCTCGTACCACTCTGCCCGTCACTCTCCATGCTTCAGTCACACAGGGCTGCTGTCTATTTTTGAACACAAGATTCAGTCATGCACTTGCTCTTTCTGGAGCAGCCAGTGCTCTGCCCCAGGGGGCCTGGCTCCTTCGGGTCAGTCTGGTATCAGTCTAAATGTCTGTTTTTCAGTGAGGTCTTACGTGACCTCCTACCTAAATTTGCACCCACCCTAACACCCCTGATCTCTACTATATCATCATGTTTTGATGTGATTTGGAGCATTTTTTCCCTTGCAAATATTATGGCTTGTTCATTTTCCTTACACACTTGTTTGTCATTTGCTTTCCGTTATGTCATTCCCTCCTTGCTGGAATGGAAGGTCCGCGTAAGCAAAAATCTTGCCCATTTTGTTCTTTGTCGCAGTCCTAGTCCAGAATAAGGGCCAGGGCACAGCAGCTCTCCACGAATAATTGATGATGGAATAAATGAACCCATATCTACATTTCCAGGTGCATTCCTAAACTCCACCTTTAGTGAGAGGCATATAATACCCCTGTTGTTATGGAAATGGATGAAGGTAGTGAGGGAAGACATGAAAAGTAGAAAATATGGTTGGTCTCAGTTCCCTTACTTCTCTTGCCCACCCACCACCAGACACAGAGCATATGGGAAGTGGTCTATATGGGAATGCTGGGAGGTTGGAGCACCCCTTCCTCATTCCACTTTTCTTGGTATCATGGCCTGATAAATGATATTAGAAGCTGAATATGAAAAAGCTCCCTGTCCAGAGCTGGTCAGGAGTTGTTTAACTGGGCTTACCATTAGCATTGGTTTAGATCAAACTGAGGGTGCCTTAGCAGGCTGACCTTTTTCCTGGAGCTCTGGGGAATTGGGAAATAGCCTGGGTGCATTTAAATGTTTCCCTGATACGTGCTCTCTCTCTCTCACACACACACACACACACACACACACCCCACCCTGGCATATGCTTTGGGACATACCAAGACTCTCAGATATCGAAAAGCTTGAAATATATTTGGGAAGGGACAACATATATACAAGGAGAATGAGATTATTTATTTATTTATTGTAATGTTTTGTTTATTTTTGAGAGAGAGAGAGAAAGAGAGAGAGTGCATGAGCAGGGGAAGGACAGAGAGAGAGGGAGACACAGAATCCAAAGCAGGCTCCACGCTCCCAGCTGTCAGCACACAGCCTGATGTGGGGTTCAAACCCACAAACTGTGAGATCATGACCTGAGCTGAAGTCGGATGCTTAGCCAACTGAGCCACTCAGGCACCCCTGAAATTTAAAAAAAAGACTTAAGAAATATTAAGCAATGTAACAATATATGCAAACATGACAAGTGAGGGTTAAAGACACTAATGACTTCAGAAGCAAGGAGAGGTGACTGTGAGTATAAATGATGAGAGAGGTTTTCATCCACAGTTTACCAAGCATAGGGGATGCAGCGAGGCTGGGAGAAAATAGCTTTTCCAATAGACTGGAACTCAATATTCATCAAATTTTTATTTTTTTGCAAGGTACTGTGAGATCCAAAGTTGAATTGCATTCAATTAGCAGCAATTAACCAACATATCATTTAAATTTTAAAATAATAGGCTAAAGGATAAAATGTTTTTATATTCTTTACTACGGTTTTTATAAGAAAAAAGAATGACTCCCAGGTCTCTTTGCCCATCTGCAGATTTATATCTGTCTCTTGATGTTTCCGAGCCTGATTTTCAGACACAGATTAAATAGTTCCTTCTTTCTTCTTTTCACGTATGTTGCATTTCTTTTTCCCTTTAGCAACCAGTAGGAAAAAGAAGCTTACCCCAGTCACATTTCTTTTCTTTTAAGTTTACCAGCTGTAATGAAAATCTTGGAAAGAGAAACTTGAAACAAATTTTTTAAACGAGATGGCAGGGTTATCTGGTGATTTTTATTCTCTGTGCTCTCGGTGTCACCCAAGATCATAATGTGCATAAGTGCACACAATTATGGGTGCATAATTGGGAATGAGGTCCTGACTTGCCGCAGTGTCTCGGGCAAGTTTTGGGAATGTGCTTTGGGCGGCTCTCCACAGCTTTTCTGTAAGATGCTGGCCCTCTTCTAAGAGTTCCCTTTCACAGCTGCATGGGCTTTTTCAAATCATTAGAGAATACTGCCAGATTCGTCTAGCATCTTCACACAGCGCTCTTTAGGACTCTATCGCTCTAAATTAATATAACTTCCAAAAGGGAAATCCTTGTGACTTGAGAAAATGCAAAGTACAGGCAGAACAAAGTGATTTGGTTAATAGAAGCTCTCCTCTGAAAAAGACAATGCAAATCTGCTCTTTGATTATCTAGACAAATTTGATACGTTTCAGTTTTCATTCATTTGCAGTTCTCCAGTAGGGAAATTTTTATCGCAGATTAGTGGGATGAGAGTTTCTAGGGTCATCCCTGAATAAGACATTTGCTGGTTGAATAGCTGTTACAGCTGAATTCTCTATCAGAAAGGGTGCAGTAGGCAGCTGAATATTTTATTGCCCTTTCTCAGTCTAGTTAACAAGGGAGAATAATCCATTGGGAAGTGCATAAATACATATTCAACTTATACTGTAGAAATTTTGAAAGCGTTTCTGGAAATGCCATGGGCACTTTATGGATTGGGGACTCTTTCAATTTGCAAATTTAAAATTTATATCATAACCATGAAATTTTTGATGACCTTGGGAAAAAAATTCACTTGTTTCTCAACACTTATGTCTGAAACGAGTTAGCTTCATGAAACTCCCCTTTATAGGGAGACAATTTTATAAAATCTAGGGCTTACAGTTGAATTGAGACCATTTATATCCTAAATCATATTTATTTATACCTGGCATATATTTCCTGGCTTAGACATCTCTTTTATGATCTCTAATCTGTAAGGACTAAGCGTACAGAATGTGCATAGGATTGCATCCAGAGCTTATGTTACTTATGGTACATTGCTTTATTTGATTCTTGCAGGGTAAAATGAGAAGTACCTGGGGCCCCTGCTGCATGTATAACTGATCTATTCTGACAGCCGCCACCTCTTAAGACAACCACTAAGATACGTGCTATTAACTCTTACCATAGCTCAGCACAATTTGTTAGTTTCCAATATTATTCATTCCATGGAATTTCTTTATTTACATATAATATAATGACATTCCTATTTATTACTACCTCCTGGAGATGTTTCAGACAAAAGCTTTAATTATATAACAAGAACACTGCTTCATTTTTATGAGAGTTTCTTTTCCTTTGTGTGGTCCTCCAAATACAAGGTATACCTTGCAAATCAAAAATACCTTTGGTACAACAAACCCATTTAGTTGAAACAGAAGCTCAAGAAAAATATCAATTAACTACAATGGGATTTTTTTCCTATTTTAATGTAAACTGTGATATATTACATATTATGTAGAATACAAAATATATATTACATATATATATATATATATATATACATATTTTTTCTCTCTTCTTCTGTCCTATAGTGGTGAATATAAGTTAAATTCAATCCAGGTATAAAAAGGAACACTTGTTTATGTAAAACCTTACTTGCTAATCTTAAATTAAATTTGCTTGCTTATCTTAAATTGACATGTATTAACCTTAAAATGCAGGATCATTACGTATTCTTAATTCATGAAAATCATGCATTTACATCATCAAAGAACTGGAAGGTGGAGGGAAGGAACTCTTTGATAGAGGACAGCTGATGTGACCAGTCTTAATATTTCTGTATTTCAAGACCCTAAGAGATATTTTGGTTCAAGAGTTCCTATGTAGTGTCAAGCTTATGTTTGAGGAGAGTGGTGTCATTTCTATTGTTTCTATAATTCAACAGTTTTAGTTCCCAAGTCTTCCAAATTTGGGGGGGTCAACATTTCTTTAACTGTGAACAAGAAGAAATAGAACTTCTATTTCACAAAGGTTTTCTTCCCATTAAGCCTTTCATATTTTTATTAGATATTAGACAATATAGCCAGTCTGTAAGCTACATATAATTTCTATTTCAGAGGCGAGGAAACTGGGACTCGGAAAAGCAAAACAAATGCACACAGTCACGGTTATGAAACAAAGCTGGGATTTAAATGTAGGTCTCTCTGATTATAAAACCCATGCTGTGTCTCCTGTGGGATGCTGCCAGTGACTCCAGAGCCTTTTGCTTTCTTCCATTATTCTCAGTCCTTTAAAAATTTAATCATTCTTTGACATCTCTCTGAATGTGCTCTGAAGTTTCCAAGTCCTGGTTGAGCGTGGGGCCTAGCTCTGGGAGGACCCCTCCACTAAGGGGCAAGTCCATCTCTGGAACAACTTCCTACGTTTTCAGCAAAATGTGGTTGAGATGAATATCCAGGTCAGGCTTAAAGTGGAGCAGGGAGGGAAACAGATGGCCCACTGGGCACATCTGTGGCCCAAGGAGTGTGGGTGTGTTAGCTTGAGCTATTGTGTTTGCAACTATACGTGGAACCAGAAGGGTCCAGGGTGGGTCTAAGGGAAACTGAGACTTACTTGCATTTGTCTGAGGAGGTGAGGAGTCGGTGGCCACAAGTTGATTTCCCTGTGGGTTTATTTGGCCTAAGGGGAGGATGGAGGTATTCCGAGAGTCTTTGTGTGGTAGAAAGGTCCCTTAACATCCTCATCCAGGGTATTTGAGTGAAACTGAAGAAGTGGGAAGGTCTCTGTGGGATCATGAGAGGAGTGGATAAAGGGATTTGCAGTGACTAAGGGTGACACGGTTCGGTGATGGGATGATCTCTCCACTCTGGGGAGGACAGCACGCCCTGGTGACACTACAGCCGGCAGCACTGGGTGCACTGGGCCTGTTTCCAGGAGCACCAAGGGCACCATCAGCAATGGTGGTAAAGTAGCATTTTGGTGAGGGGTATAAGAGCATAAGGAAAGAATGCGCTAGAGCCTACAGACCATTACAGGGGCATACTTAAGGCAGCTTCGCCGATTCCCAGAAACATCCAGAACAGACTTCGAAGAGACTCCACTGGAGTGTGTATGCGAGTGAGAGATTTGGGTTATTTCTTTTAACTCTTAACCTGACCACACCTGCAACTATGATACATTGAACTACCAGAGTATTTGGATCATGAGTTATGGAGACTGTTACACCTCTCAGAGCAAAACTTCGGTGTCGCAGAAATTAGTGACTGGAAGTTTGTTAAGAATTCAAGTAAACCAGAGATACCTGGGTGGCTCGGTTGTTTGAGAGTCCAACTCTTGATTTTGGCTCAGGTCGTCATCTTAGGCTCACGGGATAGAGCCCCACATTGAGCTCCATGCTGAACGTGAAGACTGCTTAAGATTCGCTCTCTTTATGTCTCTCTCTCTCTGTCTCCTTTTGCCTTTCTCCCCCACTGGTGCTGTCTCTCTCACTCTCTCAAATAAAAAAGTAAAAATTAAGAAGGAAAAAAAATTCAAGTAAAGCCAGAGGATTATGGATTTCTGCGTTGCAGAGGAGGACCCACCGTTTTCTGGCTACAAGTTGGCATTGGTGATATAAAGAAATCACAGGTCATGGGATTTCTAGCACTCTGTTCTAAAAGCATTACTCAGCTGCTGCTTCCCCTGTGTCTTCCACATTCCTTTCGGAGGAGAAGGAGTTTCCACTGTTAAGTTATTATTTTTAAGACACCCAGACCAACAGTTTTGTCTGCTTTCTGCCCTATGGCTTATGTAACCAGAATTTATGACAGTGGCAGAGCGTGCTCATGAAGAAAACACCTTCAAATCTGCAGCTCTTGCTTTCAAGCTTTTTTTTTTTTTTTCTTTTTATCCTCATTGATTCCAAATTCTTCCCCTGTGGTTTCTGTGTAGGAAAGTTATTTCCTAATCTGTTGTTTTGGACCTTAAATATTTAATGGAGTGTAGCTTCAATCATCTTATTGGAAATTCTGTTGAATGTTTGAGAAGTTTATCTGGCCTGTGTCCTGTTGAGTCAGCATCAGGACACCTACTATCTCGGGGAGCCTG
The DNA here is from genome assembly GCF_028018385.1 of Neofelis nebulosa. Lineage (NCBI taxonomy): Eukaryota > Metazoa > Chordata > Mammalia > Carnivora > Felidae > Neofelis > Neofelis nebulosa. The sequence continues at coordinate 105,822,262 of NC_080787.1, read as the reverse complement.
GGTGGCTCAGTCGGTTAAGCATCTGACTCTTGATTCCAGCTCAGGTCATGATCTCATGGTTCATGAGATGGAGCCCCGAGTCGAGCTCGGTGCTGACAGTGCAGAGCCTGCTTAGGATTCTCTCTCTCCCTCTCTCTCTGCCCCCCACCCACCCATTTGTGCACATTCTCTCTCTCTCTCTCTCTCTCTCTCTCTCTCTCCCTCTCTCTCTCTCTCTCTCTCAAAATAAATAAATAAACATTAAGAAAAAAAGACAATACCTCTGTGAAGAATTCAGCAATTATAGATTCAATAGAAAACCTCAAGTAAGGAGGAAGAGAAAAAGTTGAAATGGAACAGAGTATGCGTGTGTGTGGAAACCCATGTGGTATGTCTCCCTTCTCGGTTCCAGGCAAAGCATGGAACCGTTAGTCACATTTGAACACATATCCCTGAAAACAAGGCTAAAAGGAGAGATGGATACTTGGAGTATCCGAGACCAGGCCTTTAGAAATATGAGGGATATTAGATATTATTAGAATATTAGAAATATGAGGGAGAAATCCATAGCTAGCTAGACAATGGTAAATTATTGTAGGATACAAGTGAAATGGATATTAATTTCCATTGTACTTCATGATGGAAAAAAATTCAAGTCTCTCTCTCTCTTTTAAGGAAAGAAGGAAAGACACCTAACCCACTGTTTCTCAAAGTGTGTTCTGGGAAATATCAATTCTGCCAGATGCTGACTAGAAACAAGTTTGTTGGCCAAATCAGTTTGGGAAACACTGTTACATAAGGACAGTCACATTTCTGCACCCCTGGAATTCTCAAGAGTTTCATAAACAAATAGACTCTGTGACTCCCCCCGTGGAGAATATAGCTCACATGCACTCGACTTTTTCTGCGAGGTCAGTTTTAGGGTTAGTGAAACCACTTTGAGTTGGCTCACTGGAGAGCCACTTATTAGATGAGACTTATCCCAGGAAATTATAGGATCAAGAAAACTAACAGAAGAACGATGTGTTCCCACTGAAACCGTTGGTACATTCAACACTGACAGTATTCTTCACGGCGAAGTCTCGAAGTTATTTACATCTAAAGAAAATCATTTCCAACAAGTTATCTAGAACGAATGTTCCTGAAACATGAGGTACTGCTTCGGTGCTCATAACCGCGCTCTAGAGAGTCAAGCTTGAAATTACAACTGTACAACTGGCTTGAAGAACTTACTGTGCCCTCCTTAGGAGATTTCAGGAACACAGATGATGGGTAAGGATTTTTTTCACACCATGATAGCAGAAGAGAAGAATTAGCATGTGTGATGGAAGTGCCTGACATTAAGCTTTTGGTTGCGGAGGCATCCGTTTCACAGACTTCCATCTTGAATCAGTTATTACCAGCTGTGTGGCAGGGCCACTGGCAACACAACCAGATAAGGAAACAGACCCCTAGGTTCCCCTTTTAGAAAGCTCTCACGAACCTAGATAACTGACCGCCTGAGTCACCCCGCTTATTCCTTTCCATGCCCTAATTCCAGCTTTTACGTTTAAAAATTTTCCCAGAGTGAATCGGCGAAGCCCTCAACCCCAGTAGAGGTGGAGACCCTGAATGGCACTCTCTCTATCTTTCTCTGCTGTGACCTCACTGTGTGGCCCATATACTGTATACTGTAGGTGTGCTGTATGCTCTCTAGGAACCATGGGTAATAAATCTTGTCCTTCAAAATTCCCTGATAGGTTTCTGCTTTGGTGCATCCTGCGATCACTGTAACCTCAGGGACTGGTCCAGCCACGTTGGCTTCAGTTGGGGGAGGGCCGGTGGGGGATGACCCCAAATAGTCTGGTCCAGGTGAACCCCCTAGGCATTTCTAGCTAACAGCACTATTATCAATAGGCTGAGATTGAGAAAACAGCATGATGATAAATAACATAAATCAGGCATGCTCTCTTTATATTGGAGTCAGTCTCTCTGTTTGAAAGCTAACATTTTCAGCTGCCCATTCTCGGGGCATACCCCTTGGGGCTGACATGGATTTCCAAGTTCCTCTTGGGGTCTGGCCAAAAAGACTTTGTCCCAGGTGCTGTGTGCCATGTGGGACTCAAGACTCACCTACCGGGAAATTTGCAAACAAAGCTTTAAGGAAAAAACTTGATGGTGTCAAAAGGCAGGTGAAGTGGAAATTTATTTTAAAAAGCCATTATTTAAAACATTCTAACTCAGGGGCGTCTGGGTGGTTCCGTCAGTTAAGCGTCCAACTTCAGCTCAGGTCATGATCTCATGGTTTGTGGGTTCGAGCTCCATGTCGGGCTCTGTGCCGACAGCTGGGAGCCTGAAGCCTGCTTTGGATTCTGCGTCCCCCTCTCTCTCTGCCCCTCTCCTGCTCGCACACACACACACACACACACACACTCTCTCTCTCTCAAAAATAAATCAACATTAAAAATATTTTAAAAAGGGGCGCCTGGGTGGCTCAGTAGGTTAAGCGTCCGACTTCAGCTCAGGTCACGATCTCTCGGTCTGTGAGTTCAAGCCCCACGTCGGGCTCTGGGCTGATGGCTCAGAGCCTGGAGCCTGCTTCGGATTCTGTGTCTCCCTCTCTCTCTGCCTCTCCCCCATTCATGCTCTGTCTCTCTCTGTCTCAAAAATAAACTTAAAAAAAATTTTTTTTAAAGGATCAGACTTTATGACCCCTTTTCAAAAAAATAAATAAATATTCTAACTCAAGCAGTGATAATTAAGAAATGTTCAGAAAATCAGGCAAATGTGCTCTCTAAAAACAATACAGGAGGGAGACTTCTACAGGCATCTTCTTCTCCCAGCTCTCAGGCTGGGACCTTGAGAGGCATAAAGAGTGCTTAGCTTGGAGAAAGTGTGACAATCCCAGGTAGGAGCACCAGCAGGGGCCATGGATCCTTCTTCCTGGGCACTTCACCAGGAAGCTCCAGAGACAACGTTCCCCATCATTTTAAAGGCCCTGAGTACACTATCAGAAATTCACTAGAGGAAAAGCCAGGAAAGCCACTTACATCATCAACCTTTCCCTCATTATGGTTTTCTATTTTTTTCCCTCTCCCAGGTTGAAATGTAATATAAAAACAAGATAAAGTATAGCAAAGGGTGATCCAGGTATGTAACTAATTCCTAAAACTTCAGACCTTTAGACTTCTTAGAAATAGGTCTTTCACTTTATTATAGGGGGAAAAAAAGGAAGACAAAAACTAGGTTTTACAGACAGTTCATAATTAACTACAATTATGGCCATTTTCCATACTCACAATGTCACTCTTAGAGCCACTTAGGCTTTGTCTTACATTTTGCCAGAGTTTTGTGCTATAAAAAATTGCAGGTCACATAAAATTTTAATTTTGAATCACAAGGAAGAATGTTTGATGATTGTAGAATCATTACTTAAAAACAATTAGTGCTGGCTAAAACTGGAACAAAGGAAGAAACAGATACTCAAGTATCTTTGGAGATGTTTTTGGTACTGAAAACAGTTGTGATAAATGTTATGACTGAAGATCAGATCTCTGTCTAATATTTTTAATGGAAATTAAGAGAATACTTTAATACCCTTGCTTATCAGTTTTCATTGATCTTTCTAAATGTAAAGACTTGAAAGGCTGTTGACATCTAAGAGTGAATAATACAAGTATATTTGAGTTTCCACACATTTCACGCTTCACCAAGTGAGAATGTTTCAGGTGATGACATCTCTGGTCAAGGAATACAGAATACTCAAATTGATGGACCATTTGATTTTAAATGTAAGCATAACATAAGGGAGTAGGGACACAGTTCACAATTGCTTTTATATCACTCAAGAAGTCCTGAACTCAGGCTTTGGATAAGTAAGTGAGCAAGAGACAGAGAAAGGCGAGGTGTAGGGTCCATTCTTCAAAGACCTTATGGTCTAGCTGAGGGAAGAAACAGGAGTCCGTGGAAAGTAAAACTATTAACAAAAAGAGTAAATGTAGAAGGCAAGATGACTAATAAAGACCTGGCTTACTGACGGAGCTCAGAGGCGAGACAGAGGACTTCACAGAAGTTGTGGGATTTGAATCTGACATGAGGCTCGAGAAGATTGCAAGGGTTGGAGAGGACCTATCTGACCCCATGCACCATACCCTGTGAGGGAGAATGAGACCTGCGTGAAAAAGATTGCAACATCGTGCCCTCATTTGGGGCTGGCGAAGAATATCATTTGTTTGGAGCCAAGACTTTCTGTAGGTCAGGAAATAGAGGGCCGTATTTCTGAAAAGGACAAATGAGGCTGGATTAGGGAAAGTCTTAAGTGCCAGACCAAATCGGAGCTTTATCACATCACACTTGAGAGCTGGGGAAATGATGACGTCAGTTTGTTTTTTAGGAAGAATGAGTGCTAGGTGGAGAGGGAGGAGAGCCTGGAGGCAGGAGGGACAGCTATTAGTCCCCTGGTGTGAGCTGACAAGCCTCTGGACTGGCCAACGAGAGGGGGAGAATGGGAAAGACACGGGGACCGGAGCATGGTTGGAAGTGGGAGAGAGAGAAATCAATGATGACACCTCCTGAGGGTGCCAAGGGCTGGCTTGTTTTTCCTTTGCGGCTTTGTTTTGTTTTGTTGCCTTTCAGGACCTTCGGAGTTATTTTTCAGTGCCTTGTAGCCGTGAGTTGACACGTTCACCGGAAATCAAGGAGCTTTTGAACAGGTCTTCTGTTTTTAGTAATTGTTTATCCCTGCTTTGTAGACATGGTGCTTAGAAACCAGGGAGACTATGAAGAAGTCACATTTGCAGCAATACATCAGGAGCCAGTTCTCTGGGTGCTGAAACTGCGCTGCCACATTGCCTTTCCCCAGTGGAGGAATCATCTGAGCAAAGGTCTTAGGCAGGTTTTTTCATTACAGGTGTGAATATCAGTAGCTCATCTCTTATTACAATAACTTACAACATGAAATTAAGACCCCAGCCCGCTCAGCTACACAGTGCCATCCCAATGCAACGCTTCTGCAAACAAACAAACAAACAAAATTGAGGACAATTTTCTATTTCAAACATACACATAGTTTCAGCAATTTCATGCAAACTTAGTTTCATCGTATCTACCTACCTGTCTCCCTAAATAAAAAGAATATGTCCCAAATCATTTCTAAGCGACTCCTTTCTTAAAAGGATAAAATAAATAGCTCCATCTTATTTAGGAAAGGAATGTGTGAAATAAGTTCTGAATTCCGCCCCCCCCCCCTTCTTCGCTGTGCTGCTATATCATTACAACGTCAATATCCTGTGTTAGAAACACTTATTTAACTTGTAACATTTTACTTTTATGGGAGAGCCATGAATGTGAAAGGCACATAAAAACCACAGCCAAATGGTTGACATCTGACCTTTAATCCTCTCTCAAGACTACTCCACACAGCACAGTGGGTGTATCAACTGCTTCTTAATTTACTAAACATCATGGTGTTGCTTAAGAAAAGAAATTGCACACGTTTTTGACCCTGGGTTTCCTTCCTCGCCAGCCTCTTTTTTTGTTTTTAGCATTTATATTACTTTCTGATGTTTGGTCCTGCAAATTGCCACTTCCTTTGTAATTAAAATTAAGGTTGGAACCTCAGGAAAAGGGTGTCAGAAGGTGACTTAAACTGTAAGAAGACCAAGAAGGAGCTAAGAAGTTTGTTTTCAAATCTGAAACTTCATTATCACAAATAATATCGTTCTTAATTCTTACTAATATATAATTATCTGACCTGAACATATATATATATATATTTTTTCAAATAAATCTAAATATTTTCAATAAATATGTATAGGGGCGCCTGTATGGTTCAGTCGGTTCAGCGTCCAACCTCAGCTCAGGTCATGATCTCTCAGTCTGTGGGTTCAAGGCCTGAATCGGGATTTGTGCTGATGTCTCAGAGCCTGGAGCCTGCTTCAGCCTCCGTGTCTCCCTCTCTCTCTGCCCCTCCCCAGCTCACGCTATGTCTCTGTCTCTGTCTCTGTCTCTGTCTCTCTCTCTCAAAAATAAACAAACATTAAAAATTAAAAAAAAATAAATATGTATACATGGCAGAAAATAAAATATAGGTGGGATTAGCAGAAAGGGACCTCAGAAGAAGCCTGTCTACCCATCATTTGGCAGAAAGAATGGCTCAGAATTTTGGAAGATGTCACTTGGCCACTTAGGGTCAAATTGGGACCAGAATAGCCCTGCACCCCAGCACTGCTCCCTTACAGCTGTGCCCCCAAAGTGACATCTCTGGCAGAAAGAGAATGCTGTGCCTTAAATATACAAAGATTGAAAAAAGATTGTTCATGGCAAACTTGGAACTAGATCCCCTCTTTGAAGCAAATCTCTGGATTGCTGCCCCTACTTTGCAAACTTGCAGTGATGTATGGCCCCCCCCCCCAACAGTTCTCCTCTTGTTTTGTCTTCAGGGGATGAGAGCGGGCATAAAATCTGGAAACCTGACCCATCTGAGTCAAGAAAAAGGCTTTTGTCTGTGAACCTGACCACCAGCTATTCATTAATAGCTGACTGAAAGATTTTTGTCAAGAATACCCCCTCCCGCCTTTTACAGAAATAAACAATCTGAAACAGAATTGAACTAGTAAGATGGAATCAGTTGCCACTTCAAGATAGTCGCCGTCTACTACACGTAAAGGTGTTTATTTCCTCGTGACAAAACATTTGTTAGCTCTTCCATAACATCCCCTTAAATCCGCTGTTTGCTTTGTCAAAAGTAGAGTAGGAACTTTTTTACAAAATGTCTTAGCATATCCTAAATTAATAGTTCAATTAGTTAAAAATATAAAAAGGAAACCCTTAATTTTGTGTTTCCAGCAGATGAATAATTATACTCTTAATTTCAGACAGTGTTATAGTGTGTGTGTGTGTGTGTGTGTGCGTGTGTGCGTGTGTGTGTATCACACGGTGCTAGGGAAGCAGTATTGTATTTTTATTTATTGTATTAAAGTTCAAAAGCAAGGACGAATTCAATTTGCAGTTTTACCATTTATTCTTTAATGCTAACTAAAGGCACGTATAAACTTTTTTTTTAAAAGTGTTTACGTGCATTGCATTTCATTTCCATCATATTGTTCCCTAAGAATCGTTCGTAATGTTTGACCTTTTAATAACTGACTTCCATTCAAATAAGAAAAAGTAGTGACATTCGACTATATTCAACATTTATTAATATAGCATTTAAACTCAAGGGAAATGCCAGACTTTAATGTTCTGACAAAGGAAATTTATCCTAATCAGCCTTTGTCTCTGCCCTTTGTAAGAATCGCAAGAAACTGGGACATCTTCTGTATTAAACAACCTGAACTATAGCAAGTAGCATCCATCTGTGAAGTCGTAGTTTCACCATATTTGCTTCTCATAAAAAATAAAAAAAGTATAGATCCCTGCCTCTGCAACTTAAGTATGAGAGGATCGACAATGGAAAACATGTATCACTACCAAGGACTTGGAATTCTAGAGACAATCTCATGCGGAGGGAAATAAAATATAATTGGCTGAAGTCACTCCTGTAGGATCCCCACAAGTGGCCCAGTACCAATCTTCGACTCCCTTTGTAATTGCTTATATTGTTTTAAGATTCTATTTCACTTGGTAAAAACAAGACCTGAGCCCTCAACCTTCTAAAAGCAGCATGGGAAAGCGACTCCGATGAAGGGCTTGATTAATACACTCTCTTTGCAGTTCTCCAACAAGTCAAGCATTTCCTGGAAACCGGCCCACAGAGTGTGGGGCTATTTTTAGCAGCTCACCTCCCTGTAAATGCAGCTATTAGATATCCAGATATCCCTGCTCCTTTCAGGTGCAGTAAAATAGAACATAAAAGGGTGTAATTGAATGATTACAGCTGAAGACTATAAGCAGGAGACCTAGGGTCTCTCTTTCCAGAGAGCCCTGGGACATACCCCACAAGGGCTTTTTCTCTCCCCAGGGCCTCTGAACCCTGTGCGCGGAGCAGGGGCCCAGGCCCCCCGCAGATGCCACGTAATCTCAAAAAATTGCTGCTGGGATTGTTTTCTGTTCACAACACACACCCAGGGTAGAAAAGAAGGGAAAGAGAACTCACATCTTTGGACAGCTACTGTGTGCCAGGTCCTGTGGATTCATGCAATTGTCACAACAGCCTGGTGAGGTGGGTGGGTATCCTTATTTCTACTTTCCCCATGAGCAAAACTTACCATCAGCCAAGTCTGCAACTGCCCAAGGAAACGTGGCTAATGAGCCGCAAAGCCAGGTTTGACCCCATTGCATGCTTTGGCCCTTACACTCTGTTCTTTGGAGGAGAGACTGGAAAGCTATCTCTGTCACGGGGGTGGAGGAGTAATTGATTGTCTAAACCAGAACAAGTCTGAGAGAGCCACAGATACGCAATGATAAAAACACCAGGACAACAAGGGTGGCTTGGCAGGTCTCCGGCAACCCAGGGTTTACGTAGCCAGCTTGTGTGAACTCTTCCTTGTTCACACTAGCAGAATCAAGAGTGGAGTTGAGTTCCCCGAAGAAAACTCCCTGTCCACGGCTCAGCATGGGGATGGCTTACACCAGAATCCTGCCCTAGATCCCTCACAGTAAGAAATAGAGTTTAAAAGAAATTCTTTTGGCGATGCCTGGGTGGCTCAGTCCGTTAAGTGTCCGACTTGGGCTCAGGTCATGATCTCGCAATTTGTGAGCTTGAGCCCCGCTTCAGGCTCTGTGCTGACAGCTCAGATCCTGGAACCTACCTACCTCAGATTCTGTGTCTTCCTCTCTCTCTTTGCCTCTCCCCCACTCTCTCTCTCTCTCGCTCTCAAAAATAAATAAACGTTAAAAAAATTCAAAAAAAATCTTTTGAAGACTAGGTTTATTTTTTTTTACTTAAAATTTTTTTTGTTTTACTTAAGAAAATCTTTATTTTTGAGAGAGAGACAGAGAGTGAGCAGGAACAGAGAGAAGGAGACACAGAATCCAAAGCAGTCTCCGAGCTGTCAGCACAGAGCTCCATGTGGGGCTCAAACTCACCACCCTTGAGATCCCGACCTGAGCCAAGGTCGGACGCTTAACTGACTGAGGCACCCAGGGGCCCCTTGAAGACTAAGTTTTAAGTGTAAGAGTTTTTTGTTTGTTTGTTTGCCCTAAGAGTGTCGGTGGTACTGAAGGTACATAAAATAAGTACGACATACAAATATCTAACATGTATTGACTTTTTACTGCGTCCTGGGCACTATGCAGAGTGCTTTACCTGCACTATCTCATTTAATTTTCTCAAAACTTCTGTGGGGTATGTACATTTATTACCCCCATTTGACAGATGAAGAAGGAACACACAGTGAGTGTGGCTCAGCTGTAATGCAGGCCCAGACCGTCTGCCTCCAGAGTCTGCACTGTCCATCTCACCCCTATGCTGTGTGTGCTGTGTCGGCCTTGGAAATTCTAGAGCCACAAAGCCGTGTATTAGGTTTCCTGGCCTCACAAATCAGATTATTGAGGAGAGGTTCCTGTCTTAACTAACAGCTCAGTATTTGTCGGAAGTCATCATGTGTGTATTTTTGCAAACACCATCAAATAAGTGACACAGATCGCCTGAGCATATCGTGTGGTGTGCCAGAAGGTGGCATCTACTGGGGGAATATACTGATTTTTATCTTCTTGAATGTGGGTCTCATTGTCTCTAACACCAAGGCAAGCCTCACAAGGACTATCTTGCGGGTCTTCAAAGCCCTTCACCCTCCCTGCACAGTACCTGCCTCGTGGGAGACAAAAATGACTCCATTCTGCATAATGATTGAAGCTGTCAATTAAACTATAGAGTGTTCAGAGCAGGGGAAGTCACAGGGGGTTAAGATAGACCCGGAAGTCTTTACAGAGAATATGATATTTGAACTAGGCCTTGAAGGAGGATAAATTGGTCTTTGAAAAAAGTAAAGGATAGAGATGAAAGGTATTCCAGGTGAGAGAAACAAATCAAGCACGTGAACTCAGATGGGAATTTTGAGGGGAAAGCAAGAGACCAGGATATCTGGATTGAAACAGACAGAGTAGAAGTCTGATATAGAAAGGCAAGATTATGGAATCCTTAATGTCAGGCTGGGGGATGTCAATCAGTTCATGTTTCATAAGAGAAGTGAAGGACCACGACCTGGGGCGACAGGGCAAGGGCCCTATTCTTGGTGCCACATTGAAGGCCCCAGTGGAACCTTGTTTACTACTTAGACAGGGAAGCCCTGTGGTCATTGGGCAAAGAACCTTGTAATGGATGCTGGCCAGTTTTTATCTGATTTGAGAGGAAACTGGAAGTCTTTTTTTTTTTTTTTAATTTTTTTTTTTTTTTTTTTTACGTTTATTTTTGAGACAGAGAGAGACAGAGCATGAACGGGGGAGGGGCAGACAGAGAGGGAGACACAGAACCGGAAGCAGGCTCCAGACTCTGAGCCATCAGCCCAGAGCCCGACGCGGGGCTCGAACTCACGGTATGTGAGATCGTGACCTGAGCTGAAGTCGGACACTTAACCGACTGAGCCACCCAGGCGCCCCCGGAAACTGGAAGTCTTTAGGGGGCTCCGAGAAGGAACAAATATGGTAAAGTTAAACTGGATGAAGGTGATCAAGGAAAACAATATAGGAAGTATCTCCTCATAAGTATAAGAGCCTTTTAGTCTAAGAGGAGAAAAGGAAAGTGGGACTTACAGGGAAATAGCTTCCTGAGGACAGCAGTGCCCCCTTAACTGCGCGAGATGTGGTCTAAGACCCCCTGCGCATGCCTGAATCTGTGGATAGTACTGATCCCGACATATGCTATGCTGGTTTTCTATGCATACATAGCTGTGATGACGTTTAATTTTATTGGTAAGAACTTAACAAAAATAACTCATAATAAAATAATTATAATAAGGTACTGTAACAAAAGTCACATGAATATGGTCTCTCTCTCTCCTTTATTATACTGTACCCTTCTGTGCTGATGTGAGATGATAAAATGCCTACATGATGAGTGGAGGCAATGATGTAGGCCTTGTGATGCAACGTTAAGCTGCTACTGACCTTCTGGAGCTAGAAGGAAAATCATCTGCTTCTGGACCAAGGTTGCCCACAGTAACGGAAACTGCAGAACACAAAACCGAAGATGAGGGGGACTACTATGAAGGAAGAGTGTCCAAAACTGCTTGTGCAGGGATGATTATTGCTGTTTTCATCTCCCTCAACCCTGTGAACTGGTTTCAACAGTAGACATTGGCGCTCAGAACAATGATGGAAATGGATTTTCAACGGCTGTTATTCTCATTAAGCAATGTCTTTTGCCTTTCCTCCTACTCTAAACCTTTTAACTTGTTTATTGTAGAAGAGAATTTTAAAAATTCAATTTGAAATGTTTAAGCTTGGAAAACTTTAGAAGTTTGTGAAGGGCAAAGACTAAACTCTTTGAATCCTTACAGCATGTAGCATAAGAATGGTTTACTGAGCATAAAATGATCTCCCCATCATTGCGGCAGGGAAAGCATTGTAGACACCAGTTACTATTCAACATTGGGAATTCAAGCAATAAGGAGTGATGTGAAGGTAAAAGTCCGGTGTTTGAAACGAGTCTCACTGTGATACTCACAGGCCTTTAGAGCTTCTTGATAAGAGATAGCTACTTTGTTGTTTTTTTTTTTTTTAATTTTTTTTTTAACGTTTATTTTATTTTTGAGACAGAGAGAGACAGAGCATGAATGGGGGAGGGGCAGAGACAGAGGGAGACACAGAATCGGAAACAGGCTCCGGGCTCTGAGCCATCAGCCCAGAGCCCAACGCGGGGCTCGAACTCACAGACCGTGAGATCGTGACCTGAGCTGAAGTCGGACGCTTAACCGACTGAGCCACTCAGGTGCCCCAAGAGATAGCTACTTTGTAATGACTTTCTGGGGTCCACGATTTTTAAACCAAAGCTTTGTTTAACATTTTGTACATAGGTTTTTTTTTTTTTTTAAATACAAGTTTATGTGTTACAATTAATGTTTCACCCATATGAAGGTGAAACCATAAGCTATAACCATGGCTTTGAAAGCAAATAAAAATAATCTAGAAGTGGAAAAGAATTCTCGACAAAATCCACGCATGCTTTTGTTTTGTATAGACCCCCTTTCAGGGTCCTAAGCCCGGTGCTGTGTATGAAATAAGGCAGGAGTTAAAAGAAGCCCATACTTTAAAAGGATACCTTTAGAGGTGACAGCACAGAAAGAGATGGAGATAATGTAGCCAGTGCAAGAGGTGGAGCTTTCCGGAGGAGAAGCTGGGAACCTTCCTGGGGACCCCCCAGCCAGGGGCTAAGAGGGCTAAAGGGGCTCCGTTAGGAGCTGAAAGTGGCTCCTGGCCAATAACTAGCAGGAAAACAAGGACCTCTGTCCTACAACCACAAGGAAATGGCTTTTGCCAACAGCCAGCAAGAACCCCATGTTCCAGATGAGAATCACAGATGGATCTGACCCCTTGTTTCCGACTGGTAAGACTGAGCAGAGAAGGCAGTCACTCCATGCCAAGATGCTGACCTACGGTTTCTGAAAACTCATCCACGTGTTTTTCTCAGATAAAACGTATTCCTCGAAGTGCAAGCACTTGATGAATATATGTTATCTATTTATCTGCCTTATTAAACAGTATTTAGTAAACTGCCTAATATTTAAAGAATCGAATAAATATTTGTTGAATGAAGGATATGTGGAAACATTTAACTGTTTCTTCGTTACTCAGATTGCTTAACTTTATAAGCATCGATTGTTTACTGGGCTCTGTGATAGATTGCATGATCAGTTACCAGCGCCTGCTTTCCTTCACTGGGAGGGGTTATACTTCCCTGCTCCTTTGAAATGAGGCTTGTGATTTACAAAAGGAAATCGTGAGTAGGAGCTTCTCCTCATGCAGAAACTTTTAAGAGTAATTTTGTGCTTTACTGCCCCTTCTTTCCCTTCTGTGGTGGTCACGAGCACCTTTCCAGGTAGGGACCGCTCTGCTCTGCCTGGAATGAGGACCCATGGTGCTGCAGAGCAGAGCCCCCATCCACGACTTGCATGCCATATGACCAATCAGTAAATCTGTCCCGTTCTAAGACACTGAGAAAATAGGTGTTCTGGTACCATGACATAAACTAGTCTATGTTCACTGATATAATGGTGATTCCTTGAAGGGTAACTAAGAAATCAATATCCATCTGCCAGGCCCACTGAAGCGTGGAGCTCTGACTTTCTTGTTCTACCAGCTGGAGAAAAGACTCTGCTTTTAAAGAGTTCATGTGGGGGTGCCTGGGTTCCTCAGCTGGTTAACCACCTGATTCTTGATTTCGGATTAGGTCACGATCTCATGGTTTGTGAGACTGAGCCCCACGTTGGGCTCTGTGCCCACACATGCTGATAGTATGGAGCCTGCTTGAGAGTCTCTCTCTCTCTTTTCCCCTCCCCTACTTATGCTTTCTCTCTCTCTCTCTCTCAAAATAAAGAAAACAAATAAGCTTTAAAGTGCTCATGTGATTAGGTCAGGCCCACCCAGAAAATCTCAATTTTAAGGAGAGCTGATTTGGGATCTTAATTACATCTGCAAAAGTCCTTTGCAACAGTCACTAGATTAACATCTGATTGAATTTTGAGGGGAAGATGTGTAAATACCACAGTCTGGGAGCCTAGGAGGCCCCACCGGAAGTGGTGGCTGTTGGTATGGCTTGCCTATGGCAGAATTGATGACATGGGGCCTGTTCCTGTGTCAGATGGTTCTCCTGAGAGCAAGAACTGGCATTATTTGGACAGGTAGCTAATTTAGGACATGCAATGACTAGTAAAACACTGGTTCTATGCTTCTGAGCTGGTTTCTCTAAGAATATAATCCCTTAAATGCTAAGAGGGCCACTACAGTAGTCCGTTCTGGCAAGAAACAGAAAATGTTCTCAAACTAGGTAATTGAGGAGAGTTTAATAAGACATATTTTTTCTTTCTTTTTTTTTTTTAAAAAAAAAAGGTGTGGGCAGAGTTTACGGATCTATCAAGGGTTAGCGTAGTGCCTCTCTTATAGCAGAAGGGAGAAGGGGAGGGTGGATCTGGGAACTGGGAATGGGGAGGGGTGTGGAGAGGAGCACCCGACAGGAACTGTGGCCTCTGGAAGAAAAACGCAACCAATCCACGGAAACTGAGTAGGGAAGTAGTGGAGAATGAATAGCTTGACCTCGTTCTCTTCCCATGCGCCTATCGCTAGCCAAGAAGGTAAAAGAGTCTGTTGGTCCAGTCCTCAGAGGTCAACTTTCTGGGGCAAGAACAGTGTGGAAAAAAGGTAGAGAGCAGATCTAGAGGGAGAAGCAAGAGATATGTAGCACAGTTACCAAAGACATATTTCTTGACCGTGGTCAGGGTCATAGGCCCTGTTCTGATTTGCAGATGAAGAGTTTCTCATTTGTGCTTCATAGAATGTTTTGCTAGCTTGCCTATAGCTTACATCCCATTAAAACAATCATTAATACGTATGTCTATCTTTTCTGCTATGGTGAGCTTCCTGAGAGCAAGGGCTGTGTCTTACTCATGTTTATAACTATAGTATCTATGTGCTTGACCCATAGTAGGTGATTAACAAATGCCCGTGGAATTATAAATATATGAAGTCAATGGGAAACTACTATCGAAGTCCCAGAGATCAATTTGGGGACAGGGGCGTAAACAAATGCCCCGATTCTGGTTGCCTCTAAGATGTTTTATTGCATATGGGTTGATAGAAGTTTCATTTACCAGTGCTATAAGTCTTATGCTATGAGAACCTGCTGTTCCTTTTTCATTTCCTACCTAAGGGTCATCAATTTCAGGTTATCCTACACATTCTGTTCAATAAGCACTAAAGTACGTCAACACAGAAAGAGCAATAAACACAGGATGTACAAGACAGCTCAGAGCTACCAGTAATCAAACTGCAGTTGGCCTTCCACTGAGGTTGATGCCTTGGGATGAGACGATTGGATTCTCTGCCTCCCTGCCATTGTCACATGGGTTTCTGGTCACCAACAGGGAGTGGAGCATGCTTAGTCCATGGAAACACTGTTTTCTTCTGTCTTACTTCCTGACATTTTCAAAGCACTAAGTAAGGGTACATGTGGTCAGCTTGATTTATGATCATTGTTTTGATGCATATAGAATCACATGGTGAAGAATCACAGGGTCTGACAGTCTGGGAAAAAATATAAATGTCATAATTTTGTTAATTGTTTTAGCATGTGTTTCTTCCACATGTCTGAAAGCAACTGTAATTGAGGGCTGTGGTTTCTGGGGCCCAGCCAAAAATACAATGTGACCAACAACGGAGGAAAATATCATGGGCTATCATGTGTCGGAGGATCTTTTATCTTTTTTTTTTTTTCTCTCCCTGCTGAAATGAGTATTTTCCAGTATTTAAGTATGTTACTGGAGTATGAAAAGAAGAATGATCAAAACTGAACCCTTGGATTAGTGTTTTTTATCAGATAAAAAATAACATAAAACACACTTTTCAATTCTGTGGCT